>NC_134357.1:64997667-65297667 GCF_048569485.1 Anomaloglossus baeobatrachus | reverse complement strand
TATAGGATGCCCTTTGCCTGCACTATGTGCCCCTTTTTATAGGGTGCTCCTTTGCTTGTACTATGGGCTCCCGTTTGTAGGATGCCTCTTCCCTGCACTATGTGCCCCTATTTATAGGATGCCCCTTCCCTGCACTATGTGCCCCTGGCTCTATGTGCCCCTATTTATAGGATGCCCCTTCCCTGCACTAGTGCCCCTGGCTCTATGTGCCCCTATTTATAGTATGCCCCTTGCCTGCACTACATGCATCTGGCTCTATGTGCCCCTATTTATAGGATGCCCCTTCCCTGCACTAGTGCCCCTGGCTCTATGTGCCCCTATTTATAGTATGCCCCTTGCCTGCACTACATGCATCTGGCTCTATGTGCCCCTATTTATAGGATGCCCCTTCCCTGCACTATGTGCCCCTGGCTCTATGTGCCCCTATTTATAGGATGCCCCATCCCTGCACTATGTGCCCCTGGCTCTATGTGCCCCTATTTATAGTATGCCCCTTGCCTGCACTACGTGCCTCTGGCTCTATGTGCCCCTATTTATAGGATGCCCCTTCCCTGCACTATGTGCCTCTGGCTCTATGTGCCCCTATTTATAGTATGCCCCTTGCCTGCACTACGTGCCTCTGGCTCTATGTGCCCCTATTTATAGGATGCCCCTTCCCTGCACTATGTGCCTCTGGCTCTATGTGCCCCTATTTATAGGATGCCCCTTCCCTGGCTCTATGTGCCCCTATTTATCGGATGCCCCTTCTCTGCACTATGTGCCCCTGGCTCTATGTGCCCCTATTTATAGGATGCCCCTTCCCTGCACTATGTGCCCCTGGCTCTATGTGCCCCTATTTATAGGATGCCCCTTCCCTGCACTGTGCCCCTGGCTCTATGTACCCCTATTTATCGGATGCCCCTTCCCTGCACTATGTGCCCCTGGCTCTATGTGCCCCTATTTATAGGATGCCCCTTCCCTGCACTATGTGCCCCTGGCTCTATGTGCCCCTATTTATAGGATGCCCCTTCCCTGCACTGTGCCCCTGGCTCTATGTGCCCTATTTATAGGATGCCCCTTCCCTGCACTAGTGTCCCTGGCTCTATGTGCCCCTATTTATAGGATGCCCCTTGCCTGCACTATGTGCCCTTTTTTATAGGGTGTCCCTTTGCTTGCACTATGGGCTCCTTTTTATAGGATACCCCTTGCCTGCACTATGTGCCCCTGGCTCTATGTGCCCCTATTTATAGGATGCCCCTTCCCTGCACTATGTGCCCCTGGCTCTATGTGCCCCTATTTATAGTATGTCCCTTGCCTGCACTATGTGTCCCTGGCTCTATGTGCCCCTATTTATAGGATACCCCTTGCCTGCACTATGTGCCCCTGGCTCTATGTGCCCCTATTTATAGGATGCCCCTTCCCTGCACTATGTGCCCCTGGCTCTATGTGCCCCTATTTATAGGATGCCCCTTCCCTGCACTATGTGCCCCTGGTGGGTTGTATGGTGCAATGCTCTGCAGTCTGCCCTCTATGGCACCCGGCTTTGTTGTGCAATGCTCTGCTTGCGTCAGTTTGTGCTCTGCAAGAAAACAGCCCTTAGAAAAATAGGAAGCCGGTGGTTATTTTAGCCCCTGCAGAGTCTCATCCCACACAGAGGAAATGAACAATATCAGAAAAACGGATCCTGGTTATCAGAGGCCGAGTGTTTCCTGAATGTGTCTGTATTGAGGATGTCGATAAAATAATCAACAGTGCGCACAATTCCGAGGAAGAGGCGGCAGGAAAGCACCAACAGCTCCGGGCCAGATTTACTGCTATCAAGAGCGCAAGGCTTCCTGTATGGAGGAAGGGACAGCTGCGACCACCACTGCGACCCCCGGGACCACTGCAGGCTCCAGCCCCCGGGACCACTGCAGGCTCCATCCCCCGGGACCACTGCAGGCTCCAGCCCCCGGGACCACTGCAGGCTCCAGCCCCCGGGACCACTGCAGGCTCCAGCCCCCGGGACCACTGCAGGCCCCAGCCCCCGAGACCACTGCAGGCTCCAGCCCCCGGGACCACTGCAGGCTCCAGCCCCCGAGACCACTGCAGGCTTCAGCCCCCGAGACCACTGCAGGCTCCAGCCCCCGAGACCACTGCAGGCTCCAGCCCCCGGGACCACTGCAGGCTCCAGCCCCCGGGACCACTGCAGGCTCCAGCCCCCGGGACCACTGCAGGCTCCAGCCCCCGGGACCACTGCAGGCTCCAGCCCCAGGGACCACTGCAGGCTCCATCCCCCGAGACCACTGCAGGCTCCAGCCCCCGGGACCACTGCAGGCTCCAGCCCCCGGGACAAGCTACAACCTAGCATCATCCTCTGGTCATGTCCATCATCCGATCACCAACAATCTAATGAATACAAGCACCATGTTGTCACTGCCCTGGTTATGTTTGGTAGGAATCTCATCAGACTTCCTGGTGGCCTTGAGAAGAGAAAAAAATATGGCCACCTGCAAAAAGAATTTGTCACTATGAAGACAAATCGTAAACAAATTGTACAAGCGATTTTATTTATAATGTACAACTTAACTATTGCAATTTACATTGCTTGAAAATTCGGCTCGGTCTACGATTGTGAAAGACAGACCACCAACCACGGAGCATGGCAGATCTGATCAATGCTTACACTGGGGTAAAGGCGACCACACTGATTGCATCAATCATTTCGTCATCACAGACACATTAGTGATCGAGGCTGTCATTAGACAGAAGAATGATGCTCTTATCTACAGCTAGATGAAAGGATACAAGTGTAATGTATAGATACAGAGATAAAAGGAGATATTTTGAGAGATATTATATAAATTAATGAAGATGTATATATATATATATATATATATATATATATAAATATATACACACCTATGTATTTATATATATAAAGATAGAAATACACATATATTTTATACATAATATATCAAAACTGACACATTTATAGATAAATAGATATATAGACAGATGGACCAAATAAGATAGATAAATATAATTGTATATATATATACATTTTCAATCTGTATATATATATATATATATATATATATATATATATATGGATAGATAAATGGATAGATAAACGGATGAATACAAGATATAGATAATATACATTTTGATAAATGCTATATAAATTTAATATATATATATATACACACACACACACAGATCGATGGAATTAGAGATGTAATTAGCAATGGAGGGATAAAATTGACATAAGCAGATGGATGATAGACAGATAAATCGTAGATAGATAGAAGAGGATAGATAGACGGATGGATAGAAAAGGATAGATAGATAAGGATAGATAGAGGGATAGAAGAGGATAGATAGATAGATAAGGATAGATAGAGGGATAGAAGAGGATAGATAGATAGATAAGGATAGATAAGGATAGATAAATAGATAGATAGATAGATAGATAGATAGATGCAAACAGTGGAACAGCACAATAAATAGGGCATTATGCGTGCAGGGCCTTCGAAACAAAAAAATCCTGTTATCATATAAACAAAAAGAAAGAAAGAAAGGCAGCACCCCACAAATATGTAAGGAAAAAAGTGGACAGTAATTAGACCACGGACTATTTAACGTCTGGTTGTTTCCTGACATATTTTTGGGGTGCTGCCTTTCTTTGTTTCCTGGATAGATGGCTACCGATAGATAGACAGATAGATACATAGATGACATATAATAGAGTAAAGAGCTGTCCCCTGAGGAGACCTCATTTTGGGACACGTGTAGGAGATCGGCTGGTTTTTATATATATATATATATATATATATATATATATATACTCACACACACATAATAATTGGCCATTATGTATTATCTGTGTGTATATATAAATATAATTTTTATATATATATATATATATATATATATATATATATATATATATATATATATATACACACACAGGTAATGCATAACGGCCAATTATTATGATTCTTTCTGAAAAATCCTCATTATGATTATAGGGATTTTACTATCACACCCCAATGTAATAATGTCATTTTCAAGTCCTTATACGAGAGGAAGGTACGACAAGAAGGGAACATTCGCAGAAATGATGGAGTGATGGGATCTGTCTCCTCATTTACATTATTTTATTCCATGGATCTTCAGATGCTTATTGTAAAGTAATAAATTGTCCGATGTCGCTCAGCTTAATTAACGACTAACAGGTATTTGTATAGTTAAAAAGTTCTGCCTGAAACGATAAAGTAGAAATGTCCCTCTCCCAGAAGACACGACCATTATCGGTAGGGGTCGTGCGATGGTCGGGTGTGTGCACACAGTGGGCCTTGGCTGTTTCCCTCTGACAGATTAGATCGGTTTTCTTCGCTGAAGTTCTGCGGTTACTTTGACTTCAAACTAAAGTTTCAGAGAATCAGAAATCAAATCAGCCGCAAAGAAAAAACAAAGATTTCGATTCTTTCTTATTGCAGAAACAAATAAATAAATCAAGCCATCTGTGAGTGAGCTGTATGAGGATATGAGGATGGGGCATTGTCTCGGTGCCCATAGGAGCTGCTCAGGGATGGGCACTAGATGCAATGTGGCCCCCGTGCAGATACTTTTATGGACATTTAAACAGTGACATAAAATGCATCTTCTCTAACTAATCTAGCTGATAACAGAGAATAATAGCATGCAAAGAACATGACAGATCATTTAGGGCATGACAAACTTTATAAAGGAGTTTTAGCTGCAGCCACGACTTACCCAGGGGGTCGTGCCTGAGGAGGGCGTGGGTGTATTCACTCATCGGCCTGGAGAAGGGGTACAGGGGGCTCTGGAAGGTGCCGGCTCCATAGGACGCTGCCAGCGCGGCCGGGTGGGTGAAGGCCGGGTGGATCGGGGTGGGCTCGTACACGGGGGTCCTGTATGTGGTCACCAGGCTGGTGAAGGAGGAGTTGGCGGAGGGCAGGGTCGGGGTCGGCAGCGCCGCTGTGCCGTTAGATGCCGCATTCCTCCCCAGTATATCATCGATGTAGAAGGGAGTGGGGTGCACGGGCTGCAGAGGGGTGGGCGCGTACAGGGGCACACTGAGGGCCATGCCCGGGGGCCCGGAGTGCTGCTGGTACTGCATGCTCCAACCCTCCACACAGGTCTGCCCGATCTGCCAGACACACCGGGCTTATGTGCACAGTGACATCCACAGCCCCAGCACCCTCCATAGACGTCTATGGGAGGGGGCGGCTCTCTGCGGCGTCTTAACACTTCCTGCCCTGTCCCTCCTCCATCTCATTGGAGGGGGAACTACGCCCAGCACTGGCATACTCACGTTGTAAGTAAAGTCCATGGTGGTCCAATCATTGGCAGGTAACAATCTGCCACCAAATCTCAGGCTGCAGACAAGATCGATACCTGCACCCCTGCCCCATCCTGGACAGACCCCAGCATCCGGGGAGACACCGGGGAAATGCCACAGCTATCAGGCAGATACACAGTATATACCATAGTGACAGCTGAGACACAAAGTATATACTGTACAGCTGAGATACAAAGTATATACTACAGCTGAGATACAAAGTATATACTATACGGCTGAGATACAAAGTATATACTATACGGCTGAGATACAAAGTATATACTAGAGCTGAGATACAAAGTATATACTATACGGCTGAGATACAAAGTATATACTATACGGCTGAGATACAAAGTATATACTATACGGCTGAGATACAAAGTATATACTATACGGCTGAGATACAAAGTATATACTATACGGCTGAGATACAAAGTATATACTAGAGCTGAGATACAAAGTATATACTATACGGCTGAGATACAAAGTATATACTATACGGCTGAGATACAAAGTATATACTAGAGCTGAGATACAAAGTATATACTATACGACTGAGATACAAAGTATATACTAGAACTACAGCTGAGACACAAAGTATATACTATAATTACAGCTGAGATACAAAGTATATACTATACGGCTGAGACACAAAGTATATACTAGAACTACAGCTGAGACACACAGTATATACTAGAACTACAGCTGAGATACAAAATATATACTATACAGATGAGATACAAAGTATATACTATAATTACAGCTGAGATACAAAGTATACACTATAACTACAGCTGAGATACAATGTATACACTATAACTACAGCTGAGACACAAAGTATATACTATAACTACAGCTGAGATACAATGTATACACTATAACTACAGCTGAGATACAATGTATACACTATAACTATAGCTGAGATACAAAGTATATACTATAATTACAGCTGAGATACAAAGTATATACTATAATTACAGCTGAGACACAAAGTATATACTATAATTACAGCTGAGATACAATGTATACACTATAACTACAGCTGAGATACACAGTATATACTATATTTACAGCTGAGATAAAGTATATACTAAAATTACAGCTGAGATACAAAGTTTCTACTATAGCTACAGCTGAGATACACAGTATATACTATATTTACAGCTGAGATAAAGTATATACTAAAATTACAGCTGATATATAAAGTATATACCATAATAACAGCTGAGATACAAAGTATATACTATAATTACAGCTGGGAAACTCAGTATATATTATAATTACTAATGAGATACAAAGTAAATACTTTAACTACATCTGAGATACAAAGTATATACTATAGTTAATGCTGAGCTACAAAGTATACATTATAATACAGCTGAGATACAATGCATACACTATAGTTACAGCTGAGATACATAGTATAGACTATAATTACTAATTAGATACAATATATAAACTAATATTATCAATAATGTAATAATCTGTGACCAGTTATTACTATGGTGATACAATGTAAATTCTATAACTACTAGGGAGATACAATATATGTAATATTACTCCTGAGTTACAATTTTTATACAATTACTGCTAGAAATACAATGTACATACTACTATTACTATTATTTACTACTATTACCACTGATATAAACCTTTGCACAATTATAACCACTCTGATATAATATTATTAATATTGCTCAGATACCATGCATGTACTAGTATTACAACTGATATATAATCTGTGTACAATTATTACCACTGAGATACAATGTATATACTATAATTACTACTCAGATACAATGCCTGTACTGCTATTACTAGTGAATTGTAATCTATATACAATTATTACCACTGAGATACAATGTATATACTATAATTACTACTCAGATACAATGCCTGTACTGCTATTACTAGTGAATTGTAATCTATATACAATTATTACCACTGTGATACAAGTTATATACAATCATTACTAGAGATATCATGAATATACTTGCATTTCCACTAAATTATAATCTATATACAGTTATTAGCACTGTGCACTGTATTTACTATTAATACCATTAAGATTCCATTTATTACCTAGCGATACAATGAATTTATTACTATTACTTCTGAGATACAATAGATGTACAATTATTGATAAAGATAAAATATTTATACTGAAATGACCACTGATAAACCATATGCACAAAATTATTATTTGTGTAATATAATGTATATACTACTCATCTACCAGACATATACTTCTATTACCACTGAATTATAACCTATGTGCATTTATCACTACTAATATAGAAGGTATATAATATTATCACTGGAAATGCAGTGTGACTGCTGCCATTACCACTGAATTATGTAAAGTGCTGTGGAATTAATAGCTCTATTAAATAAATAAATTATATATACATATATTATATATATATATATATGTGTGTGTGTATTTTATATATATATATATATATATATATATATATATATATATATATATGTATATATATATATATATATATATATATATATATATATATATATATATATATATATACATATATATTTATTTATTTTTACTAGCCCTGGGCTCTACTATTATTTACTATTATTGCTAGAGAAACAATGTATTTGCTATTAATATCACTGGATTATGCATTATTATTATTACTGGAAATACAATGGATACAACACTATTAACACTGATATATATCTGTATATAGTTAATTAGAGGGTTATGAGTTTACTGATGAACATATTTTTATTACCATTGAGATACAATGCATATACTATTAATAACACTGAAGAATAACCTGTATACAATTATTAGGACTGTGATACAATGTATATACTATACTGTATGTAGTGATCAAATACAATATATGTAGTGTTAGCCCCAATATATAATCTTTACATAATTATTACTACTGAGAAAGAATGCATATGTTATTATGTGTATACTACTATTACCACTGCTATATAACCTATGCACTGTGATACAATGTATATAGTATCTTTATTATGTAGTTACAATGTATGCATACTATTATCATATACATTGAACTTAATGTCATTGTGATATTGTATGTACACAAATATATTATTATAACTGAACTATGAAATATTATTACCATTGAAATTCAATTTATGCTGATGTATGTAAAACATTGTGGAATTAATGACGCTATAGTGAATAAATATTATTACAGTATTATTATTATTTTTATTATTATTTTCAGCATCATCATTATTATTACTATTTTCATTATTATAATTATTATTATTTCCATTATTATTAGTTTCATTATTATTGTTATTAATATTATTATTTTCATTATTATTATCATTATTATCATTATTATTATATACTATACTGACATCCTTGAATTCTATTAGGAAAATCAATATATAATTCATTGATATCCATTGTAATTAATGTGCATTATTTGCAGGTATTAAAATTATAATAAATCCAGAAATTGGAGAGAAGCTTTTTGTTATGTCTTTTATAATATACTTGAAAAGAAATAGCAATCATAAAAAAAACCCATAAATATTGTGAGTATTCCATTGCACTATTATATTACATTCTGTGACCTGGTATCAGAGCATGCTTGGATTTCTTCTTCTGAAATAGTCAATATTTACCTAAAAAGCCTTTTCCTGTGATCAAAGAACCTAATAAACTCAGTGAATATTAAGTGTTAATTTACTTGTTTGTTACTTTTCTTGTTTGTTTGTTTATTCGCTGTTTTATATATATATATATATATATATATATATATATATATATATATATATAACATGAGACAAAAATTGATCCTTAAGGGAAATGCACTGATTTGTGGACTAGGGAGGCATGAAGTTGTGTTAAGTAAATTATACATGTGTAATATTGTAGCAATTGATTGATGCCACAGCTGGATGCCACAGGAAGAACCTTTAAACCCCTGGTGTTGGCATAATTACGGTGGGCTGATATCAGAGGTCCAGTTAGCACTATATAATCCATTAATACCCGCTGACTATTCATGTTCATTAATTAGCTGTGAATGTGCTAATGTCTCCTCATCATCTCTTTATCAAGCCGAAGCCCACCCACCTTTCATCTTACAGGATGTGTGAAAGAAGTCAACACATTATAGACTCCTCCTGACACTTGGTGGAAGTAGAGAAAGAAGAGCCAGCACGATCTGAGAGTGGCATGTATCATATAAAAGTACAAATTCACGGATTTATTCCAACTGCTCTATAATACAAAATGAGATTTATAGCAAATAATTGATCAATTCGTTGAGCCACCCCTGCCACGTCACGGCAAATCTGAATAGGGGGGTCGTACTCTATATTATGTATTTCATGTGCCATGCGGCCTCCTAGATAAACAGATTAAAAGCAGAACCATATTACAGCACACTTACCTGTAACCTGTATAAAACCGCTTCCATGTCGCAAAAGGAGGCAGTAGCGGATAAACGGCAGCCCAGGTCCCAGCGTGTGCAGCAGATGCCACACACACCAGGACAATATCAGAACTGACCTTCACAGTTCCAGACCAGCAACTATAAATCAAGGCTCCTGCTCCTTTAATAACCAGTGCAGATATAGCAGATAGCTGGGGACTGGTATTCTCAGGCTGGGAAAATCCAGTAGATGCGCGAATTGTGGCACTTTACCCGCCTCATTCTGATTGCCCTGGTGCAGTGGAAATCGGGGTAATATATGGGGTTGATGTCAGGTGTGATTGTCAAAAATCACTGCTGCCATCAAACCTTGGGTTGGTAATCGAGAGATGTCTATGAGACCCCCCCATTACCAACCATGTAAGTAAAAAAACAAGCAATCACACAAAGGTCCTAAAAAAACAACACCCTCTTTCACCAATTTATTAAGCTCAAAAACACCCCCGCATGTCCACTGTAATCTACATGACGTCCCACGTCGTCACAATTGACTTTGCTGGGATGCATTTTCCTTGCTTTTTATCGGCTAAAAAAAGCAAGGTAAAAATCATGAAAAAAACCCTGTGGGCACAAGGCAACGTACTGTGATTGGTAGGCAATCCCTGCATGGTTAGTGGCTTAATATCAAGTGCCAATCATGTGGGAAGGAGACTTGAAACTAACGAGGCGAATACCAAAATACTTGACGAGTAACGAATATCCCTAATACCTAAGTCTCATGCAAGTAACGAATAATGCCAAATATATTCACTTATGACTAGTCTTAACCAAACTCCCAACTCTATTTGCTAAAATACAACTCAAAACATGCAGGACCCTCCACCCTGCTTCACTGTTCCTGCCAACATTATAGTACCATTCTCCAACCCTTTGGTGAACAACCTGCCTTCTGTTATAGCCAAATATTTCATCAGTCCAAAGCACATGCTACTATTTTACCTGTCGGAGGACGGGGGTGTCCGGGGCTCAGAAGGGTCACAGGACAGAAGGTACTTCAGGCTCGGGGGTGTCGTGGTTCAGGATGGTCGGCAATACTGGGGGCTCAGGGGTGTCGCGTCAGGCACCATTGAGACTGCCAGTGATCTGTGGGCTCATGCACGCACCACTTCAGCAGCCATTTTCTTGTAGTCTATCTCGTCAACCACCGGCGGGCTCAACAAAGCCTACAGCCCACCGGCAGGCTCAATGGCACCTGCCGTGACACCCCTGAGACCCCAGTATTATTGATCCTCCTGAGCTGCTACACCCCCGAGCCTGAAGTATCGTCAGCCTTTTGTCCTGTGACCCTCCAGAGCCGCAGACACCCCTGTCCTCTGAGCCCGCAACATGGCCGATCCAGCCCCCTGATCCGCTTTACCATCACCGCCGCGCCGCCCTAGTGAGCTAATATAAGGCACATGAGGATTATAAGACGGATCCCCATTTTAACATCAAAAATATTTTTTTCCAATTTTCTATCTCTAAATTTGGGATGCGTCTAATAATCCTAGGCTTATACTTGAGTCACTCAGTTTTTCCATTTTTTTGTGGTCTCGGCTTATACTCGTGCGACTTATACTCAAGTATATACGGTAAATTGTATTTCTATCACATGGTTGCAATCCACAGTGGAACACAGATGCTATTTCCTATATCTAACCCATCCAAATGGATCTCTCTATATACATCCTACTTTTATTGCACCTGTTTTTGATATTTTAATTACCAGATCTTAAATACTGTTGGATGAGATGGTATTTACAATGTCTACACATCCATATCTGATTTCACTCCTTGAGAAAGCCACCGACCGGAACGTATGTTGGGTGTCCTGGGGTCTTAACATTTGTGTTGTTCTCTTCTTTTTTATGGTATGTCTGTTATTTAATATATGCAATGATATATCCAGTATATTTTCACTATATTTAATATATATATTTTCTGTAAGTACATATTTCTTCTACTATACCTTTTATATAGCCAGACCAGCATATATTTTTAGAGAACACAACACCCCTATTTATTCCCCCTTAGCCAATTTGGACCTTAATGATCGAGCCAAATTTTTTTTTTAATCTGACCAGTCACTTAATGAGGTAATAACTCTGGAACACATCAATGAATACCCGTGATCCTAAGATTGTTTGTTCGTGACACATTATACTTTATGTTATTGGTAAATTTAGGTCAATATTTTTTGGTGTTGATTTGTAAAAACATCAGAATTTTGTCAAAAATTTTGAAAATGTTGTAATCTTCAAACCTTCAATTCTTCTATCCTTAAACCAGTCATGCGGAACAAAATCATCAATAAATACAATTTTCCATATATATATATATATATATATATATATATATATATATATATATATATATATATACCTAAAATCCACATTATTTTTCAAATGTTATTTTATTTTGTTAGGATTTTAGAAGGGTGAGACGTTTAGCAGCAATTTCTATTTTTTTTTCACGAAATTTTCAATAACTGTTTCTTTAGGGACTTTTTCAGATAAAAATGGACGTTGACTGTCC
This sequence comes from Anomaloglossus baeobatrachus, assembly GCF_048569485.1. Lineage (NCBI taxonomy): Eukaryota > Metazoa > Chordata > Amphibia > Anura > Aromobatidae > Anomaloglossus > Anomaloglossus baeobatrachus. Next base: position 65,285,373 of record NC_134357.1, on the reverse strand, counting down.
TATATATTGGAAACTCCACAAAAGTGATACCATCTTAAAAACTGCACCCCTCAAATACTTTAAAACTGTTGTCAGGAAAAAATTTAACCCTTCAGGTGCTATACAGAAATAACGGCAAAATTGGAATAAAAAAAATTGTAATTTTTGCTCTAAAGTGTTTCTTTAGCCCTAATTTTTCATTTTTACAAAGGATAGCATGACAAAATAGACCCAATAATTTATTACTCAGTTTCTTCTGAACGTGCTGAAGTAACACAAAAAAGTGTACCCCCAGTTTGTTACCCAGTTTCTTATGAGTGTGCTGGTACCCCACATGTAGTCAAAAACTTTTGTTTGGACAAACGTCCGGGCTCGGAAGGGAAGGAGCACAATGTGAAATTTGGAACATAAATTTGGCTGAAATAGATTGCAGGCACCATGTTGCATTTGCCGAGACCCTAAGGTACGTAAACATCAGAAACCCCCACAAGTGACCCCATTTTGGAAACTAGAACCCTCAAGGAATTCATCTAGCATGTTGAGCATTTTGAACCCATAGGTGCTTCACACAACTTTTTAAAGTGTGTGTGTGTAAACAAAATTTATGGGTTTTTTTCCACTAAAGTTATGATTTAGCCACAAATTTTTAATTTTCACAATGGATAATCGGAGAAAACAGACCACAAAAATTCGTAACCCAATTTCTCTAGAATACATGTGTATTGATGCCTCAATAATTAATGTTTGGGCACATGGCAAAACTGGGAAAACAGATGGAGCAGTTTAATTTTTTTAATGCAAAAGTGAATACTGTGTTGCATTTGCAGAGCACTTTAGGTGCCAAAAAAGCAAAAACAACCTGAACCCTATAATTGATTAATCTACTGGTGTAGTGAGCATTTTTAACTTATCTTAACCCCTTCACCCTTGGGCGATTTTCCGTTTTTCATTTTTGTTTTTTGCTCCTCTTTTTCTGCAAACCATAACGTTTTTATTTTTCTGTCAATTTTGTCATATGGGGCTTCTTTTTTCTGGGACACCTTGTACTTTTGAAATAAATTATTAGTTTTACCATATATAGTGTACTGGAAAACGGGAAGAAATTCCAAGTGTGGTGAAATTGCAAAAAAGTGCAATTGCACGATTGTTTTGGGGATATTTTATTCACCATGTTCACTATATGGAAAAACTGCGGCATCCATATACATATACTTATACTTTTATCTAAAGGGTTAAAAAAATTCAGAAGTTTGTCTAAAAAAAAGAATTGCGCTTTTTGCGCCATTTTCTGAAACCCATAGCGTTCTCATGTTTCGAGATCTGGGGCTCAGCGCTGGCTTATTTTTTGCGTCTCGAGCTGACTGTTTTAATTACACCATTTTTGTGCAGATGCTAAGTTTCGATCGCTTGTTATTGCAGTTTTTAAAAATTTTGTAGCAAACAAAAAATTTAATTTTGGTGTTTGGAATTTTTTTCTCACCACGCCTTGTACCAATCAAATTAATTGATTTTATATTTTGATAGATCAGGAATTTCTGAACGCGGCGATACCAAATATTTGTATATTTTTTATTTTTTTAACTGTTTTATTTTCAATGGGGTGAATGGGGCAATTTGAACTTTTAGGTCTTTTTTTATTTTTTCATATTTTTAAAAACTTTTTTTTTACTTTTTTTCTTTATTTTACTAGTCCCCCTAGGAGACTTTATCACTGCACAGACTAATGCCTTGTGCATTTTTGTTGATCAGCGCTGCATAGCGCTGATCAGCAGAAATGCAGTGTTCCTGTGAGTGTCAGCGCTCTGTTGGCTCTGACAGGAAATACGTCATGATGGCGACAGGGGCCATCACATGAGCCGTCGCTACCATGGCACTATCGCCTTCAATGGCGGTTCCCTGCCGCGGTCATTTAAATTGTGCTGTCACATTTTGACAGCACAATCTAAGGGGTTAACAGGTACGGTGGATCGCGGCTCCACCTGCGCCTGATAGCCACACATGTCTGCTGATCAGATAAGCAGACATGTGCAGGGATCATTGCTGGCTCACCGCAGCAGCTAGTGATGATTACCCCGACATGACCAAAGGTATACTGGTACGTCCTTGGTCGTAAAGGGGTTAAATGTGAACAAAGGCTTATTTTGATTTTTAGGCGGTAGAATGAACAAATTGACGGCAGTACAAGGATAGTTCTTATTTTTATTTTTGTGCGGTTCCCTATGTGGTATTAGTGATAGGATGGTTTTATTCATTGGGTTGGTGCGATTACAGCAATACCAAATTTATATTTTTTTATGTTTTGCCACTATCACACACTAAAAATGCTTTGTTTTTAATAAAAAAAATAGTTTTTCCGTCATCATACTCTGAGAGCTGTAACTTTTTTATTTTTTGGTGAACAGAGCTGAGAGAGCGTAATTTTATCGCAACAAGTTGGAGATTTCTTTGGTGCCATTTTGGGGTATGCACCATTTTTTTTTTTGCTTTTTTTATTCCGATTTCTCAGTCGCAGAAAAAAAATCAACAATTCACTTATTGGTTTTATTTATATTTTTTCCACGGTTCACTCTGTGGTAACAGTGATAAGATTAATTTATTATTTGGGTCAGTACGGTTACAGCGATACCAGATTTATATTTTTTTATGCTCTGCTACTTTTACACACTAAAAACAATATTTTTACTTTTTTTTATTTTTATCAGAAATTGATTTGTTATTGCATCACCATATTCTGAGAACTGTAATTTTTTTAAATTTTTTGTTTTGCTGAATAATTATTATCAACCATATTATTGTTTTAATAATATTGAGGGGTTTTCTGAACAGTTAGCGTTTTTATTTGCAACAATTTTTATTGACATATAACTGTTTGGTCGCTTTTTATCCACACTTTTGTGTGTCAGTATGATGAACAAGCGCCATTTTTGCGACGTTTTTTTATTATTTTTTGTACGATATTCACCATATTAAATAACATGAATATTTTATAGTTCGGGTCATACTTGAATTATTTATACCTTTTTGTTTAGTTCTATTTTAATGCCATCACTGCGTTTTTACTGGTAAAACAGGTTTTCGTGATTTGTGTGCGATTTTTTTGGGCATTTTTTTAACATTTGTACATGTATTTAAGGGTTTAATTGGCCCCGATCAGTTGCAAAACCAGTTGTGGTCTATGTCTGCGGGTGTCAGCTGTCAAATACAGCTCTCACACACAAGAATTTCACCCAAGTGGGGAGTATTCCCTTATTTCCCAGCACTGTTAAAAAGTGGTACTGAGGAAGAAGGCCCCTGAACCACCATTAAAAGGCATATCGGCGGTCTTTAAGGGAATACCATACCTTTTTTCTGATGCCTTTGTAGTGAACTTTCTTTTGTGCATTACCCCCATCTTTTTTAATGTAATTTTTAATTTATTTTTACCACTAAAAATTATATATTTCATATTATCTGTCTGTGGTTAATCACTTATTTCCATAGGTTTACAGTTCTTCAAGATGTCTGGAACAACCTCCCTGCTAAGGTCTTTTAAAAATTTTGTGCAAGAGCACAGGCAATTGTAGGTTCTCCTGTACCTGGGGAGAATATTCAGAACCAAAACACGATTAGTACATGAATACAGGATCACAAACCACCATCAGTACATGGATATATCACTAAGCTTAGTACAATGATCTCTTGTAATGTCAGGTCAGCCCCAATTATATCACCTGAACCTACATCCAACTCTCAGTATGTTATTAATGGTAAGGAGATACTGGGAGACATTGTTACCAGCCATCATCAGAGTGTGGACTGTACAGGAATTACAGTACTGATGAGTTGTAGTCAGTAGCACAAATTAACATTTACATCAAGGTACCTTACAGATAAAATATTGTCTGGCTGCAGTTCTCTTTTCTTTCTGGTCCAGACACTATTATGACTTCATATCCATAGCTCATCTCTGCAGGCTTCTATCTTCTCTGGTCGTCTACAGTACTTCCCAACTTGGTGCACTTAAAAATAACAGTATAATTAAAATATCTTTCCTAGCCCCTGAATAAAAAACTGTACCTCACTGTGCTCCTTGCACAAAATATGACTCTCACACTGTCCCTAATATGGTACACAGCATCCAAACTATCCTCTCCTATAAAATGTTGCCTTCATGCTATCCACCCTTTTGAACTATAACCTTCTCTGTCTGCACTTACTAAGTATTACCTCCACATTGTCCACCCTTATTAGCGGTAACCGGCACATCATTCATATAGTGGGTGTCTCCCTAAGCTGCCCACTTTCCATACTAGGACCCCTCTTCATATTGCCTTCTCTATGCTGTGCGCCATACTGTAACCTCACATTGTGTCTCTTCAAATACTGCCCAGTATCTATACTATGCTTCCTCCACATACTTTCTCCCCTCACTGTCCCCCTACGCTGTCCACTCTTTATACTGTCCTCCATAAAGTTACCTAATACTATGTCCCTCTCATACTGCCAAACTCTATACTGTGCCTCCTTCCAACACATTTCCCACCATACTACCCCCTCACACTGTCCCCTCATTTTCCCCATATCTATACTGTCCCCTCAAACTTTGTAACTCACACACTGCTCAGCCTCAATGCTGTGCCTCCTTTATACACTTTCCCACCATACTTTCCTCTTACACTGTCCCACTACACTATTGTAACGCCTGCCTAGATCCACAGACTCAGACGGCCTGTAATGGACAGGCTAGAGGGAAGCCACTCACCAAGCAGTACCCCCAGAACCCTGAAACCCTTCAACCCTTATACAGGGATTTGGTATTACACAGGGCCCAAGGTGATCACTACCTGGGGAAGGCTGCAGTCCAAGAGAGTAGTCGACAGGCAGGGTCAAACCAGGAATTGCAGAACAGGGACAGAATCAGCAGGCAAGGACGTAATCAGCAAACAAAGCAGAGGTCAAATCCGGATCAGGCAGCGAGGTGCATAAACGACAGGCAGAAGGGTAGTCAGAACACAAGCAAGGTCAGCGCACAGGAATCAGAATACAAACAGAACAGGAACCAGGAATACAAACTATCTCTGGCATTGGTCACATGACAGGAGGGGGAATAAGAAGGGTGTGGTGTCTTTCCATTGGCTGCAGATGAATGATGGTAACTTCAGCTGGAAAACACTTGCCTCCTACAGTCAGCCAGTGGTTTTGCAGGTTCCAGGGAAACCCAGCCCAGTGGATGAGCAGAGCCTGTGCTCAGCAGAGCCACGGGCACCGACTCATCTCCCATCACCAGCACTATCCATGGTGGGAACACGGCGTCGCCTGGCAATTGGAGCAGAAGTTGCAAGAGCAGACTCCGGTGGGGACATGACAACAATCCATCTCAATACTATCGTCTCACACTATACCCTGACATTATCCACCTTCCTGTCCCCCCTCAATAAAACTCCTCCGTTTCTTTGACTCCATTGGAGCAATTACCTTACCAATGCCTTCTACTTCTCCGCGGGACTGTAGTGATGAAATCAGCGTGATCAGTTGACCGCACCACTTTGATTTTCTCTAATGAATCTTCCTTCAGACTATTTGGGACATCCAGAAGAATGATTGTTCGGAGAAGAAAAAGTGAGCACTACCACGAGTCCTGTGTTATGCCAACAGTAAAGCATCCTGAGACCATTCATGTGTGGGGTCTTCTCATCCATGGAGTTGTCTCACTCACAATTTTGCCTAAGAACACAGCCATCCTTAAAGAATGGGATCCAATTATTTTCCAACATCTTCTCCCAACGCTCCAAGAGCAATTTGATGATGAACATTGTTTTTTTTCCAGCATGATGGAGCAAACAATGATTAGACAAGACTGTGTTCTCATCAGTCAGGATTTGGCTCAGAAACCAATATCCAACATGCCAGGGAGAATTACAGAAGTCTAGAAAAATAAGGGTCAACACTGTAAATATTAAGTCTTTGCATAAACTTGATGCATTATTGAAAAAAAGTTTAAAAGTTTAAAACTTATGAAATAGTTATAATTGTTCTTCGGTAACCATAGAAATATCTAACTACAAGATCTAAAAATACCGAAGCAGCAAACTTTGTGAAAACCCAAATTTGTGTCAGTCTCAAAACCTTTCATCACGACTACATAAATATATACTATATGACTAAGGAGAGGAATTTTTATGATATCACATTCTAATTCCATAGACATTAATATGAAGTCAGGCTCTTTGCAGATATAAAATCTTTCACTCTTCTGGGAAGGGTTACTACAAGATTTTGGAGGAGTCCGTGGGAATTTTTTTATACATTCATCCAGAAAAGCATCTTTGAGGTCAGGGATTGATATTGGACAAGAGGACCAAGCTCACAATCTCCATTCTAGTTCATTACAAAGGGTTTGTTGGGGTTGAAGTCAGCTCTCTATGCAGCCAGACAAGTTCTTCTACACCAAACTCCCCTAACCATACCTCTATGGGCTTTATGAACTTGGGTACAACCAAATGCAACAGAAAAACAACCTTCCCCAGATTAGTTGCACAAACATGGTGTGATGACAAGAACCCGGGTGTAATAAGATACCAAACCACTAGATGTCGCCAGGCACACTAGGGGAGTGGATCTGCCGGGTGTCATGATTGACTCCTGGCTCAGCTGGAGCTGAGCCTTTTTTTTAGTTTCACTTCTGATGCAGGTCACGTTAGGGGTTAATCCTTTCTGCCTCGTTCTGGAGGTCAGGCTGCTTTATTAGGGCACTGTTTCTCTTGGACTTCACCAGTGATACTTCTGGCTCTGCTGTGTTCTGCTCTTGAGTGACCTGTTGTCTGCTCTGCCCCCTCCTGACCTCCGTGTTCACCTGACCTGTTAACCTCCTCTGTTGTCTGTTTCCATCAGTGTCTCTCCCGCTGTCTCCTTGTTCGTTCCTTATCTGTTTGCCTTAATTCTGTCTTGTGTTCCCACTCCCCCTCGCTTCTAGGCTCTGATTTCCCAGCTACTGACTATTTGCTTCCCTCGGACTACGTTTAGACCTTGCCCTTGTGTACTTACAAGACCTCATGTTGTGACACGGCTTTCTGACGATTCTACTGCCATCTGGAGGGCTTGACTAGTATTACCTCTGCTAGGGAATTCCCTGCTCATACGTTTCCTCCACTTTTACGCCCCCTAGTGGTTTACCAGCTAACTACCTTCTCAGATAGTTTCAGGAATCCTCTCAGTCCCACATTACTGCGCTGTACTGCTATTGTACATCTTAGAGTACAGCGTAACACCGGGTTTGTACACTAGACACACCTAATGATGGGCAGTCAAACAAGCCAGGGGTTAAAAGCCAGGAGATAACGTAAATTACAAAAAAAAGTGAGCAGAGCCGCAGTCAGGGGACGAGCCGGGCTCTGTAAACAGAGAGGTCATGTAAGTATAAGGGAGTGAGCACAGCCGGAGTCAGGGGACGAGCCGAGGTCAGGGAGTCAGGGAATCAAGTCAGTAGGTAAGGAGATGGGAGGGGAACAGCAGAACTATATAATAATAAGAATAATAAGAATAATAATAAGAACTAGGTGGCGGGACAAGATCAGGTCAGACATTTACGGGAACCAGAGACGTGCATGTTAAAACAGGAACTATCACTGGTGGCGTTCCAGGGGAAACAGCTCCCAGATAAAGCGGAGCAGTCACCTGGAATGAGATAACAAAGAACAGACCCCTCCCACACCACACAGGACTAGACCAGGAACCAGGGAAAAATATTGAGGAATGATTGAGGAAGATTTATAAGACTTTTTCCTTTAAATTAACACTGCAGGGGATGATAATAAACTGAATTATGTCAAGTGTAGGGCTAATGCATGACACTAAAGGGCACTTTACACAAAACGACATCGCTAGCGATATCTCTGGTGAAAGTACCCGCCCCCGTCAGTTGTGCGTCATGGGCAAATCGCTGCCCGTGGCGCACAACATCGCTAACAGCTGTCACACAAACTTACCTGCCTAGCAACGTCGCTGTTGCCGGCGAACTGCCTCCTTTCTAAGCAACGATATTTGTGATTAGAACGACGTGTCAACAATCAACGATTTTTGATCGTTAACGGTCGTTCCTGCGTTTCACACGCAACGACGTTGCTAACGAGGCCAGATGTGCGTCATGAACTCTGTGATCCCAACGACATCTCGTTAGCGATGTCGTTGCGTGTAAAGTGGCCTTTAGAGTTTGACTTAATTTATGCTCCCTCACCACTGACATTTGTTTTCTTTTGATCTTTTGAGTTCATAGTGGCACCTCAATAAGTAACAAGCACTTTTTCTTACTAGCTTTCAGAGCCTCTTTTTATATATATATATATATATATATATATATATATATACACATATATATATATATATATATATATATATATATATCCTCATATGAACAAAATATGGATTTCCCATATAAATAAATAGAAAGAGTTTTTGAACACGAGTGGATACACTCAAGGATCCTACATATTCACTGGTCCTGCAAGGTCATGTAATATTAGTGTTTGACACTATAAATGCTGCATTTACAATTCTTTATGCTTTTACAAAAAGGATTTCTGTTTTAATTTTGCGGTGAGCTGATAAAATTACATGTTGAAAATGGAGCAATTTCATGATTTCAATTTGTAATTTTACCGAAAGGTAAAAAATAACTAAGTAAAGAATGAAACGAAAAGTGAAAGTAAAAGTGGAAATAAAAAAAAGAAGAAGCAAAAGAAATGAAGGAAGGAAGACGGAGAGCGTGAGAGAGAAAAAATAAAAAATGAATGAATCAATGAATGAATTAATGAACGAGAGAATGAATGAATGAATGAGAGAAAGAAACAAAGAACCAAAAGAGTGAAATAAAGAACAAAAGAAGAAAGGAAGAACTAAAGAAAGTAAGGGGGAAAAAAGAAGCTTGAAAAAATAGCAAAAGAACGACAGAAAAAAAAGAAGAAAGAAGGAAGGAAAGAAAGAAAGAAAAATGGCAGAATAAAAAAGCACAAGAAGGACAGAAAGAGTGAAAGACAAGAAGGCAAAAGGAAAGGCAAGAATAAAGAAAGAAAGGAAGAGCAAAAGAAAGACTAAAGCGGGCTTTACACGCTACGATATCGTTAGTGAATTATCGTCGGGGTCACGGTGTTTGTGACGCACATCATTAACGATATCGCAGTATGTGACACTTATGAACGACCTTAAACGATCGCAAAAGCGGTCAAAACCGGAGAGGTCGTCCTGAAACAAAAAATCGTTTTCTGTTTCTTAGCGATGTTATTCCTCGTTCCTGTGGCACCACACATCTGTGTATGACACCGCAGGAGTGACGAACATCTCCTTACCTGCCTCCACCAGCAATGCGTAAGGAAGGAGGTGGGCGGGATATTCCACCTGCTCATCTCCGCCCCTCCGCTTCTATTGGACGCCTGCCGTGTGACGTCGTTGTGACGCCGCGCGAACCGCCCCCTTGGAAAGGAGGCGGTTTGCTGGCCAGAGCGACATCGCATAGCAGGTTTGTGTGTGACGCTGGCGTAGCGATAATATTCGCTACGGCAACAATCACACAATATCGCACGTACGACGGGGGCGGGTGCTATCGCGCTCGACATCGCTAGCCGATGCTAGCGATGTTGCAGCGTGTAAAGCCCGCTTTTGTGAAAGACAGGAATAAAAAACAAAAGAGAGCAAAAGAAAGAGTGAAAGGAAGAAAGAAGGGAAGCCCAAAAGAAAGAGGGCAAGTAAGAGAGAAACAGGAAGAAAAAGAAAGAGTGAAAGACAGAAAGACAGAAAGAAAGAAAGAAAGAAAGAAAGAAAGAAAGAAAGACAGGAAAGTAAGAGCAAAGAGAGTAAAACAAAGAAAGAGACAGGGAGAAAGAGCAAATAAAATAAAAGAAAAAAAGAGTTAAAAAAAGCAACGTTAAAAATGAGTAAAAGAAAGAGAACAAAAAAGTACAACATAAAAAGAGCAAAAGAAAGAGCTAAAGACAAGAAGAAAAAAAGAAAAATTAAAGGAAAGGAAAGTAAGAGCAAAAGACAAAAGAAAATAATAAGAAAGAAAAAGAAAGAAAGAAAGATAGAGAAAGAAGAAAAGAAAGAAAGATAGAAAGAGAAAGGAAAGGAAGAAAGCAAAAAAGAAAGAAAGAATGAATGAAAGAAAAAGAAAGAAGGAAAGCAAGAAAGAGAAAAAGAAAGAAGAGAAGAAAGAAAGAAGGAAAGAAAGAAAAAGAAAGAGAAAAAGAAAGAAGGGAAGAGAGAAAGAAAGACAGGTTTAATACATAATGAAATGTATGGTATAATTAGACATGTTTTATGTTGCTGTCAGGGCCGGCGTCCTGTATGATGTGGCTGTTGATGGGAGCCGGGCTGTATCGTACCTGTATGGAGCCGTGTGCTGGGCTCGCACTGTTTTCTGAGGGCTGTAATGGTTTTAATAGAGCAGTTGTTACATTCCAGCCTCGCTGCATAATCCGTTCAACAAGCAGAATGAAGCGTTTAATTTTGCAGTCCTGGGTAACACCTGCTTTCTGGGGCTTGTGAGACCCCAGCGCTCACTTCTGTCTATCTGGAATCCCATAAACTCTATACGCTGCCATGTCACAGTTATTCCACTGAATATTGTTTTAATATTGCCGGGGCTGGTTTTATGGTTAATTGTATTATGTTTACAGCCAGGCTGGGCCTTGGATTTCTTCACATTTCTCGGTATGATTTTTTGGTGTGTTCAGAGAGTCACATCTAATAAAGAGCAGCAGTTGTGCCCTTTTTATATAGAGGGCCAGGGAGTTCCAATATTTTCACTCTGCTGGATACTGGAGCCAGTAAAATTCATGAAATTTTAATTATTTTTGGGGAATTAAATAGAGATTTTTTTTTTTAAAGGACAAAAACTTATTTGCACTTCCTATTGTAAAGAAGTGCAACAAAGGAAATTGTTAAAGGTTCTTGTTTTTTTTTCTCCTCCCTGTGACATTTTTTATAGGGTGAATTAGATGCATTTTATGGCTATTCAAAATTATTTTTTATCCTGCCGACATGGTGGATTGAAAGTGGGGATACATTAAAGAGGTGTGAGCGTTTTATTGTCCGCCTTTTTACACAACAATAAACATCCATTCATTTCATGCTTCAAGGAGCTCGTTTCATGGGGGGGGACGGGTGGAGGGGGTTACATGTGCTTATAGTCAACCAGGCTAAGTAAGCTCCTACATGTCCTTAAAAGCTGGTCAAGTACAACCTCATGTCTATAAACTTTAGCAAGTAAATCTGGTCATAGACAATACTTTTCTTGTTAAAAAAAGAAAATATCACATAGTATATGATGATCTGAGAGTTGCGTAGAAAGTGATCACGTGAATATTCTCTAAACAAAACCAATGTCACCACAATCAATAGGGCATATATGGAAGAATTTATTCCAACCCAACTTTTACTAAGCCTCACCCACTATTTGTAAAAGTGTTAGGGCCAGAGCAAAAAAGTGTAAAAAGTTGCAAAGAAAAAAATAAAAAAGGACTCCAAATATTTTCCAGTAGGAAGCTTGACTGCTGTAATTAGAAAGAACACCTCAGCTCTACAGAGATAAGCCCCTTCAACATGGTCAGTTATAGTATGAACTATATCCGGCATGGAGTGAAGCCAGAGGTGGGTAGATATAGCAGAAGGCAAAGATAATAACAATGGTTGGTAGATGCCAAAGAAGTGTTCTCAGATCAAGATTTGATATAGATATGTTATACCCCTACACACCTTTAAGTAGTTGACCAAAGTATATACATTTCAGATATCTTCATGGTAAACCAGGGGGCACATTTTTTAGAACCAGAATACCCTATGAGAAATTGAATGTGTCCAGTGAAGACAGACAATCTAGTTGAAACATACAGATTATTAATCTTTCATCCCGTATTATGAATGAAGCTAAAGATAGGTTCTAAAGAAAGACCCCTCTTTTGTCCCCACTTGTAATTTTGATTTGTTTGAATGTGTTAAAGATTTACATTTATTCACCCGTAAAATCAAGTGGAAGAAACATTTTGTGAGACAAGACCAACACTTGTTAGAGGATCTAGGTATTAAAACTGACATGCTGGGGGATGTTATTATTATTGGATGACCTGGAAGAATCTGGCCCAAATCTGACAGGCAGGGGCCCATTCTATGGTCAGGGAATAAAAGCAGTAAACAAGAAGAAAAAGTACCGCACATAATGGGGAGCACACCAACAATAATAGTAAAAGCAACCTTTATTTGTAGCAAATTTTAAAAACCATTAAAATACAAAACCACACCTAATAACACGGCATGCACCCGCCGCCCAGCCCCACAACAATATTATGAATATAATATATCCAAAATCAAAAATACAGGCATCAATGACATGTGGCAAAATTGATACAACAATAGACAGCATGTATATATGCAATTATGACAATCCCAGAGGGAAGAATGATGGTGAAAGTCAATATAGACCTAAACCCTCAAGAGGCCAAAAAAGCCCAGTAACAGTGGGACATAGTCAAAAAATATAGAATAACAATTGCTGGCTATAGTCAAAGAGCCTGATATAGCGATATGCCTATGCTTATATACAGACCATAATCCCTCTGGGGGGAGGCAGTAAGGGTGTGTGGGAACAAGGACGGGGGGTCAGCATGAAGTCCCGTGAGCAAAGCCCACGCGTATCGCCGCCAAGGACGGCTTCCTCAGGGTAGGCGTGCACAAAGCTACAATAAGGGTAGAATATAAATATATACCATTATGAAGATAATGTGATTCACCTGTTAGGTATGTTAGTTATCAAAGACATAGAAGGCAAACTGTCCAAAGTGGATAATCAAACTCAGGTTCTTGCATTTCAACAAAAATTGAAAGATTCCATGGATGCATACGAGAGGGACATTATTGATAAAAAGAAAAAGAAATTCCATCGTGACCAAAACGATTTTGAGAGTAAAACTGCCTTTAGGTGGAAGCATAGAGGGAACGGTAGAAGGCCCCCACGTATTAGGAATCACACTCCACACCAGTCTGGGCACTTACCATCGGGAGGCTTAAGTTCAAGCGATGATTTTTTATATCCTCGGCGAGCAGCGACCAAGATGTCGGACCAGAAGAGGTGGTCGCCGGGGGAAGTCACACGCCAAGACTAACCAGATCCAAAAATCGCCCACCCCATCGAGTGAATCTGGGGAAATACAAACGATGATCATCAATCCTGGGGATGCTCCTATGCCAGATCCTGATCCACAGGTGAGGGATGATAAATTGCGAATTATTAATCTGTCACAACATATATTATCCACACATGAGACGGCAGTATTGGAAAGAGGTCTGACATTTTCGCCCACATACACATTGGATAAATTCACGCTCACAAAGGATCTTTTCCTCTTTTGTAGGAATCTTATTTTTCAGGTCCTTTATAATAAACCTGAGCAGGCGAATAATTTGCCATTGGAAGAACAGAGTGTCTTTAGAGATCTTCTTGATTTACTCCAGGAAGATGAAACCAACGCAGGTAAGCCCAGATTCCCTTACAAGAATAAGTCCACATCTAATCCACCCTTCTCACTAGTACCAGCAATCCGGATTTTTTTCGAACTGGTGAAAAAGGATATTGGCAAACTTGGATCTGGCACACATAGGGCACCCAATTTGAGTCGGGCCGAAAAACAGGCGATACAAAATCTGAAATACAACAAGAGCTTCTTAATTAAAGAAGCTGACAAGGGAGGAAATGTGGTCCTTTGGCCTGTGGAATTGTATCTGGAAGAGGTTAATCGACAATTAAATAACACCAATTTTTATTCCAGACTTCCATCAGATCCCACGGCCCTTTTTACCTCCAAACTACATCATCTGCTGGATTCAGCGTGGCAATGGGGGATCATAAACGACAATGAGAAGAAATATCTGTGGGTTGACCAACCAATCATTCCCACTTTGTATATGTTACCAAAAGTGCACAAGTCGACAGTCAAGCCGCCAGGAAGACCCATTGTGGCGAGTATTGGTAGCCTATGTGAAAAGGCTAGTGTATATGTGGATTTCTTTCTACAACCGTTTATGAATGCCCTTCCCTCCTTTATTCAAGACTCTTCGCACTTTATCCGTATTTGTCAGGAGATTCGACCCCCTCCAGGTGCCCTTTTGGTCACCTGTGACGTGGAGTCGTTATACACTAATATCAGGCACAGGGATGGCATGCATGCGGTCATGTACTTTCTGGACCTCCAGGGAGGCTCTGACCGCATGCATGATTCCTTTTTGATTGATTTCTTGGACTTTATACTCCGACAAAACTATTTCTTGTTTGACAACAAATTCTTCAGACAGATTTCCGGTGTGGCAATGGGCGCACCGTGTGCACCGGTCTTCGCCAACCTTTTCTTAGGGTGGTGGGAGGCTACCTGCGTTTATCCCACTTCCACTTTTGACACTCGAGTATCACATTGGCACAGGTACATCGACGACGTCTTTTTTGTGTGGAATGGTACTGAGGACGATTGTCGTAGTTTCATCTCCTCCCTCAATGATAATGAGGTTAACATCTTTTTGACATATTCAATCTCTCCCACCACAGTGACCTTTCTGGATCTGGAGGTGTGTCTGCAGGGTGATACCCTATCCACTAATCTTTATCGTAAGGTAACTTCTACGAACAGCCTCTTGCAGTACCAGAGTTTTCACCCTCCCCACATCAGACAAGGTATCCCCACTGGTCAATTTTTGCGGGTTCGGCACAACTGCACAAGTGATGATGACTTTAAACAGCAAGCTCAAAATCTTACCCATAGGTTTTTGGAGCGCGGCTATCCAAGGAGTACTATCTCCAGGGCGTTTCAACATGCCAAGCCTGAAACTCAGTCATCGCTTGTTGTTCCCAGACATAGGAAGCAGGACCACCAAACCAGATTTATTACAAGATACAACGACCAATGGGGTAAGATCAGAGGCATCCTACAGAACCATTGGGATATTTTGTTGACGGACACCCAGACATCCCAAGTGGTTAGCCCGTATCCATTATTGACAGCAAGAAGGGCTCCGAATTTGAAGGACACCCTGGTCAACAGCCATTTTTCAGGAGTGGTTGGTAAACTGAATCGGGGTTTTTCCCTCAGGGGCTCCTTCCCCTGTGGGGACTGCAGTATTTGCAGATACATGCGCCCGGTTTCTAAATCTTTTTGTAATCCACAGGATTCATCGGTGTATGCTTTGAAGGCCTACATAAACTGCAAGACAAGAAATGTTATCTATGCTTTGATCTGCCCCTGCGATAAGGTTTATGTGGGCCAAACGTCACAGGAGCTCAGGAAAAGAGCACAGAAACACCTCTCCACAATTAATTTGGCAGCTGTCGATCAAAAAAAGGGCAACCCCATCACCCCTGTTGCAGCGCATTTTTTGGAACATCACCAGGGATCCTGTTCAGGTATTCGCATTTTGGGTCTACAAAAATATATAGGTGGTGGTAGAGGTGGCTCCTGCCACAAATGGCTGTTACAGAATGAGGCAAAGTGGATTTTTACATTAGATACCGTGGCCCCTGGGGGCCTAAATGAGGAATTATTGTTTACCGGATTTTTGGGCTAATAGGATTGGTGTCTCCTTTTTGTTATTTTTTTCAGATCACAAACCATCTTCCTTCTTCTCTCCGTATGGCCACTTTTTTACCATCACATCTCTACAAATTAATCAATCTTGATGTACATACTGGGGTTGTATGTACACGTATGTGCATATATATGTGGAACTGGTTAATGTCTTCTTGGATTGAAAAGAGGGCGGACCAAGATGCTCTGAAGATAATCATTTCGTGATAGTATTCAAGTCCATGGATTAATATTTATGAAAAATGCCATAATGATCTCTATATATGCACTGCATAAATCATGTGTGCAATTGTCATATTTTTTTGACTGGCACTCTTTATTTGGCAATTATGTCATTACTAACTATATGGATCTTATATTACAATTGCATACAGTTGTATTGCCCCATGACGTGCATGTAATGATTGTATTTGTTTGAGCACATATTTATTGTACTTTATTCCTCTTCTCTCCTTTTCCTTTCCCCCTTTCTCTTCTTTTTCTTTTTCACTTTATTCTCTTTCTAATTGTCCCTGTGTTATGTGTCCCCATATGCATCACACGCGACTGCTGCTTTATACACGCACAGCAATTACCTCCTGCATTACAGCAGTTCTGCGTGTGTGCCGGCTCTGAGGTTCTCGCGCTACTATCTTGGACTTCCCGCGCATGCGCGGACTTTCCAAGATGGCGGCGCACATCGCATTCACCATATTGCGATGCCCTAAATGTGTTCATCCATAGCGGACCGGTCCGGACCAGCAACTAACATACCTAACAGGTGAATCACATTATCTTCATAATGGTATATATTTATATTCTACCCTTATTGTAGCTTTGTGCACGCCTACCCTGAGGAAGCCGTCCTTGGTGGCGATACGTGTGGGCTTTGCTCACGGGACTTCATGCTGACCCCCCGTCCTTGTTCCCACACACCCTTACTGCCTCCCCCCAGAAGGATTATGGTCTGTATATAAGCATAGGCATATCGCTATATCAGGCTCTTTGACTATAGCCAGCAATTGTTATTCTATATTTTTTGACTATGTCCCACTGTTACTGGGCTTTTTTGGCCTCTTGAGGGTTTAGGTCTATATTGGCTTTCACCATCATTCTTCCCTCTGGGATTGTCACAATTGCATATATACATGCTGTCTATTGTTGTTTCAATTTTGCCACATGTCATTGATGCCTGTATTTTTGATTTTGGATATATTATATTCATAATATTGTTGTGGGGCTGGGCGGCGGGTGCATGCCGTGTTATTAGGTGTGGTTTTGCATTTTAATGGTTTTTAAAATTTGCTACAAATAAAGGTTGCTTTTACTATTATTGTTGGTGTGCTCCCCATTATGTGCAGTACTTTTTCTTCTTGTTTTCAAATTTCCTTTGCCGCACGGGTGAGCACTTGCTCTAATATATGAATCATTTTTGGCGGTGCACCCTCTTTTCTGGTTGTTGGAATAAAAGCAGTAAACTTCCACCTGTACAGAATTACTTATCTTATAGATGTTTTTGTGAATATTGTCACCAAAGATCTGTGATGCCTTAAGACTACTGGATTTTTTCCAGTTATAATTCTAGTAAAGAAGAAATTTGTTACGTCCCCACCGGAGTCCGCTGCAGCGTCTTCCGCTTTGATCACCAGGCATAGCCGTGTTCCTACCCGTGGATAGTGCTGGTGGTGGGAGAGGAGTCGATGCTCATCCACTGGGCTGGGTTTCCCTGGGATCTGCAGTACTACTGGCTGACTGTAGGCGGCATGTGTCTTCCAGCTGAAGTTACCATCATTCAGCTACAACCAATGGGAAGACACCACACCCTTCTTATTCCCCCTCCTGTCTGCTGACTACCACCAGAGATAGTTCTGTATTCCTGATTCCTGTTCTGTTTGCATAGTGATTCCTGTGTGCTGACCTCTGCTTGTATTCTGACTACCTTCCTGCCTGTCATTTTTGTACCTTGCTGCCAGTCCCGGATTTGACCTCTGCTTTGTTACCTCATTATGTCCTTGCCTGACGATTCTGTTCCTGTATTGCATTTCCTGGTTTTTGACCCTGCCTGACTACCACGGCTTGCAGCCTACCACAGGTGGTGATCTCTGGGGCTCTGTGTAATTCCAAATCCCTCTATAGGGGTTAAAGGGTTGCAGAGTTTTTGGGGTCCTGCTTTGTGAGTGGCTTTCCTCTAGCCTCCCTTCACAGCCAGTCTGAGACTGTGGCTCCAGGCAGGCGTTACAAAATTATGGCAATCATAGGTCTGGAAGAGGATTGATACATTGACATCTGACAAAGGGAGCAAAGTGGTGATCCTTGACTCAGACCACTATTGTAAGATGTGTCTTGGCTTTTTACAGGATAGAGGAAGATATGCGGTATTACAACAGAATCCCACTAGTTGTGTCTTGAAAGCACTTAAGTTGATCCTAGAGGATGGTCTTCAAGGAAAGAATTTTGATAAAAATCAGTACGATTTTCTTCATCCTCAAAATCTGGTGATGATCACTTTCTACAGTCTCCCTAAGGTTCATGAAGGTCTTGAGCCTTTTAGAAGGAGACTCGTCATCTTGGGGATTGCAGCCTCTGTCAGCATTTGGGCCTATCCTTGGATCAAATACTCAGACCTTTTGTGAAGGCCTTGCAGTCTTATACAAGGAATACAACAGACCTTGTTTTCTGACTGGAGAACATCCCTATTAGTACAGATTGCCTTTTGGCCAGCATTGATGTTGAGGCCCTATATTCTTCAATATGGCATGATACGGAATTACAAGCTGTGAAACATTTTCTATTGATGAGGGACTGTCATTTTCAGGCACATGATGTTTTCATTTTCGACCAATGTTACTACCACCAGCTTAGGGGCACCACGATCGGGAGCCCTTGTGCCCCACATATGCAAATCTGTTCCTGGGCTGGTGGGAAGAAATTATGATCATTGTGGTTGAAAATGAATTAAATGTTGCTAAAATTGATTTGTAGAGCTGATATATAGATGACATCATTTTGATTTGTAAAGGGACAGCAGGGTAGTTTGTTCAGTTTGTGGGGAGACTTAATCGTAACTCCATTGGTCTACAAGAACACAGAGGGATATCTTGAAACATCCACTCATAGGAAGTAATCAGCAACTAACTCTCTATTGAGGTGGGAAACTAACCATAGTGAACCCCTCAAAGGAGGTACTGTATACCCATGGGCCAATATCTACAGATACGCTGCAATTGGTCAGATGAAGCAACTTTTGAATGACATGCTGAGGAGTTGAGAGACAAGTCCCAATAAAGGAGCTACTCTAAGAAAATCCTCCAGAAAGCATATAAGGAGACCAGACTTAAAAAAAGAACAGATTTACTCAGTTCGAAGTCCAAACCTGACACTGAGACTTTCATGAGGTTTATCACCACATATTCCAATGGGGCATGAGAAGTGAGGTCTATAGTCAAGAGGTACTGGCGCACGCTTCTATCAAGTCTTCGGGAACTTCCACCATGTATTTAAAGAAAGAATTCTTTTCCACTGATTTGTTCTGATTGACAGGTCAAAGTCACAATTTCATTGTAGGTAGCATCGCAAGCAGCATATTCAATAACATAGAAGTCTCCTTTCATTATTTATACTTTTGCAAGTCATCATCCATAACGCTCTTGGTTATTTACTCTGGAGTAAACTTCAACCTCTTCCCCTTCAGTTATTTCCTTCTTGATTTCAGGTAGGGGTTTAATCAGAACTTCATGGAATGGAAATTGACTTTCCGGTTGCCAGTTGTGTAAAAGAACAACAGTGAGCGTATCTTCATAGACATCTTTGAAAAATCCCTTGTCGGAAGCTTTGTTAGACCGTCAGGTCCTCCATGATAATGATAGAAATGCAAATGGCGATGGGAAAGATTTCTATAAATTTCAATACAGAATTTAGACGTACGATTGGTGACCACATTGGCGACATTGAGTAGAAAAGGGATACTCCCTTGGCAAGACATCTTAATGACACTTATGGAGGTCTCAAAATGGCTACTCCGTTCATTGGCATTGATAAAATTGAAAGACCCTTAAGAGGGAGAAATTGGGATCAATTGATCCTAACAAGGGAAACTAGGTGGATTTTTCATCTACAGTAGTAGATGACTGAATGAGTATGGACTAATTGAGCAGCTTAATTTTGGATACTTCATCTAAAGGCCTTTTTTCAATATAGATCTTGACATTTTACGATAATTTTTCATTCTTCCATGGGGATCCTGCTCTATCTTGTTTTTTGTCTCTTTGGTTGCTAAATCTATTTCTTAAATCTCACTCTTTCTGTTACGGGGGCTGCCTGATAATGAAAACCAAAGGGATATCAGACAGTCAGGGTCCACCGTGCAAAGTCTCTGCTGCAGTGTATGGCAGAGGATATGTTAAAGTGTGAGGAAAAGTATATAAGTGTGCCACTGTAAATAGTAATAGCACAAGTGCAGAGTGCAATACCTCTGTTAAACTCACAGAGGAATATAATTAGAAAATAAAGCAATTCCTCCCTTACTTGGAGGGTGTGTGGTATGGTCTCTGTTAATGGTCACAGAGACAAAAGCAGTGAGTGTGAAATGACACCTACCTAGGTCCGTTCCTCTAGTGGTGCCAGGAGATGGACAGCAGTGTAAGCCGCACAAAGCTCCTACCTGCGTTCGCTCCACTAGTGTGCGAGGACACGAACCACTAGATATGGCACCTGCCTAGGTCCGCTCCACTAGTGGTGCAAGAGAGACGGACAGCAGCATAAGCCGCACAAAGCTCCTACCTATGTTCGCTCCCCTAGTGTGCGAGGATACGAACAACTGCCAGATGCAGTATAAGGAACGTTACCCTAGCGGCAACGTCCACCTACGAGTAGAATCACAAGGCCCAGCCAGACCATGTGCCTCAGGCACCTGCCTATGTCCGCTGCTGTCCCAGCCGAAGCTGTAAGGTATAAGAACGCTACCCTGCCGGTAGCGCTCACCTAGCATAGACAGAGAGATGCCTAGAGGGACGTGCACAGAGCGTCTACTCTCATGCATGAGCCAAGAGGACTGAGCGCCGGGCGGCGTGCGTCAGGGTCTTATATAGACTCTGTGCCTCATCCAAGATGGAGGACACCAGAGCCAATCCGCTGCCAGAACGACAGCAATGACGTCACGCTGGCCTATCACCGAGCAAAGCGTCACAAGCACATGACCAGCGACCAATCGGCATAAAAGGTGTCAGAGACATGTGACGACGTGTCACAAGCACATGACCAGCGGCCAATCAGCTTAGAAGGTGTCAGAGACATGTGACCTCGTGTCAGCGATGATGTCACCCGCACATGTGCAATGGCTCCAAGATAGGACTTAGTCTCCAGCGCTTGCACATGTGCAGTAGCAAGAAATCCGAACATAGTCTCCAGTGCCACAGCAACCGTAACAGTACCTCCCCCTCAAGGGCCCCCCTCCCGGCGACGCAGGTAATCGGCAACTAAGTCGGGAGCATGGACAGCCTCCTCAGGCTCCCAAGAGCAATGTTCCGGGCCGTAGCCCTCCCAATCTATCAAGAAGAACCTGCGCCCTCTAACCATCTTAGAACCAACTATGGCTCGTGCCTCATAGCTAGAGCGAGAGGAATCAGAGGCAGGAGAGTGCACTTCACGAGCGTGAGGTAAAATAGCCGGCTTTAGCAGTGAGACATGGAATTTGTCATGGATCCTAAGATGGACGGGTAACTTTAATTGGTAGACTACAGGATTTACCTGTCGAAGAACCTCATAAGGACCCAGGAAGCGAGGAGCAAATTTGACAGAGCTTACTCTAAGTTTCACATGTTTTGCAGAGAGCCACACAAAGTCCCCCGGAGAAAAGACAGGAGCCGGGCGACGAAACCGATCGGACACCGTCTTCATACGGTCCTTAGCTGCTTGGATTGACTCTTGAGTCCGATCCCAAACCACTCTGGAATTAGTTGCCCAGTCGGCCACAAGAGGAGGAGGTACAGCAGCGGGAAACGGTACCGGCACCCTAGGGTGTTGCCCATTATTGAGTACGAACGGTGTCTGCCCAGTGGCCTCAGCCAGCGAATTGTTAAGGGCAAATTCTGCCCAGGGTAGGAGGGAGGACCAGTTATCGTGGTTCTCAGCAACAAAGTGTCGAAGGTATATAATCATGGATTGATTGGTACGCTCAACCAAACCATTAGTCTCCGGATGGTATGCCGAAAAGAGATTCAACGCAATTTGCAGAAGGCTACAAAGATCTCGCCAGAAACGGGAAGCAAATTGTGGGCCTCTATCACAAATGATACGATCTGGCATCCCGTGAAGCCTAAAGACATGCTTGAGGAATAGTTTGGCTAGTACCCTGGAAGATGGGATTCTCGATAACGGTACGAGATGAACCATCCGGGAGAAATGATCCGTAATGACCCACACAAATCTATGTCCCTGTGAACATGGAAGATCACCCACAAAGTCCATGCCTACCACCTCCCATGGTCTATCTGGCACTGGTAAAGGATGCAAGAGCCCAGCCGGTCTCTGCCATAACGGACGGTTGCGAGCACACGAGTAGCAGGAACCGACATATCTCTTGACGTGGCTGGCTAAGTGTGGCCACCAATACCACCTCTCGAGTAACTCTCGTGTCCGTCTAATACCAAAATGCCCACCCACCTTTGAGGTGTGGGCCCACGACAGTATATCATTCTGTCGATCCGGCGGAATAAAGGTCTTGCCCGGTGGGATTTGGTCTAACGTCACAGGTGAGAGAGTATGAAAAACACTGAGGGAAGGATAAGACGAGGTTCGTCAATCTCTTCCTGGGTAGAAACCATAGAGCGAGACAGGGCGTCTGCCTTGTTATTCTTACTCCCAGACAGATAGTTGATGGAGAAGTGGAAGCGGGAGAAAAACAAGGACCAGCGGGCTTGGCGAGGATTCAGACGCTGAGCGGTTTGTAAGTACGTCAGATTCTTATGGTCTGTATAGACCTGGAAAGGATGTTTCGCTCCTTCTAGCAAGTGACGCCACTCCTCCAAGGCTAATCTCAGGGCGAGCAGTTCCCTATCCCCAATGGTATAGTTTCTCTCTGCCGGTGAAAAGGTTTTAGCAAAGAAGAAACACGGCCTTTTTCTACCTACACCGTTCTTTTGATACAAGACCGCACCAGCACCCACTGAAGAGGCATCAACCTCCAAGAGGAAGGGCTTATTCTCATCGGGTCTTTGAAGAACGGGAGTAGTTGAAAAGTGTCTTTTTACTGCCTCAAAAGCCTGGGATGTCTCAGTAGACCAGACTTTTGGATTAGCACCTTTCTTAGTCAAGGCCACCAAAGGGGCCACCAAAGTGGAGAAATGGGGTATGAACTGCCGGTAATAATTTATGAATCCTAAGAAGCGTTGCACCGCCTTCAAGGAATGAGGCTCGAACCATTCCAGGACAGCAGAGAGCTTCGCAGGATCCATAGCCAGACCCTCTTGTGAGATAATGTAACCCAAAAAAGGCAAGGATGACTGCTCGAATACACACTTTTCGAGTTTAGCAAACAATGAGTGCTCCCTTAAATGGGAAAGGACACGAACGACATCCTGACGATGAGTCTCCAGATCAGGAGAAAAAATCAGGATGTCGTCCAGATACACCACGACAGAGGATAACAGTAAATCCCTGAACACATCGTTTACGAAGTCCTGAAATACTGCGGGTGCATTACATAAACCAAAAGGCATAACGAGGTATTCATAGTGACTGTCTCGGGTGTTAAAAGCGGTCTTCCATTCGTCACCCTCTCGAATTCGTACCAAGTTATACGCACCCCGCAGATCCAACTTTGTAAAAACCTGAGCTCCCCTCAGTCTGTCAAAGAGCTCCGAAATTAAAGGTAACGGGTATTTGTTCTTTATTGTGATTGCGTTGAGACCCCTGTAATCTATGCAGGGACGCAAATCACCCTCTTTCTTCCGAACAAAGAAAAACCCAGCTCCCGCAGGAGAAACAGACTTACGAATGAACCCCTTCTCTAAACTCTCTCTTATATAGGTCGACATGGCCTCCGACTCAGGTATTGACAGGGGGTAAACCCTGCCCTTAGGTGGAACCGAACCTGGGATAAGGTCTATGGCGCAGTCATACGGCCTATGGGGTGGAAGAACCTCAGCACCCTGTTTGGAGAACTCGTCAGCGAAATCCAAATACGGTGTAGGTATGGGAGAGAGATCAGTTGATGCAACCGCAACGACCTTAGGTGGTAAGGGAAGACATCGGGATTGACATCTCGAACCCCAACTAATAATGCTGTCGGACTCCCAGTCAATTAGAGGAGCATGAGTCCGAAGCCATGGGAGACCCAGAAGTACGTCGTCTATACCCTCAGGCAAAACAAGAAAAGAAATCTCCTCTATGTGACCCTGAGACAGGGAAAGGCGCAAGGGAACTGTCCTCAATGTAATGGAGTCAGACAACATAGTCCCATTAACAACACGGACAGGAATAGGCGCCTCTAACATGATAGAGGGAATATTGTGTCTCTTTACAAATCCTGAAGACACAAAAGTCCCGTCAGCTCCGGAATCCACAAAAGCCATAATAGGCCATGAATTCTCAGAAAATAAGAGCTGACCTGGGATACTACACTTAGAGGGTGCGGAAGGCGTCTCTAGTAACCCCCCTCTAATGGTTACTAGGCCTGGGAGTTTCCCTGAGGGCTAGGACACTTATTGGCATAGTTCCCAGCCTGACGACATACGTAACATATAGGAGGACCAGACTTGCGTAGTCTGGAGGTCGTATGACCTAACTCCATAGGAGTGGGAGATGTTTCAGATGCTGAGGAAGATGGTGGTTGACCCTCAACAACTGGAATAGCCCGATGCTTAGGGCATGAGGAAGAGACCTCGAGTCTACGTTCCCTATGGCGTACGTCGATTCTCGTTGCTACTGTGATAAAGTCCTCCAGAGAAGCAGGGACCTCACGAGTAGCAAGGGCATCCTTGACATAGCCTGCCAACCCTCTCCAGAAGATAGGAATCAACACCTTCTCTGGCCAATCTAGTTCTGCCACCAGAGTTCTAAAAGCAATGGCATAAGAACTAGTGGATAACGAACCCTGAGATAGATCTAACAGTCTCAGGGCCGCATCATGGGTAACCTGCGGACCCATGAATACCGCTTTAAGAGCATCAAGAAAGTCTTGATGTCTCAGAGTAACCACATCAGAGCGCTCCCATAGGGGAGTCACCCATTCTAAGGCTTTGTCCTGAAGTAAGGAGATGATAAAGCCTACTCTGGACCTCTCCGTAGAGAAGCGAGAAGAGTTGACGTCTAGGTGTATGTGACACTGACTACTGAAACCACGACATGATCTGGCATCGCCAGAATATCTGTTTGGCAGAGCAAGTTGAGGATCATGTGCAGATGTCACCATGGTCTGAGGTTTATCCTCTATAGTCATGAGCCGCGACTCAAGTACTTGTATGTAACGGTGTAACTTCTGATATTCTGCCATAACTGCCAGACCCTTGGCTCAGTCCTAATGTTACGGGGGCTGCCTGATAATGAAAACCAAAGGGATATCAGACAGTCAGGGTCCACCGTGCAAAGTCTCTGCTGCAGTGTATGGCAGAGGATATGTTAAAGTGTGAGGAAAAGTATATAAGTGTGCCACTGTAAATAGTAATAGCACAAGTGCAAAGTGCAATACCTCTGTTAAACTCACAGAGAAATATAATTAGAAAATAAAGCAATTCCTCCCTTACTTGGAGGGTGTGTGGTATGGTCTCCGTTAATAGTCACAGAGACAAAAGCAGTGAGTGTGAAATGACACCTACCTAGGTCCGTTCCTCTAGCGGTGCCAGGAGACGGACAGCAGCGTAAGCCGCACAAAGCTCCTACCTGCGTTCGCTCCACTAGTGTGCGAGGACACGAATCACTAGATATGGCACCTGCCTAGGTCCGCTCCACTAGTGGTGCAAAAGAGACGGACAGCAGCATAAGCCGCACAAAGCTCCTACCTATGTTCGCTCCCCTAGTGTGCGAGGATACGAACAACTGCCAGACGCAGTATAAGGAACGTTACCCTAGCGGCAACGTCCACCTACGAGTAGAATCACAAGGCCCAGCCAGACCATGTGCCTCAGGCACCTGCCTATGTCCGCTCCACTAAAAGGTAAGGATACGGACCGCAGCCGAAGCTGTAAGGTATAAGAACGCTACCCTGCCGGTAGCGCTCACCTAGCATAGACAGAGAGATGCATAGAGGGACGTGCACAGAGCGTCTACTCTCATGCATGAACCAAGAGGACTGAGCGCCGGGCGGCGTGCGTCAGGGTCTTATATAGACTCTGTGCCTCATCCAAGATGGAGGACACCAGAGCCAATCCGCTGCCAGAACGACAGCAATGACGTCACGCTGGCCTATCACCGAGCAAAGCGTCACAAGCACATGACCAGCGACCAATCGGCATAGAAGGTGTCAGAGACATGTGACCACGTGTCACAAGCACATGACCAGCGGCCAATCAGCTTAGAAGGTGTCAGAGACATGTGACCTCGTGTCAGCGATGATGTCACCCGCACATGTGCAATGGCTCCAAGATAGGACTTAGTCTCCAGCGCTTGCACATGTGCAGTAGCAAGAAATCCGAACATAGTCTCCAGAGCCACAGCAACCGTAACACTTTCCCTATTAAAGGTTGTGTTGACAACCAGTTACTTTTCCCTTACCATGGTTAATGATGCATTGTAAGTGTGGGATTCATCCCTGCATATCTATAACCTTTGTCTATGGGAATACTATATGCTCATTTATGTCACACAGGTGATTACTGATCTTGATCATGGAATGTATAATATATTATTGTAGTGCCACACATTCTTTACCTGGCATTCTGTATGCACCAGTAGTCACTTGTGTTTCTCCATGTGACCTTTTGTTGCTGATCGGTAAAGACATTAAGTTCTGTGCATGACATATATTGATCTTTTACATTTCACATGGGCTTCTCTTGTGGTTTAACCAAAGGGGTAGGGGCACCTATATGAGTGGTAGAGATTTTAGCGGATGTATATTATACTCCTGTGTGTGCACACGCTCAATTTTACCATGTTATACTGGGATGTGTCTGATGACACGAAGATATAGGCCCCTTTTCTCCCCACTGGAGAAGTTGTAGTCATATGTGTTATTGGCAGAGGCACATCGTAGGGGACATACCTGTTGCTGATATGATGCCCTTGTGTCTGCACTCTGTACACACCCTCATGGTATCAGCATGGCGACATGTCTAATCTTCCACAGAAGGATGGGACAAGGACACATTATGGGATACAATGATGTGGGCCTCTATTCTTCCCAGTGATAGAGGAATAGCCATATGCGTCATTGATTATCATGATACATTATGGAGGGTGTGCCATGTCTGTGTAGGAGGTGGGAGAGCTACATCAACTCTTACGGAGAAGTGTTATTGTATTATAAATATAATGTAAATAATAGCGTATTGTATCTAATGTAGGATGTAGCAGAGCTGAAAGAGCACAGCGCTCAGTGTCCCCTAGGGACCGCAAATGTCACATGTTTTATGTCATGTTATGTCTTTGATAATATGTATATGTTAAAAACACTGTAAATAATGTGTAATGTATAATGTAAGATGCTGGCCTCTCGTGCTGTGTCAGGCAGGAGACATAGTGTAGAGAGTCAGGGGTAATGTAGATAAAGGCTTATAGATAGGATGTTTTAGTGTAGTGTAACTAAGGACCAAGTGTGCAGTAGTGGGGTGTCAGTGGTAGTTATTGAGTTTGTTAGGATAGAGCAAGAACATATATAAATAGCCAAGTGGTAACCAGGAGGGAGGAGTGAGCAGAGATGGTTCTGGAAAGCAGGAAAGTTAGTCAGTTAAGCGGTGGAGGTTCAAGTGTGCGGACAGGGCCAGAAGTGAGTGTTTAGGATGGGAGGCATCCTCCCATGTGTCAAGACCTCACCCTGCGATAAGCTGTAGAGCGGCCTGAGATCGGTGGGATGTCGGGGTATAAAGACCGGCGGCGGGACCCTGAACTGGTCGGGAGTTAGTACATCATCTGAGGGCCCATGTGACACATGGAAGATGCTAGGAAAGGTTTCGGGGAGGAAGCACGTATTGGCCTCAACTGCTGGATGATAGTTACCCAGAGCAAATGCCGACAAGGTAGAAAACCACCGGGTAGAGCGGCGCAGCAGAAGCGGGCCTGTGTATCTGAAGTAAGAGAGAAGTGATGACCTCCAATAAACCGGTTTTTGAATTGTTTTGTAAAGAGACTTGTGTGTGTGACGTATGTAGCCTCCATGTCTATGACGAGGAGAAGCAGTGAGGATGGAGGTAGCACCGGACGTTATTGTAAGTGCCGCACGCCCCAACAGGAGCACAATATGAACAGACACATTGAATGAAGTAGGGGAGCGAGTGACCCTTGGCCGAGATAGGGCTCTCTGCTTCATCTGGTTACTATTGATGTCCCTATGTCTATATATACCCAAACACATCACTGGAACTCATTAAACGCGCCATAGGACGGTGGTATTGGTACATGTCATATGATATGATGCATTGACAAGGGCCTCCTGCTGTTCCCAATGAAAGCAGTTGTGGCTGCACGTGTCATGGGAAATTACTAGGAATAATCGAATATCTCAAATATTCGGCTTCGCGAATATCCAACGAATAGGTCGCCGCTATATGAATATTCGATGCGCAAGGTAAGCCTATGGGAAGCCCGAATAGTTCCAAATAGTTGTTATTCGGGTTTCCCATAGACTTACATTGCGCATCGAATATTCGCGAAGTATTCGGCAAGTATTCGAGAAGCCGAATATTTGAGGTATTCGATCATCCCTAGAAATTATGTATTATAGGGGATGTGATAAGACTGGAACTACGGCACTGCTGCAGTTATGACTGGTGCCTGGATAGGGTCCAACCCCGTAATATAAAAGTTAAATAATCCGGCACTCAGATGTATTAAAATGAAATAAAAGATCTCTTTAATTGGTTGCACCATGGGTAGTGTACAAATTAAATTGACGTTTAGGTCTCACCGACCTTTCTCTAAAATACACTGTCAGTAGTGCTCATGGTGGACAACCTGTAAGGCTGTGAGAGGTGCACCATGTAGGGATCGCTGCTGTGCTGATAAGTCTATTGGAATGCCTGGGTATTGCGACAGATCGCTGGGGAACGTGTCGGGTCACATATTTGAAACTATATTCTTTTTGTGAACACTCAATCCACTAAAAACATTATATTATAGGTACGTAATGTGTCCCATCCATGAAAAAACATGGATAGAACATGTACATTGTTAATGTACAGGCCACAACAGATGAAATAGAGTATATAACACTGATTGAAATCAATAATATGACTGTGTAAGACCTGGACAGAATCCCCTCATGGCATATTGAAAATGGAATTCTTAGACCAGACACCTCCTTTAAGTAATTGATTCTTGCGGCCTCTTGAACTTTCAGTCTATTTTCCATGTTGTCACACATGGAGCCAAACTTCATGTAGCTAGAAAGTGTGAATGAGACCGTGTGTGTAGCATTCCTGACTATGAAGTCACGGTTCTTGGATCTTGAGTCCAAATTTACTTGGAAACCTGGCACTTATTTTCCTTCTAAAAAGTCTGTGACCTCTTAGATCTCTTACCAATTCCTGCTGCAGACACTCTATTAAATGTTGGCATTACTCAATTATTTGCAGGACACCGAGTAGACTGACTAATTAGCTAATTAATGCTAAACTGCTCAGAGATACACACGTGAATGTATATTGCAAAACACCATGCTGTCCATTCACTTTACAGATGCAAATGCGTGTAAATCATGGGCTTTTAAATGGATCCCTAATTTGATTGGTCACTCATCATATCTATTTGTTCTTTGTCTTTGACAAGTTTTAAGCTAAGATATTTGGTATAAAGACATTGGTGCCCAGCAAAAGTAGGCAAGTGTACTCAATAGTGACCACAACCACCAGAGAGAAGCTACTTTGTAAAAGGAGACAATTACAAATATAAACTAAGATGAAGGTCTAAACATTTTTACATCAGTATAGTACTGGAAAACCACATTAAATCTGTTCTCTTATGTAATGTATTAATGGGGGATTGAGCTACATCTGCATCCTGGAGATCTTAAATGGTCCATCTTTAAGCCCGCTTTATAGGCTACAAGATATCTTACGATGTGTCGGCGGGGTCACGTCGTAAGTGACGCACATCCGGCATCGTAAGGTATGTTGTAGCGTGTGACAGCGACGTGCAATTGCGATTGAATGAAAAACCGTTCATCGCATGCACGTCGTTCATTCCTGACGAATTGAACGTCAGATTGTTCATCGTACCCGGAATAGCGCACATCGCAGTGTGTGACACCCCGGGAACGATGAACAGATCTCACCTGCCTCCTGCGGCTCCCGTCCCACAATGCGGAAGGAAGGAGGTGGGCGGGATGTTTACATCCCGCTCAGCTCCGCCCCTCCGCTTCTATAGGCCGGCTGCCGCGTGACGTCGATGTGATGCCAAACGTCCCTCCCACTCCAGGAAGTGGACGTTCACCGCCTACATCAAGGTCGTATGGAAGGTAAGTATGTGTGACGGGGGTTAATCGTTTGTGCGGCACATTCAACAAATTGATCGTGCCGCACATACGATGGGGGCGTTGCAAATCGCATACGATATCGTATGCGAAATTGCAACGCGTAAAGCAGGCTTTAGAATCCCAGGTCTCCCAATTCAGGCTAGATGGATCTGAACAGGATCATTACTAGTGAAAGGTTTCCATTGACCAAGTATGTCCATGCCTGTCTATGTAACACAAAAAAGAGAAAAGAAAGCATGTCTGTGAAAGACCTTCAGAGACACATCGAGTGCTGAATGAACAAATTCACTCACCTTTACACGTTGTGAGATCAGGCACAACACTGAGAAATCACATACAACAGGAGTAACGATTCCGGGGCAAATCCCTGATTAATACGGCAGTGGATCTCAATTCACTCAATAAAAACAAGAGAGATTTTTTTGGATGTTAAATCGTATTCGTTAGAACATTTTTTTATTTTTTACCCAAAATGCACAAAAACACCCTACATCCCCCAGGGAGACCGATTATATCTGGGATAAAATCCACATTGATTTGTTTCTCTAACAGTATGTATTACAATTGGATTCACATTTAAGAGACTCCTCTCATGATTAGTTTGTTGAATGACCTTCCACCTATTCCAAATTCAGCAGTATTCACCTTGGATGCTAATTCACTTTATTCCAATATTGAACATGATCTGGGCTTGATCAATGTACCTGATGAAAGATTCTTGCCTACCAGAGAAACAGAAACTGTTTGTACTCAATAGTATTGAATTCATTTTGAAACACAATATTTTCTCATACAATAGTGTTACCTATCAGCAGTTGAGTGGCTGCATGATGGGGACAAGATTCACACCTAGTTTACATACACTAAAAGTACTATGCCTTTAAACAATATGGGACAGCCCATATGATGATTTCATGTCTTTGAAAGCTTCTGATAGGTTTATTGGCAACATCTGAGTTAATTAGAGACACACCTGTGGATGTATTTTAATGCACACCTGAAACACGCTGCTTCTTTGTGTAGCATCATGGGAAAGTCAAAAGAAATAAGGCAAGATGTCAGGAAGAAAATTGAGGACTTGCGCAAGTCTGGTTCATCCTTGGGTGCAATTTCCAGATACCTGAAGGTGCCTTGTTCATATATACAAACAATTATACGCAAGTACAAACAGGATAGGAATGTCCAGCCATCATACCACCCAGGAGGGAGATGGGTTCTGTGTACCAGAGATGAACGTGCTTTGGTCAGACATGTGCATATCAACCCAAGAACAAAAGCAAAAAACCTTGTGAAGATGCTGGTGGAAGCTGGTAAGATTGTGTCATTATCCAGTGAAAAGAGTATTGTATCAGCACGGGCTGAAAGGCCACTCTGCCAGGAAGAAGCTATTACTCCAAAAGAAACATAAAAAAGCCAGAATTTGGAGATTGTGTGTACTTGATCTCTTACTGCGATTGTCTTTATCTCCTCGATATGTGGAAGTACTCATGCACAAACTGAAAATATGCCACTATGTTACAGAATTACTTATACTTGATTTTGTATGATATTTTCTCTTTTTCAATAAACATTTTTGAAAAAAAAAAAAGCCAGAATAATGTTTGCAAATGCACACAGGAACACAGACATTAATTTTCGGAGACATGTCCTGTGGTCTGACAAAACTAAAATTAAACTGGCCATAATGATAATTGTTACGTTTGGAAGAAAAGGGGAGAAGCTTTGAAGCCTAAGAACATCATCCCAACTGTGAAACAGGGGGGTGGCAGCATCATGCTGTGGGGTTGTTTTGTTGCAGGAGGGACTGGTGCACTTCAAAATTAGATGGCATCATGAGGAAAGAGGATTATGTGGCAATACTGAAGAAACATCTCAAGACATCAGCCAGGAACTTAAAGCTTGGGGGGAAATGGGTCTTCCAAATGGACAATAACCCGAAGCATATTGCCAAAGTGGTTACTAAGTAACTTAAGGATACAAAGTCAATGTTTTGGAGTGGCCATCACAATACCCTGATCTCAATCCTATTGAAAGTTTGTGGGCAAAGCTGAAAAGGCCGGTGTAAGCAAGATGACCTACAAACATGGCTCAGTTACACCAGTTCTGTCAGGAGGAATGGGCCAAAATTCCCACCAGCTATTGTGAGAAGCTTATGGAAGGATATCTAAAATGTTTGACCCAAGTCATACAGTTTAAGAGCAATGGTACCAAATACTAATGAAATGGATGGAAACTTTTGACTTTGCAGAAAGTAATAGAAATAACTTAAAATATTCTCTCTATCTCATTATTCTGGCATTTGGCAAATATAAATAATTTTGGTTCCTAATTGACCTAAAACAGGAAAGGTTTATTCTGATTTCATGTCAGATAGTGAGAAAAACATGCAGATGTGTCTTTTTAGACACTGTATGTAAACTTCTGGTTTCAACTGTAGGTTTTTAGTGTTTCATTGTAATGGCTTTAATAATGTTTGCAGTTGTGTTGTTTAATATGTTAATTCTTCCTATTTACCCTAATCGTTTTACACCCATACTATTTATAGGATCACATTTACTCTTTTGTATACACACCTAAAGAAGAGGACAGTTCGTCCTTGTAGCGCGTAGTGTCACAAATACAATTGTCACTTCTGAGCTTTTGCCAGTACTGTATACTTGATCAGCAGCGCACTAAAAACACATTTTTGTTTTCTTTCAGTCTCTTGTCTATGGTCTATGAACTGGGACTACTTTATTAATGGAATTGGTGGAGATCCGAGTTCATAGATCTTCAAATATGAAAACTTCTGACATGATTCACATATTATATGTTTTATACAATAGGGGTAGACTTAAGCTGACCATACACATTAGATAAAAGCGGATGCGTTTAGCACTTTTGGATGAAATGGCCATTAATCTAATGTGTATTGGGGTCTACAGACTTCAAAGCTAATTATTTTCCTACAATAGATAAGACAACATCAGAGTGATGTGGAAGTTGCTCTTCCTCTTCCTTATTGAAAATACATGCAAATTGTGAAGAGCCTGGAACATGATAATGTTCAACAACCATTTTATGTGTACAGCTGGCTTTAAATGGATTGTCTCGTTTAGAAAACCCATTCTCATTACCTTATTAGCACGGTAATATCTTCTCAGGATCTTCCTCTCTTCAGTGGAGAATGGTTATGAAGAACGTCTCTCGCTCTGGAGGACCTATCTTGTCCAGTGCTACATAAACATCCACTTAATTGGATTGCATAATGTGTAATACTTCATTTGTCCTGAGGGGTGCTGCAGGAAAACTGATCACATACTTATAGGTTCTCCCACCTAGAATGGCTGATCGCTGGGGGTCCTCGCTGGTAAAATTGTTATCGTCAAAGAAGCCTTCTAGCAAGTAGAAACTGCCTCGAAAGGAACTTGTCAGCTTGCCCAGACCACCCAAACTGCCCCATGTATTCAAACCTCAAACAAGCTGCCCCCCTGGAAAGTGTGCCGATGAAGCTGAGTTGCGCACACCAGGTTTCACTGCGCTTTGTCAGGGAGCCCAAGGTTTGCAAAGAGCTGGTGGTGACTCTGCTCTTGCAAAATCATGTCACTCATGGCCACAGGGGTCTGGTAACATGATTAGTGGGATGATTATTTTGGGGACGATAGCACCCCCCCAACTAGTGACTCACTAATTAAGACATCACAGGTCAAGTTATATCAATGATTTTATGGTGATAGTCAAAGCAATAAGCCACCAAAACCGGGCTTATATTAAGGATTGAATAAAGACATTGGGGAAATTTGAGGGGTCTCGGGAAGATAGGAGGTTACTTTTAATTGGAAAACTCACAAGGGAGGACATACATGGACAGAGATCTCCCAAATACAATGAATAGAGACCTCAGTGTCCCTACTAGCCATTGAGTCATTGAGCACAATGCTTGCGACACTGTTAGAGTATTAATACATTTTAAAAAATCAGCATATCTTTTTTCATTAGTAATCACTTTCCACTGTGTTCTTTATATTCCCACTTTAATTTGCTTCCATCCCTCATATGACCAGTACAAGTTCTCCTTTCTATATCTGTATGAATTACCATGGTCTAATCTTATCAGATACCACATTTCCATCCTATTCCAGAGCGCCCCCTGCTTGCTGAACCCATTAGTGCACCAAGTACACACAGTCTCCAACTATGAGACCAGCTGATATATCCAGCACCAGGTCTTATTTTTTCCAGTATCATGTATAATATATATAGAACCATGTATTTCCAGTACCCTGTATAATAAATCTATTATTTCTTAGAATATCGAGCATCCAATGGCGTAACTAGATTTCGATGGGCCCCAGTGCACAATTTGGACCTGGGCCCTCTACCACCCCCACATGCTGGTCAGATGTATGTATATGTATGTATACTTTTAGCGTTCTAAATCCTATAAAGACATACGAGTTGTCCTCCCACCATTATGTAGTAATGTGCTTTATCCTGGTTTAATGTACCCCATACTGGGCTCCTTCCTGGCAAATATGTCCTCATCCTTAAAACATTCTCTCTCTCTCATTATTCTGGCATTTGGCAAATATAAATAATTTTGGTTCATAATTGACCTAAAACTGGAAAGATTTGTTCTTATTTTATGTCAGATAGTGAGAAAAACCTGCAGATGTGTCTTTTTAGACAGTGTATGTAAACTTCTGGTTTCAACTATGTACGCAGTATCATGTGCAATATATCAAGCTCTAAGTTTAATTTATCCAGCACCATGAAAAAAATGTGCAAACTGCAATAGGGTCTTATCAGGATAACATAGCAGGAAGATGTCAGGGATGTGCTCACCTAGTGGGGTTGTGTAAGACACAACCACTGAAGAGTATGGGAATCAGGTCATTGCAATATCCACAATTCAACTATGAAGCATTTTTATGGGATGAATGAAATCTGCACGGCTCAATTGAACAGAAATCCAGAGGTAGATGAATGAAAGTGGTTCATTTGTCGACGCGTTTCTGACTCAGCCAGACTCCATCAGCACAACCGCATTATGTGGTTGTCCTGATGAAAGAATCTGGTTAAGTCAGAAACACGTCAACAAATAAACCACTTTCATTCATCTATCTCTGGATTTCTGTTTAATTGGGCAGTGCAGATTTTATTCATCTCATGAAAAAGCTTCTTATCCAGTACCATGTTTCATATATCCAGCATGATTTCTAATATATCCAACACAATAGCTGATACATCCAGCAACATGGCTCAAAAAACCGACACCATGGCTCATATATCCAATACATGGTTCATATATCCAGCATGATTTCTAATATATCCAACACAATAGCTGATACATCCAGCAACATAGCTCAAAAAACCAACACCATGGCTCATATATCCAATACATGGTTCATATATCCAGCATGATTTCTAATATATCCAACACAATAGCTGATACATCCAGCAACATGACTCAAAAAACCAACACCATGGCTCATATATCCGACAACATGGCTCATATATTCGCCACCATGGCTCATATATACAACACAATGTCTCATATATCCAACACCATGGCTCACATATCCAACGCCATGGCTCACATATCCAACGCCATGGCTCACATATCCAACACCATGGCTCACATATCCAACAGCATGGCTCATATATCCAACACCATGGCTCACATATCCAACACCATGGCTCATATATCCAACACCATGGCTCACATATCCAACACCATGGCTCATTTATCCAACACCATGGCTCATATATCCAATACCAGGGCTCATATATTCAATACATGGTTCATATATCCAATACATGGTTCATATATCCAGCATGATTTCGAATATATCCAACACAATAGCTCATACATCCAGCAACATGGCTCAAAAATCCAACACTATAGCTCACATATCCAACACCATGGCTCACATATCCAACACCATGGCTCACAAATCCAACCCTATGGCTCACATATCTAACACCATGGCTCACATATCTAACACCATGGCTTTCATATCCAACAACATGGTTCACATATCAAACACCAAGGCTCAGATATCCAACACTGTGGCTCATATATATAACACCATAGCTCATATATCCAACAGAATGGCTCAAAAAACCAACACCATGGCTCATATATCCAACACCGTGGCTCATATATCCAACACAGTGGCTCATATATCCAACACAGTGGCTCATATATCCAACACCATGGCTCATATATCCAACACCATGGCTCACATATCCAACACCATGGCTCACATATCCAACACCATGGCTCACATATCCAACACCATGGCTCACATATCCAACACCATGGCTCACATATCCAACACCAAGGCTCATATATCCACTACATGGTTCATATATCCAGCACCATTTCTCAATTTCTCAAATATCCAGCACCATGGCTCAGACAATATGTCTAAGCAGCCTACTCCATCTTCTCAAGAGCTTCCTGACATCTGACAAGACTGGTCCTCTGTCTATACGGCGCCGAGCATTGTACCACTGTTGACTTTGAGTTTAAATTGGTGTTTTATCTCTGTGTAACAAGAGTTTACACTGCTAAATAAATACACAATGGCAGCCAACTCACAACAGATTACACAACCAGATGCACCAACCCAGGACCCTCACTCCCACCCATAAACAAGTGCATTACACACATATAGACAGGATGCCAACCTGATTATTTATTTTTTTTCTGCACAACTTATTAAAAAATTACGAACAGACAATATTTTTGATATTTATAAATGTGAAAGCCACAATTAATAATAAAGATGACAAGCAATATATTGGGGCGGAGGATAATGGGTAAAATCATGATGACTGCAAGTTTCTGAAAGTCTTCCAATGTCATCCAATCATGGACACATCCTTCTTCTCAAGGACCCTGGGAAAAGTTTTACAGACCATCCAAGAGTTTACAACTCTGTCTATTGCCCAAGTTCAATATTAGCCAACCTGCAACACCTGCCCTATTGCTTCACAGTAGACCCTACTGACATCTATCCATACACACACATATATACAGTATATCACAAAAGTGACTACACCCCTCATATTTTTGTAAATATTTTGTTATAACTTTTCATGGGACAACACTGAAGATCTGACACTTTGATAAAAGGTGATGTAGTCAGTGTACGGCTTGCATGAGAACTGCCGGCTGTGGGGAGCTGCAGTTCATTGAGGGAACCATGAATGACAACATGCACTGTGACACACTGACGCAGAGCATAATCCCCTCCCTTGATAAAGATGACTACTACCTTGCTAATGAAACTGAGGGTAAAAGTGTTGGCCTGGGCAAGCGTCTCCAGACCTAAACCCTATTCAGCAGCTGTGGGGCATTATTAAACGGAAGGTGGAGGAGCGCAAGGTCTCTAACATTCACCAGCTCCATGATGTCATCATGGAGGATGAAGAGGATAATCCCCTCCCTTGATAAAGATGACTACTACCTTGCTAATGAAACTGAGGGTAAAAGTGTTGGCCTGGGCAAGCGTCTCCAGACCTAAACCCTATTCAGCAGCTGTGGGGCATTATTAAACGGAAGGTGGAGGAGCGCAAGGTCTCTAACATTCACCAGCTCCATGATGTCATCATGGAGGATGAAGAGGATCCTGCGGCTCCTGTGAACCTCTAGTGACCTCCAAGCCCAAGAGAGTTAAGGCCGTGCTTGAAAATAATGGTGGGCACATAAAATATTGACACCTTGGGCACAATTTGGCCATTCTCACTTAGGAGTGTACTCACTTTTGTTACCAGAGGTTTAAAACATTAATGGCTGTGTGTTGAGTTATTTAGGGGCACACTAAATTTACCGTTACACAAGCTGCACACTGACCACTGTACATTGTATCAAAGTGTCAGATATTCAGTGTTGTCCCATGAAAAGACATCAAATATTTACAAAAATGTGAGTGGCATATTCATTTTTGTGATATTCGGTATATATAAGGTGAAGGAAATAATTATTTCATCCCTCGCTGATTTTGTAAGTTTGCCCAAATTATAGACATGAACAGCCTATAATTTTAATGGTAGGTTAATTTTAACAGTGAGAGATAGATTTCACAAAAAAATCCAGAAAATCAGATTGTATAAATTATATGAATTTATTTAAATTTTGCAAAGAAAAATAAATATTTGATCCCTCCGGCAATCAAGATTTAATACTTGGTGGCAAAACCCTTGTTGGCAGCACTGCAGTCAGACGTTTTCTGTAGTTGATGATCAGGTTTGTGCACATGTGAGGAGGAATTTTGATCCACTCCTCTTTGCAGATCATCACTAAATCATTAAGATTTTCAGGCTGTCGCTTGGCAACTCAGAGCTTCAGCTGCCTCCATAAATTTTCTATGGGATTAAGGTCTGGAGACTGGCTAGGCCACTCCATGA
This sequence comes from Anomaloglossus baeobatrachus, assembly GCF_048569485.1. Lineage (NCBI taxonomy): Eukaryota > Metazoa > Chordata > Amphibia > Anura > Aromobatidae > Anomaloglossus > Anomaloglossus baeobatrachus. Next base: position 65,246,802 of record NC_134357.1, on the reverse strand, counting down.
TCTTGACGCATCAATGGGGTCGGGGGTTACTCGTCGCCAGGCCGCGGTGCTTCTCCTGGGACGCCGTAGCAGCCTTGCCCGATTCCGTGACCCTGGGTGTCAATAAAAGGCTGGGTATGGGGACGATGGGGGTAGTTGTTTGTGACGCCACCTGTGGTGTGCGGCCAATATGTGTCGCCACTGCGGGACTTCTCTGCTGGGGTGGATGACTACACAGCTCGAATGGTTCAGCTCTCCACAGGCAGAGCTGTGCACCAGGGAGGATGATGGTGGTGGTAGTCTCTCAGACACTGATAGCGCTGTGGGCGCAATGTGGTGGGCACCGGCAGAAACGGGACGACACAAGCGGTGCAGTTCAAGGTCTCTTTAGTCACTGCTCAGTGCTCCTGTACCGCCCCAGGGCTCGGCCAGCTGCCAAGCTGCTCGGATCCGTGCTCATCGGTGGGTGCCTCGAGCTCTCCACGGACCTGGGGGTCACGTCACTCTGAAAGGGGGTTGGCGCTACACGTAGGGACTTCGGTGGGGAGATCCACGGCCGGAGCCGCGGTGGTTTGTAGGAGATTTAAGTTTGTGACTCCACCCACGGGTTGTGGTGAATGGATGGACACCACCACTGCCGTTGACTAGGCTCCCGGGGACGGTGTTGCGCAGCTTGGTGTTGACCCCCTCCGTGGGTAGGGGGATAGTAGTCCCGGGGGCCCAAGGGAGGTGCTGAGGCGAGAGGACGGATGCGGGCTGGGGTGTCGGTGCAGTGCGGCGCGGTGCGCGGCCCGAAGGCACTGTTGTACTCACTATGAGAAAACACGCTGGAGTCTCTGGTAAACCAAACAAGATGGTGAACGGTGCCCGCAGCCGGCTGCAGTTTCCCCTTAACAGGTTGGTGGTTTCCGCCTTTCTCCTGCACCTCTCTTGTGTGAAAATTATGACTCTTATGCCTAAGCAACGGTAGTCCGCTCCCCGGCTTGCTGTGTGTTGGGAGAGCCCTGTGTGCCCGCAGACGCTGGCCCCTTGGGTCTCTATGCCTTGGCGGTGGCTTTACCCTAATGGTTGAGCTGTTGTCTTCCGTTGGGTCTTGTGTGGAAAAGGTCCTAAAGTCCAGTCCTCAGTCAGTTGATTTGACTTAGCCCAGTTGTTTCTGGGCCTTGTACTGGGTCTGAGTATCCCTCCTGGTGCTCCGGTTTCCAATCGGTTCCCCGGTTCGGTACCGGCGGGCCACCGCCCGACCCCGGTCCCTACGGTTCCACCGGCTGTAATCCCAGCTCCTGCAGACAGCCACCACCGTCTGCCTCCTTGCCAGAGGTAACTGGGCTCCAACCCAGACAACTGGTGTAGACTTGTTGGCTGGCCTGAGCACAGGTCTGCCCGTGAACTTGACTCCAACTCGTCTCTCTGTTTTTCCCGCCTCCAGGACTGTGAACTCCTCGGTGGGTGGAGCCAACTGCCTGGTTCCACCCCCCTGGTGTGAACATCAAACCCGGAGGGTGGTGACAAGGGTTTTGTAGTTTGGCTGCTGTCACTTTTTTAGGGGAGGTGGGTGTGTGTGTGGGACTACCTGGGACGACCTGGCTAGTCCAGGGCGTCACACTCACACATTCAGCCGTTGGAAAGTGCCGATCCCCGCTGTGATGAGCTCCAGCCGAACCCAGATGCTTCGGTGGTCGTGACCGGCAGTCTTTTCTGTTAGTCTCCTTTCAATGGTCTCCCTCCACCCCATATCCTGGGCCATAGAACGGGTCACGGGTGCCTGCTGCACTCCCCGCAAACCCTGGGATTCCCCTTCTTTTTCTAAGAACCCGGGTCGAGCTTCTCGCTCCAGACCACGGGCCCTGAATTGCTCGTTATCTGCTGCTCCTCCAAAGTGCGACCTCACACGGACACTGTCCGGTGCAGACTCCCTATTGTGTGTCGGATGGCTCCTAACTTTCTCCTGTATGTGCCCAGCCTCCCGGGTCCCTGACTAGTGAGCATGAAGTCCCATACCTCGTGATGGTGTAAGGGGTGGACGGACCCCTAGTGTGGAGAAGACGTTTTTCCCCCCCTGAAGACGCCACAGGAGTATGGTGGCACATTGTACAATGTTGTGTGTTATGTACGGTTCTCCCCCCCTAGGTGCCAGTGTAGTGAGTGGTTCCCCTGGTAACAGTGACAGGGAAGGAAGGGGCAGGGCAGCCTAGGAGGGAAGAGAAGGGGGGAAGGTCTCTGAATGCAGAGTCCAGTGTGCAGTGAGATGTGAGAGGCGAGCAAGCTCGGTCTGAGGTGACGGGGCAGAGTGTGGGAGTGAGACGAGGCAGTCAGCCTGAGTGAGTACTCTTGGCTAGAAAGCAGAGGAAACCCATGAGAAACGGTGGAAGAGTTGGGACTAGTCCGGAGCCGGTGGTGTGTACTAGAGTGGAGTGCAGCTATCAGGGGGATAACAAGTGGCCCCTGCAGGCGAAGGTTAGTGCCCTGACAAAGAAGTGGAGAGGTGAGAACTTATCCAGAGCCGGTAGTGTGTGCTGGATCTGCCCTACAGTAAATCCGGGTTAGAGCGCAGCTACTAGGGGGTTAACGTATGTCCCCTGCAGGCAAAGGAAAGTTACCGGAGAAAAAGGAAACCGTTTTTGTAGAAAAGGACCTGTAACTTGTAACGTACTAAAGTAAACCTGCTGCAAACAAAAAGATGGAAGCTTTGTTTAATAAATCGGTGTTTGGTTTATCCGCTGCCTGCAATTGTCTCTTTCCTGAAAGTGAAAAAGGAGCTGGAGAGCTGAGAAAGAACGCTGTCATGAATGGGCCCCATGCATCCACACTCTGCCCCAACAACACACCTGTATTGCAAGTAACGGCCGGGCTGGGGTTCAGCCTGCGGCCCACAAGGCGAGGGGACCCGACTACACCCCCTGAGGCGTCCCCTGCCCCCGTTACAATGGCTACCCCAGCACCTACCCTAGCCCGGTTTCAGTGACAGAACCCCAGTGTTATGTGTTGGTTAGTGTGGTTGTGGTTGTTTACCATGGAGGACCTCCTCCGCATCCAAGATGAATACTGCACCTTAAGTGAGGTGCAGTACCCTGTGGCGCCTGAAGCTGCAGCGGCGCCACAACCGTAATGTGCTTCTTTTTGAGCCACTCCTTTGTTGCCTTGACTGTATGTTTTGGGTCATTGTCATGCTGGAAGACCCAGCCACAACCTATTTTTAATGTCCTAGCGGAAGGAAGGAGGTTGTCAATCAGGATTTTGCGGTACATAATATTTCCACCCCCATGCTTGACAGTGGCGATGGTGTTATTTGGGTCATAGGCAGCACTTCTCTTCCTCCAAACACGGCGAGTTGAGTTAATGCCAAAGAGATCATTTTTTGTTTCATCTGACCACAGCACCATCTCCCAATCACTCTCAGAATCATCCAGATGTTCATTGGCAAACTTCAGACAGGTCTGCGCATGTGCCTTCTTGAGCAGTGGGACTTTGCGGGCGCTGCAGGATTTTAATGCATTATGGTGTAACGTGTTACCAGTGGTCCCAGCTGCCTTGAGATCATTAACAAGTTCCCCTCATGTAGTTTTAGGCTGATCTCTCACCTTCCTCATGATCCTGGATACCCCACGAGGTGAGATTTTGCATGATGCCCCTGATCGATGTTGATTAACACTCATTTTGTATTTCTTCCAGTTTCTTACTATTGCACCAACAGTTGTCTCCTTCTCACCCAGCGGCTAAAGGGTGCTTTACACGCTGCAACATCGCTAGACAGATTCCACCATCTTAAAAAGGCGTGGAGGAAATGTGATAGGTTTCCAAGAACGTGTGATTCCAGAGGTAAGTAACAGGCTTATAGAGGTTAACTCTTGCTAGCCTGACCTTTAATGAGTGCACAGCTGGTCGATGCCTGAGCCTGCCTGAGTAACTCAGAGACACAAGAGAAACCATAGTGGGGAGTGTCAGAATCTGTAGTGTGAACAGCGTCTGTTGCCACCATGACACTCCGCGAGGTTTGAGCAAAACTCCGTTTGAAAATCTGTCTTTAAAATAATAATAATAATAATAATAATAATAATATAATAATAATAATAATAATAATAATTAAATAAAAAAAAAAACAGATACTTGTCCTACTCAAATTCCCCATGAAAAAAAGGATAAAACACAAATGTCTGCCATATTTATGCTGTAAAATGTTATCATAGATTCAACAAGGGTTGTAAAAAATGACATGTAGTGCTCCTGAAGCCATCAGGGAGCTACAAGGTACTGCATCCCCAACCAGGATGCAGGGCCTACCCCCAGGGACCCAGAAGACCAGTGCCGGTAACAACAAAACCATTCCAAATAATCCCTGTTTTATCCCCAAATTTCCCATAGACTGGTGTTAGACTGGGATTGGACCTAATGGATGGCCACTTAGAGGTGGAGCCGATCCAGTCCACTAGACGACCAGGTGGGAGGGGCAGACAGTGGACAGTGAGATGGAGAGTTGTTGTGAGTCGTCGTTGGTGACGAACGGACAGACAGAGAGCGAGTGAAGCACTGACAGGAGTGTGACGGTGACCTGAGGGCCCAGGCGGTTGGTTGCCGGTGGAGTACAGTGGAGTGCTCCCGGAACCATAGCACCAAACGGGGTACAGAATCCTAGCTCAGGCAAACGATCCAGGCAGACCTGATAAAATCTGCACAGTGAGAGGACCATCAAGGACCTCACTGACCTTGAAGTTTGGGACTCAGTAGCAACAGGAGAACCAGGGAACAGGACCAGAGATTCCCACCCCACAAGGTTCACGCTACCGTCATACGGACTACCGTTGAGAGACTACCAGGAGGGGACCCTCAGACGTTCCAAGTCATAGGGACCCACCAACCAAAGACAGGTGCAGGGGAAAGAAGCCACCAGGTCACTAAACCGACACTGGAACTAAAGTGACCAGCGGTCAAGACCAGTCTTTCTCGGGTGACCAGTTTCCATCTGACTGTGAGTAATGGAACCAGTTACACTGCAACCCCTTGTGTGGCCTACCTTCTTTCTGCACCCATCCACATCCCCTACTCTCTGGGGCCCGGCCCTGCTTGCTGAGGGCCTAACATCTAGGCTGCCACCAACACCAACCCCAGTAGTTAGAACTGTGTAGCGGCGGCTCCATTTCCATAACCGCAACTCGCAAGTGGCGTCATGTCTAAACTTTCATTTAATTCCCCTGTAAATATACCCCTTTTAAAAAGCGTCCCCAGGACACGGAACCGGGCAACGGCCACCAAGTGACATCTCCCCAGCAATACACCGCCCAGGACCGAGTACACCTTAGCCCTGGGAGTCACACTGACACATGGATTATAAATGGATTGGGCGCAATAAAAAAAAAAGTTTTTAATTTGAGAAATAAAAAGTGAGCTAACACAAGCCATTCCTGCCAGAGATATCTCCAAACCTCCCAGATATCAGTCTTCATAATTAATTAGGAAATGGCTATGAATATACAACAATGGCTAAAAGATTAACTCCCAGTGGACACCTGAAATGTTTTCTATCACGTTTTTAATCAATGTCTAAAGGTAAATGACTTTATTATTGCCCCCTGTAGATAAGCGCAGCATAAAAACAGCGCAGTGTAATGGCAGCTGATGCACCAGACGGGGGCAGTGCTGAGACAACGTGCTAATCAGGAGTCACTGCCAGTTATTGCAATCACAATGATTATCAGCCGGTGGCACCAAACCTGGAGATCAATATGAAGAGGTTGTCGGATTATCTCACTGTCTGCTGGTTTTATCTGCGTCTCCTGTGATACAAACCAACCTGGATGTATAGGAACAATTCTATCTCATTTCTATATCCACCAGCACACAAATATATTATCAAAAGCTGACTGCACCCCAGAGACCCCCAGACAGAGCGGGAACTTATAGGATTTCCATTGCATTTCCTGTTTTAAAAACAACAGGATATTGATTTCCAAAGCACAAATAAAACCATCCACTAAACTCACTTAATAGATCAGCCATTGGCAGCGCATGTGTTTGCTTGGGGTTTATTGAAGCCATCTCAATTTAATTATCCTTATCATAGTGAATAATGCAGCGCTTTATACTGCAATGAATATCTCCTGTAAACAGAAAAGCAATCAAATGCCACCAATAAAACTGGGAAAACAGTAAAGAATAATTGGATTGGCTGCAACCTATGAAGCAGTTTAATTTGTTTTTGTGTTTTTATCTTGCCAAAATATGTGGAAGCGAGTATTATAAACCCCAAGTATTTATACAAGGCTTTACTTGCGTCCACCTACCCACAGGACATGTACTGACAGCGCACTGACTGCTGCTCCGATGAAATTACTCCATATAATAATATTTCAAAAAATTTTAAAAAACTGTCACTTGTCATAAATAGGTATTTTTTTTAATGATGAAAATGCCGCTGTTCTCCTGAATCTAGTGTTGTTTATATTTTCTTCCTGTGCCTCTGCGTTCCTGAGATACAGCCTTTTCTATCCCTGTATGAAATATACTTTTGTTAGACAAGTAGGCGTGGTCTTCACACCTCCTCTGTGGCCCTATTCTTCAGGATCCCTCCCAGTTAGAAAAACAAGGCTAGATTTCTATACAATGAAGAAGGCGCCATATCTGTCACGAGGTATGTAATGACAGAACAGGGGCCTCAAGGCTGGCCATCATACTCGAGATTATGTCCTGTCCTTTATCTCAGAGATAGGCTTGATGGTAACCAGGTCCGAGCCCCTAGCTTGACCCTGACTCCTGTCCGAGCCCTGATCCTACTCCCCCTCTCCCCCACCCTTGGGAAGGGCCAGAAAACACAATAACAAAACCACACAAAATGACACAGACAAAGGGAGAATGGAAACTTGTACACACAGCACTCAAAACACACAGGAGAGACAATGTGTACAGCACAACAACGGAAAGGTTAAAAAGTAACGCACAACAGGAGAACGTTCACACCACTCAAAAGGTCAACACAGATCACCATAAACAGGATAACCACCAAGACCAGGATCGCTGGAGCTTATCCTGAAGCTATCATCGGCGCATACTGGAAAAAAGACATGCCTTAAATAGGAAAGACACAGCTGCACATGGCAATTAGCAACCTGAGCTCCTAGTTCCTAGTTCCTGCACTCCTACAGAGCTGTAGACCAGTGAACCTGAATCAGCCGACGCCCAGCAATGGCTGAGCAATTCAGAAGCCGCAGGTTGCCTGTTAGACTCTGTCATGTGAACAGTGTCTGACGACTTCGTGCTACCACGTGCATGTGGGACGCCCTGGACTAGTCAGGTCGTCCCAGGTAGTCCCACACACACACACCCTCCCTAAAAAGGTGACAGCAGCCAAACTTCAAAACCCTTGTCACCTCCCTCCAGGTTTGATGTCCACACCAGGGGGCGTGGGGCAAGGCGGTTGGCTCTGCCCACCGAGGAGTTCACAGGCCTGGAGGCGGAAAAAACAGTAGTTCTAAGTAGATAAGCTTTGACAGTGGAATGGAGTAGTCAAGTTCAAGGGCAGACCTGTGACCAGGCCTGCCATAGTCTACCGGGTGTCTGGGTTGGAGCTCAGTCACCTCTGGCAAGGAGGCAGACGGTGGTGGCCACCTGCAGGAGCTGGGATTACAGCTGGTGGAACCGTAGGGACCAGGGTCGGGCGGTGGCCCGCCGGTACCGAACCGGGGAACCGATTGGAAACCAGAGCACCAGGAGGGGTACTCAGACCCAGTACGGGGCCCAGAAACAACTAGGCTAAGTCGAATCAACTGATTGAGGACTGAACTTTAGGACCTTTCCCACACAAGACCCGACTGCAGACAACAGCCCAACCATTAGGGTAAAGCCACCGCCAAGGCATAGAGACCCAAGGGGCCCGCGTCTGCGGGCAAACAGGTTTCTCCCGACACACAGCAAGCCAGGGAGTGGACTACCGTTGCTTAGGCATAGGAGTCATAATGTCTACACTAAAGAGGTGCAGGAGAAAGGCGGGAGCCACCAACCTGTTAAGGGGAAGCTGCAGCCGGCTGCGGGCACCGTTCATCACCTCGTTTGGTTTACCAGAGACTCCAGTGTGTTGTATGATAGTGAGTACACCAGTGCCTTCGGGCCGCGCACTGCGCCGCACCGCACTAGCACCCAGCACGCACCCGCTCCCCTGCCTCAGCACCTCCCTCGGGCCCCTGGGACCATCACTCCCATACCCACGGAGGGGGTCAACACCAAGCTGCGCAACACCGTCCCCGGGAGGCCTAGTGAACGGCAGCGGTGGTGTCCATCCATTCACCACAACCCGTGGGTGGCGTCACGAACTTAAATCCCCTACAAACCACTGTGGCCCCAGCCGTGGAACTCCCCACCGATGTCCCTGCGTGTAGCGCCAACCCCCTTTCAGAGCGACGTGACCCCCGGGTCCGTGGGTGGAGAGCTCGTGCCACCCACCGACGAGCAGGGATCCAAGCGGCTCGGCAGCCGGCCGAGCCCGCGGGGCGGTACACATGCAAAGCTCATATCTCAAGAATGCAGAGGGGCAGGAATATAAGAAAAACATCCGCAGATTCAGAACAGTGGCATTTGCACCAGGTAAAATAAATTACATATTTATGGCAATTCAAAGGTCCTACTTAAAGGTGTTATTATGCACAGTGTTTTCAAGAAAAAGTGAAGAAAGCACGATGACCAGATGTTGGCTGGCAATAAATAGGAAATTCTGAAAGTTTTCAAGCTAAATTTTTGCACAAGCCACATTTGTTCAAAGAGTTAACCAGCATTTAAACTGACCTTGGCACTTTAAAAAAAAATAAGTGTTGACTAGAAGGACTTGGCCAATCTTTCACTATTATTTACACTATAAATTGGTACAAAATAAATCAGAACTCTACATCTTCTCTGAGGAAAAAGCAAAATGAGCTAAATTTCCAATCCAAAGATACGCCAACAGCAGGATGTTGTTTGTGAATGGCATATGTCACACTCACGTCATGAAACATTACGTGCCCTTTTTTTTTTCAAGGTGATACAAAGGAATCCGTGGTGGTGTTGGGTGCTGCTCAGAATTATAATTATTATTTATTATTATAGCGCCATTTATTCCATGGCTCTTTACATGTGAAAAAGGGGCATACATAGACAAGTACAATAATTGTGAACATTTTAAGGCCCAGACTGGTACAGGAGGAGAAAGAAATCTGCCCACGAAGGCTCACAGTCTACAGGGAATGGGCGAGGGTACAATAGTTGAGGGTAGAAATGGTTGTGCGGCGCTATGGTGGACTGAGGGTTGCGGCAGGTTGTAGGCTTGTCAGAAGAGGTAGGTCTTCAGGTTTCTTTTGAAGGTTTCCATGGTAGGTGAGAGTCTGATATGTTGAGGTAGACAATTCCACAGTATGGGGGCTACAAGGGAGAAATCTTGTTTGCAATTCTGGAAAGAGGAGATAAGAGAGGAGTAGAGAAGGAGATCTACTGAGGATCAGAGGTTTTGTGCAGGAAAGTACCAAGAGACTAGGTCAGAGATGTATGGAGGAAACAGGTTGCGGGTGGCTTTGCATGTCATGGTAAGGGTTTTGAAACGGAGTCTTTGAGCAATGGGAAGCCAGAGAAGAGTTTGGCAGAGAGGAGAGGCCGGGGAATAGCGTGGGACAGGTGGACTAGTCAGGCAGCAGAACTTAGGATAGATTGGAGGGGATATCACAAGTATTAGAGAGTAAAATGTTTATTAAAAACGTGTTTCGGCGTTGAGTCAATGCCTTCAGGTATAATGTACAGAAAGGTTATCACTCCCCTTTATAGGAGTCCGATGTGGCGTATTTATCACCTGTTGTCAATTAGGAACACAACCTGCATTGAATTATATAAAATTCAAAGTATTGTTTGATATGTACAGATGTAAATACTTTATCACTTATATACATTATTTTATATTTCATATAGCACCATTCTGATGAAGGTCCCTAATTAGGACTGAAACGTTCATGTACCTTTTGCTTTTGGATTGCATTAATTAAATCTTTCACCAGCCCCAATTTCAGAATTGGATATTCAGTTTCGCTTTGTGAAAAACACGGAGACACAAAGAGAGTCATTGAGTTGTTCCATTCTACATGAGCCATGTGTAGACAAAACATTATATTCCCACCTCTGCTCATGGAACTGGGTCTCGTGAAGCAAGTCGTTAAAGCTTTGCCAAAAGAAGGAGACTGTTTCAAGTACCTCATTTTGGTATTTTCTAGCTTGTCATTTGAAAAAATAAAGGCCGGTGTGTTTGATGGTCCACAGATTTGGCTGCTCATCAAAGGTGAACATTACTTCGGGACAATACCAGAACTCCAACGAACCATTTGAATACCTTGTCAAGGACTTTCTTGGAAATACATGAGCAAATAATTACAAAAAAGTCCAGAAAAGCTTGGAGAGCTATAAAATGTTTGGTTGCCACATGAGCATGAAGATCTGTTCTCTGAATAGCCATCTTGCTACCTTCCCTGGAAACCTTGGTGCAGTCAGTGATGAGCAAGGTGAACGATTCCACCATGAATTGAAGGTCAAGGAGAAATGGTATCAGTGCAGATGGGATGTACGTAAGATGTGTGAGTATTGTTGGAGTAAGGACAAACCTCCTGAGCGCCAGCATCTGGTCCCAGTCTCAATTTTTATGCACGTACAATAAAGTAAGGACTTTAAGGTGTCACTTTTCATCCTTTTCCTTTGTGGATAGATTGAAAAAAATACCTAGGTCCATCTAGCTCAACCTTCCTCCAATATCCTATGTATGAACAAATTTATTTTAAATCAACATTACATTCAGGTTATTTTTTGCATTATTTTCCATTGAATGTACATGTTATATGGTTTTGGAGACAAAGGGAGGGTATCCGGTAACCTAAAAAGCTGTTGTGAAAGAGAAGAGCTTGGGTCACTTTTGTAACAGAAGCCAAAAGTCAATAAAAACCAGTGTCAGATCTAGCACAACAAAAATCGTGTTTCCCAGTGTAAGTCGAATAGCATATAAACAAATATCCACAATAGTGGAGGGAGGGCGGGAAGCTCGTTCAGCAGCCACCAGTGAAAGGGCCAGGAAAAACCTGGGAAGAGACATTTATCTCATGTAAGTACCAAATGCAAAACTGGCAAGGGAAACAGGTGTCACATGAGAAAATGTCCTGCGTTCGGCGCAACCCAGGGGGAAAACCAGCAAAGATGTTAAGTAAGGTTCTGGCGATACTGAGAGGGCAGAGGCGTAACCACCTCACACTCACCTGTGACTGACCCTGAGCTCCTTAACATCCCTAGAAGGGTCCTTCCCCTCATGCGCTGTCACATGCCTAGGCCCTCACTGACCCGGATTTTACCCTGACTAGTGAGTAGGTTAGGGAGACACCAGTTCCACTACTACAATAAAACAACATGAGGTAGGTAATGTGTGGGGAAAGACAACAAAAAACACTCGTTTGGTTTCTTCAGCAGGAAAATTTGCAGCTGCAACTGAAATGACACCGCAGCTAATCATATACTAGATCCATCAACATGGTCAGTATAGAAAATATCTATCACCAGTATGGAGTAAAGACAGGAGTGGGTATATATATGGCAGAAGGGTGTGATGACAAAATGCTGTAATTAAGGCTAAGAGTAATCTCAGCTAGCAGGAAAAAAAAGTCCCTAACCCCTTCAGCATCAAAAGAAAGTAAACAATGCCAGCAACAAGGAGAGTGGAAAGACAAAATGGAGTGAGGAAAAAGGATTAAAACAAAATACCCTACATTACAAAAGCTCCTTTACAGTCATGAACCCCTTTCCTATTTGGGTTGTGGTCCTCAGCAAGTTACCTTTAGACTGCGAGTCATTACCATTGCAGTAATAGTAACAATCCTATATATTTTTCTTTTATATGTTCAAACACCAGCAAAATGAAAGTTTTGGGGAAAAGAAGTAGTACATTTTGTATTGCATTGTGTGGCAAACAAGTGTGTTCTCACTGTCATCAAAGGCTCTGACAAAAATCCCTTATAAATGGGCCTTGGGAGGTAAGAAAAATAACCGTGTTTCTTCCAATTGGTCAAACTATGAACACTGCAGCCAATCAGCAGCTGATGATTGGTTGTAGCGCTTATATGACACCTACACAGGGTGTTGATACCAGCTGATATGTGGGGAATGCAGAGCTGACTATGGAGCAGGGCCAGTCTGGAAGTTGTTTTTCCCTGGGCCCACTATAGTCCAGCAATGGGCAACCACTTTGTCTAACAAACTTAGCAAAGTTATTGTTAAAAATTGCAGAATTTTAACTATCTTGTAGATCGGTAACAGTCTGGGTCCATGGCAGTGGTGTAGCAACTGCTTTTGCCGCCCAGGGGGGTCGTCAAATTTGCCGCCCCCCTCCATTGGCGAGAGGTGAGGGGGTTAAGGGAGGGTGGAAGATGAGATTGGGGATAGCTACTGTACCTTACAGAGTGGATCTAGACAGTAGGATCACAGCAGATGGAGGAGGCAGCAGATGGAGGAGGGTGAGAGGTGGGAGAGAGCAAGCAGCAGATCGGGGAGGGGGCAGCGGCTGATGGGGAGAGTGGTGGCAGATGAAGGGCAGCAGTGGCTGATGGGGAGAGTGGTATCGGATGAAGGGGGGCAGTGGGTGATGGGGAGAGCGGTGGCAGATGAAGGGGGGCAGTGGCTGATGGGGAGAGCGGTGGCAGATGAAGGGGGGCAGTGGCTGATGGGGAGAGCGGTGGCAGATGAAGGGGGGCAGTGGCTGATGGGGAGAGCGGTGGCGGATGAAGGGGGGCAGAGGCTTATGGGGAGAGCGGTGGCGGATGGAGGGGGGCAGCAGATGGAGGAGGGCAGTGGCAGATTGGAGGCAGTAGCAGCGGTGGATCAGGGGCGGTGGCGGCTGCTGCGGCTGATTGGGCGCAGCGGTGGGTACTTACCAAATGGCACTTGCAGGGATCACTCTCCTCAGCTTTCACGGATGAAGTGAAGCTGAGGGGAGTGGTCACCTACAGGTCACCGGCCCCAGATCCAAGTGATTGGACAGATCGGTCACAAGGCCGATCTCTCCAATCAGAGCTGGGGGCGGGTGACACAAAGTTCACCTAGCTCCAGCCAATGATCAGTGCTATAGCTGCACTGATCATGGCTGGGTTTCAATGTTTCAGCCATTTTCAATGGCTGAAACATCACAGTGGCTGTGATTGGCTGAGCGGTGTTCACGTAGGTCCGGGGGGGAGACACCACCCCTCATGAGGTCAGTCAGAGGTCCCCTCCTCCCCGAATCTAAGGATTTTGCAAAGCGATTGCAGCCACCGAGGCTCCGGAGCCGCGATTTCGCCATGGGTCAGGCCATGGGTCGTTAAGTACCATGTCACCATGACGTACCCAATACGTCATGGGTCGTTCAGGAATGCAGCTGCGGATGGCCCTTTTCTATAAGCTTTCTATTTTTTATTTATTACCCCCAAAATGCCGCCCCCCTGACACGTGCCCCCTCCGCCCCCCCCTTACTACGCCACTGGTCCACGGACATTCACTAACCAACTAAAATACTATTCAGAGTAGTGTACCAACTCTGTGCTCGAGCCGGATGTTTCTGCCTACTTATGTGAGAGCGTCTGAATTATATTTTGAAGTATAGTGGGGATCTCAGAACGTTCCCCCATCCCCCTTCATCACCACAAATTTGCAAAAAAAAAAGACAAAAAGGCTATTATATGTAAAAAAAACTTTGAAAGTATGAGAACACTTTAAGGAGAGTTCCTGCCACCCCACCCCAAAAGCTTCATCAAGAGTGTCTCCTTCAGCCAACCAAACTCTACACTGACAAAAAGCAAGCACCCCATAATGTATCGAGTCTGATAGATTGTAAAATTGAGATCAAAGGTGGATGTATCCTAAATGCGATAACAAGTTTTCTTCTAAACAAACTAAAAAAGTTTAAAAAAATAATTTCAGATCATTTAGAAAAAAATTTGTCTGGAAAAAAAGTGAATGGGTCACGGAAGAAAATGGACAGCCCACAAATGCCATCCATGTGTCATGCTGCTGGTCATTTTTTACTATGTAAAGAGTAACCAAACTTTTACTTTTTTATAACTTTGTCCAACATGGAAAGTTATGAAACTTTGCAAATTATTTTCTTAAAGGGATTGTCTTCACTCTCATAAAAAATTGCATGTGAGTAAATTCCAAATCTTTACTTTTCCTCAGTCTATTTGCTTGCCTTCAGCTGCATTTATATCAGAATGTACTAATTTGGAGTACAGATGATGGCAGTGAGTTGGTCAGCACCAGTCTCCTCCTCTGAGTATTCTGCTTATTAGAATAGACATGACAAACCCTCACTGCCCCCTGTATCCTGTATAGTATTTTGCAATCATAATGGAAGCATTGGATTTACTTCCATCAGCACTCTGTTCTCATTGTATCCTCCCCTTAATACAAATGCAAAAATAGGTCTCATTCATAGGAGGAAACAGATGTTGAACATTTCACTGCCATCATCTGTACTCTGACTGAGTATATTCTGATATAAATGCTGCTAAAGGGAGGCAAATAGACTGAGGAAAAGACACTTTTTACAAGAAAGAAGACAAATCCCCTAATAAAGTAATTTGCAAACTTTCATAACTGTCCATGCTGAACAAAATTATTTAAAGAATGAGAAGGAGAAGCTTGGGAATTTTTTGGGAGGGGTGTGGCGCCCCTGAATACATCAGGGTGCCACGGGGTACTTCAACCTCACCCAGGGTGCAGGGCCCAACCCCCATGGTTCCAGGTACTCAAGAAGCCGATGTCACTCCGATCTGCACTACAAAACTCAATCATCTCACAGCAGTCACTGCCAGACACACCAGGTTGGGTGGACAAACTGGAAATGGGCCAGCCACTGGGGGACTGAGCAGACTGTGAGCGGGAGACAGAGAGAAGGAAGTAGGCTCCAAAGAGAGAGGAGCTGGGAGAGTGAGCTCCTGGGGAGCTAGGGACACTGGTTGGGTCGCAAGCAGTGATCCAGATCCAGAGGAGTCGGGACTGGTAGCAGTGACATTGGACGAGGGTGTGACGGACATGGTCTTGGAGGACTGTCGGCACAAGAAGGCCCAACAGAACTGACCGATACTGAGCACGACGGGATACAGAACCCTAGGTCAAGAGCTGATTCAACGTCCTGGGAATTCACCTGTAAGGGAGAGGACCTCCAAGGACTTCTCTATGAGCTTGGGGGTTGAGGGCATCAGCACAACGAGGGGGACAGGGGTGTATCCAGACAAAGTAACCCACTAAAGTCCCACGTGCCAGCCCTCAAGAGCACAGCTACACTACAAATAGTGAGCAGGGCCCCCAACAGCTTCAAGCCACGGGGACCACCAATGGACCATAAATTGTGCACGGAGGCAGGCTCTGGATCACTAAGTTACATCGGTGGCACCGGGTACTTGGATGGACTCCCGGCAGCAGCA
Source organism: Anomaloglossus baeobatrachus (assembly GCF_048569485.1). Classification (NCBI taxonomy): domain Eukaryota; kingdom Metazoa; phylum Chordata; class Amphibia; order Anura; family Aromobatidae; genus Anomaloglossus; species Anomaloglossus baeobatrachus. Next base: position 65,231,389 of record NC_134357.1, on the reverse strand, counting down.
GCTGTACACAGAGACTTTGGTTTACCTACAGTGTGTGTGTCTCCTTTCTAAACCTCATCCAGCACCACGACTACCTACAGTGAGTACCCTGGTCCCTGCACCCTGTCCTCCCAAAGCACCAACACCCTGAGTCTGGGGCCTTCCCTATCTATGGAGGGACTGACACCTTGTTGCCCAACACCATCTGCCCCGGTACTCCATCCAGCAGCGGCGGTACTCCCGCAACTGCAGGTGGCGTCACAAACGTATCCCCTGTAAATACCCCCTTTCACGGATCAAAGTGTCCGCCAAGCCGGGTCCGGGCCCCTCGAGCCACCACGATCTCGGATCCAAGCAGCCCGATCAACAACGGGGTGGTACAGGGGCATAAGAGAAACACATATGCCACACTGATGGTAGAAACTGATGCGCAGTCCAAAAATGACTGAAAACTGGATCAATACGCTATTAAAAAAAGGATGTCCGAATTATATCTCAAATTGTCATAAAGAGGTTGTTACAAAAATTGTCGACTGCCATGGCGGCATCAGGACTACAGATTCTGGCTCTCTACCTGCTTACTTTTCTGATGTCTATGATCAGAGCAGGCAGACTCTGTCGACCCACAGATTTGTAATTCATTGGCAGGCTAGTAAGAGTTCATTTTTGCTGGACTGCTTGTTAATCTCCTTTGATCATATGCTGTGGGGGAGCCAGTCACATTCACTCTCCTCCTATATATGCTGGCTGGATACTTCCTTTAATGCCAGTTATAGCTTCTGTATACTGGTCAGGTGAGGTGTTGTGATCCAGACCTATTGGTGGTTGTAGTATTTTGTTGCTGTGTGTTAATCCTTGTTGTCCTTTTGTTGCTGCCTTCCTTCTCTTGCTTTTCTCTTACTGTTTGTTCCTGTGAGTTTGCAGTGTGTTTTAGTTTTGGCTTTTCCCTGTCTGTCTTTATCTGTGTTACCATCCCACTCCTGACCCTTCCTATGTGGAAGATGGATGTACGACAGTTTAGTTCTGGTCAGGAGAATAGCAGGGCTTGGGACTCCAGCATCTCCACCATCAGGGGTAATCTGGAGGTTAGTGATAGCCTCTGGTCTCCTAGCATGAGGGACAGTATAGGAGCCCCTTGTCTCTCACTATCCTGCGGACACAAATAGATTAATCCAGTACGTGGTTGTGTCCCATATGCAAAACAATACTTGTTTTTTTCTCAAACATGCTGAAAAAATTCCAAAAGGTTTATTTTAGATTAGTCAGAAATCAAAAGTTAAAACACGCATGTATGAGGCTAGTCTGACTGATTATCCTAACCTTGCCAAAACTTGCACTATAGGATTAGGGCGACCCAAGCTCCTCTATAGTGAACTCTCCAGCTGAGTGAGCTTTTATTTGCTCTGTTAAAGCAGCGTGGTCCTTATTGCCATAAAATCGGTGGTTTGTTTCATACTACGCTGTTTATGATTTTAATCAAACCAATGTTTACATGAAGGTGCTTAGCTTTTTATGTAGCGTTATAAACAGGGCTGTCCACACATGTTTCTGATTCAGCCCGACGTAAAAGCAGAGATTTGGCTTCAGAATAAATTGAGATTTATGTGGAAAGTGATCCTCGCAGCGGCCAACAAATTGCATGTGTCTGGCAAACAAGACGAATTTACCTACTCCGGTTTTACAGTGCTCGCAATGTAATGTATGTGGAAAACAAAAGCAAAGCACGTTCTTCGCGCTGTCAAGAGCGCATAATGTAGAGGTAGCTTTTACTTTTTTATTTTTTTATTTTTTTTTTAGATTTTTACAAAAAAAATAGAGTTAATCAAAAATCATAGCTTTGGTAGCGGAAAAATAAATTATACTACTGTAAATATAGATAATGCCAGAAGGTTATTATCAATGGTGGTATGGCTATAAATGTGATTGCTATGCTCACTCTACTCGGAGGAAACAGGCTGCTTTACACAACGTCTATATTCTGCTTACATTCAGGGCCAGGACAAGGTATTTTGGTGCTATAGGCACATGAAACTAATGGCATAGCCGGAGAAAAGTGCCAGACATTTAACAATGTCAGGTTTTTTTTTTAAACTGCGCCACCCTCAGGAAGACAAGAGGTGGCGCCCTAGGTGGGAGTCTACCCTGCATACTCCTCATCCCGTTCTGCTGCTGACCATACAGGCGCCACAGTACTGATCAGACAATCGTGGTAAACGCCAGCACATACAAGTACATCCCAATAAATTAAAATATCCTCAAAAAGTTAATTTAGTTCAGTAATTCAATACAAAAAGGGAAATGCCTATATTATTTATAGAGTCATTACACACAGAGTGATCTATTCCTATATATTATATAGAGTCATTACACACCAAGGGATCTATTCCTATATATTATATAGAGTCATTACACACAGAGGTATCTATCCATATATATTATATAGAGTCATTACACACAGAGGGATCTATTCCTATATATTATATAGAGTCATTACACACAGAGGGATCTATTCCTATATATTATATAGAGTCATTACACACAGAGTGATCTATTTCAAGTGTTTATTTTTGTTACTGTTGATGATTATGGCCAATGAAACCCCAAAAATCATTATCTCAGAAAATCAGAATAATTAACACAAAACAAAAGGCTTCTTAAGCGTTTAAAATGGTCCCTTAGTCTGGTTAAGTAGGGTACATAAGCATGGGGAAGACTGCTGACTTGACAGATGTCCAGAAGGCAGTCCACAAGGAGGGTATGCTACAAAAGGTCATTGCTTAAGAAGCTGGCTGTTCACAGCGTGCTGTATCTCAGCATATTAATGGAAAGTTGAGTGGAAGGAAAAAGTTTGGTAGAAAAAGGTGGACAAGCAACCGGGATAACCACAGCTTTGATAAGATTGTTAAGAAAAGTCCATTCAAAAATTTGGGGGAGATTCACAAGGAGTGGACTGCTGCTGAAGTCAGTGCTTCAGGAGCCACCACACACAGACGTATTCAGGACATGGGCTACAAGTGTCACATTCCTTGGGTCAAGCCACTCATGACCAATAGACAGCGCCAGAAGCATCTTACCTGGGCCAAGGAGAAAACGAGCTGGTCTGTTGCTCAGTGGTCCAACGTGATGTTTTTAGATGAAAGTAAAATTTGCATTTAATTTGGAAATCAAGATCTCAGAGTCTAGAGGAAGAGTGAAGTTTCCACAATCAGTGATGGTTTGGGGAGCCATGTCATCTGTTGGTGTAGGTCCACTGTGTTCTAGCAAGACCAAAGTCAGCACAGCCGTTTACCAGGAAATTTTAGAGCACTTCATGCTTCCCTCTGCCGACAAGCTTTTTGGAGATGGAAATTTCATTTTCCAGCAGGACTTGGCCCCTGTCCACACTGCCAAAAGTACCAAAACCTGATTTAATAACCACAGTATCACTGTGCTTGATTGGCCAGCAAACTCACCTGACCTAAACCTCACAGAGAATTTATGGGGTACTGTCAAGAGGAAGATGAGAGACACCAGATCCAACAATGCAGACGAGCTGAAGGCTGCTATCAAAGTAACCTGGGCTTCCATAACACCTCAGCAGTGCCACAGGCTGATCGCCTCCATGCCACGCCGCATTGATGCAGTAATTCATGCAAAAGGAGCCCGACCAAGTATTGAGGCATTTACTATATAGACTTTTCAGTAGACGCCAACATTTCTGAGTATAAAATCATTTTTTCCGTTGGTCTTATATAATATTCTAATTTTCTTAGATAACTTTTGGGTTTTTATTGGCTGTAAGCCATAATCATCAACATTAACAGAAATAAACACTTGGAATAGAACCCTCCGTGTGTAATGACTCTATATAATATATAGGAATAGATCCCTCTGTGTTTAATGACTCTATATAATATATAGGAATAGATCCCTCTGTGTGTAATGACTCTATATAATATATAGGAATAGATCCCTCTGTGTGTAATGACTCTATATAATATATGTGTTTCCTTTTTTGTATTGAATTACTGAAATAAATTAACTTTTTGATAATATTCTAATTTATTGAAAAGCACCTCTATGAGTAATTTGACAAGGTCATGGTTATGGCACATCAAACTTCCACCATCCTGAAGGAGCTGGTTCAAACTGGTGTAAAAATGTAAAAAGTCGAAAACTTTGCGAATTTTCAACTCTTTTACATATGTTTTCTGCCATAAAAGCATTACTGTATCAGCCCTGGTTGTTCTGTGCACATGAAAGCTCGGTCCTTCTGTTTTAATAGGGTAAATTAGCTTCATGTGACGCCCTGGACTAGCCAGGTAGTCACAGATAGTGCCCCGCACAACACCAGTCCCACACCAGGTAACACCAGCCAAACCACATAAACCCTAGTCACCTAGGATACACCAGGGGGGCAGAGCCAGGCAGTTGGCACGCCCACCGAGGAGTTCAGAGGGCCTGAAGCAGGAAACAAAAGCTAAACAGTTCAGTTCAGTTCAGTTGAGTGGTAGTCAGAGAGTTGTGAGGAGTTGGAGAGTTCAAGTGCAGCAGGCCTGTAGTGACAGGTCTGCAGCGGAAACTGACAGGTGCCAGGGTCGTAGCCCTGGTACCTCGGCTAGGAGGCAAACGGTGGCCTTAGCCTGCAGGAGCCGGGAAGATGGCCTGGTGGAACCGTGGTGGACCGGGACAGGGTAGTGGCCCGCCAGTACCGACCCGGGGAACCGACTGGAAACCGGTGCACACAAGGGGGTACTCAGACCCTGAAACGAGGTCCAGAAGCCACTGGACTGAGTTAATTCACTGATTGAGGTCTGGACTGTAGGTCCTTTCCCACCCAAGTCCCGACTGAAGTCAACAGCCCACCGAGGGGGATAGAAAGCCACCGCACAGGCAGAGAGATCCCACGGGCCAGCGTCTGCGGGCAAATAGGCTTTCCCAACACACATACCGCCGGGGAGCGGACTCCAGTCTCTGAAGCGAAGGCAGTTTACATACACACTACACGGTGCAGGAGAAAGGCAAAGACCACTGAACCGGGTGGGGAACCAGACACAGCCTGCTGCGGGCACCCACCACCATCAACTTTGTTTACCAGAGACTTGTGTGTGTCAATAACAGTGAGTACCACAGTGCCGTCCGGCCGCGCACCACCCTGCACCGCCCAGCTCCCTCAACAGGTCCCGGGGCCATCATCCCTGCCCACGGAGGGGTTAACATCTTGCTGCATAACCATCTCCCCCTGGTGCCCCTTAACTGCAGCGGTGGTGTCTACACCTTCACCACATCCCGTGGGTGGCGTCACAAAGTCAAACACGGCTCCGGCCGTACACCTACCTACCACCCCCCTACGTAGCGCCAGCATCCTTTCAGAGCGAAGTGACCCTGGGTCCGGAGGCGCTCGAGCCACCCACCAACGAGCCCGGATCCGAGCGGCTCGGCTGCGGCCGAGTGCGGGGCAATACACATCGACTCTTCTGGCGTCACGAACAGGATACGTACCTAATCACTTACCTAGTGAAGTGCGCCTTGAAATTGAAGTCAGCGGTGACCCGTTGAAAATTTTCAGAATCCGCCATCTTTTGGCGCGAAGATTCCCGCCAGAGTCTTCTTCCCCGCAGAAAGGGTGCGAAAGGCCAAAGACCCACTCCCTGGGAACACGGCTGTGCAGCAAAGCGCGCGGTCGGAAAGCGAAACTGCCCAGCAGAAAAAAAGGAGTGCCACGAAAAGACCAAGGGGGAGCAGCGGAAAGATGTGGATGCAGAATGAAGTCGGCGGAACGGCGCCCGCAACTGGAGTGGCGGGGCTCAGAAGCGGCAGAGGCAGAGTAGCTTTCGATGCAGAAGCCCGTGACCCGAACGAGCTCCCCGCAGGAACCGCTGCCTGGTTGGAGCGGGAGCTGGGCCGATACTGCGTCCGGGTAAGAGCGCAAACCTTGCAACAGGTGCTCGACTGGAATGCGGAGGTCCGGAGAATGGTTGCCATGGTGTGGGCCCGTGAGCAGAGAGCCGCCGCAGCCGTGCACCGCCGGGACAAAGCCATACATACCCCCATGTCGTCCCTGATCAGCTGGGAGCTGGAGCCTGCCAGTACCGTGATGAGCGAGCCTGGAGCAGCGCTACTCATGGAAGAAGAGGTACCATGTATGCTGCCCCCGCCTCCATTCCTGCTGGAGGTCCATAGCCCAGGAATCTATTGCATCTTGAAGGGGAGCCCGATAACCCATCCGAAGATGGCGCAGTACGGTCCCCTACAATGGTAGCTGCATCTGTAAGTTAACCCCGAAGTTGAAAAGTTAAAAAGTTGAAAAGTTTTAAGTACAGCACCTGCTCCTGCTGAAATAGACTCTTAACCCTTTGTTGAACGTCCCCAAATTTCCCGGGAGACGCCATCCAGCACACTGGGTGGAAGGGAGAGAAAAGCTGCCCGACTTGTTGAATGCCGCTGCGGTTGGAGACCCAGAGGGCGCCATCAGGGGTAGGAGCTCCTGGTGGAGGACGGCAAGCTAGTTAAGTTGTAGTAAGGACAGTTCCTGCTACAGAGCCCGGTTTACCGTACCCGCACTGCAGGCAGTGGAAGACGGGGTCTTTCTGGACAGTGTCACCGTGAGTGAATGTGGCATTGGGGACCCGTGCTGCCCCGTGGTGGACTGTGGGAAAGTTGCCGAGGAACCTGCGCTGGCAGCAGAATTGTAAATAATCCCGGACCACCGTTTCAGGTCCTACAGTCTCCGGAGAGGCTGGTTGGAGGAAGGGCCAGCGGCAGAGGAGGTAGAGGTCCTGTCACCATTGCAACCGGTGACTACCCCCCGGGTCAGGAGTCCCATGGACGTGGGGCCTCTGAGAGACTGCCGTGTATGGAACTTTGTACCCGGTCAGTTTGGGCAACACCCGGACCCGAACCCGATTCCTGGACTGGGGAAAAGGGGTGTTGAACTGTTTTTAGAGGCAGCATCAAGGTTCAGGTTTGTTTGGGTGGGCAAATGAAAGGACCCGGTCCCGTCCTGTTCCCGGTTAATAAAAGTGTTTTTACCTGTTTGCATTCATAATTGTACATATGTTATTATACTTGTAATGTCTCTTTTATCTTTTTCAGTTCAGAAAAAAAAAATAAACAGTGGTGGTCGGACAGCCTGCGGACGGTCTTTAGTTAACCAAGGGGGAGTGTGACGCCCTGGACTAGCCAGGTAGTCACAGATAGTGCCCCGCACAACACCAGTCCCACACCAGGTAACACCAGCTAATCCACATAAACCCTAGTCACCTCCTTCAGAGCTTAATGGATACACCAGTGGGGCGGAGCCAGGCAGTTGGCACGCCCACCGAGGAGTTCAGAGGGCCTAAGGCAGGAAACAAAAGCAAAACAGTTCAGTTCAGTTCAGTTGAGTGGTAGTCAGAGAGTTGTGAGGAGTTGGAGAGTTCAAGTGCAGCAGGCCTGTAGTGACAGGTCTGCAGCGGAAACTGACAGGTGCCAGGGTTGTAGCCTTGGTACCTCGGCTAGGAGGCAGACGGTGGCCTTAGCCTGCAGGAGCCGGGAAGACGGCCAGGTGGATCCGTGGTGGACCGGGACAGGATAGTGGCCCGCCGGTACCGACCCGGGGAACCGACTGGAAACCGGAGCACACAAGGGGGTACTCAGACCCTGAAACGAGATCCAGAAGCCACTGGACTGAGTTAATTCACTGATTGAGGTCTGGACTATAGGTCCTTTCCCACCCAAGTCCCGACTGAAGACAACAGCCCACCGAGGGGGATAGAAAGCCACCGCGCACAGGCAGAGAGATCCCACGGGCCAGCATCTGCGAGCAAATGGGCTTTCCCGACACACATACCGCCGGGGAGCGGACTCCAGTCTCTGAAGCGAAGGCAGTTTACATACACACTTCACGGTGCAGGAGAAAGGCAAAGACCAGAGAACCGGGTGGGGGACCAGACACAGCCGGCTGCGGGCACCGACCACCATCAACTTTGTTTACCAGAGACTTGTGTGTGTCAATAACAGTGAGTACCACAGTGCCGTCCGGCCGCGCACCACCCTGCACCGCCCAGCTCCCCCCAACGGGTCCCAGGGCCATCATCCCTGCCCACGGAGGGGTTAACATCTTGCTGCATAACCATCTCCCCCTGGTGCCCCTTAACTGCAGCGGTTGTGTCTACACCTTCACCACATCCCGTGGGTGGCGTCACGATCTCAAACATGGCTCCAGCCGTACACCTACCTACCAACCCCCTACGTAGCGCCAGCATCCTTTCAGAGCGAAGTGACCCCGGGTCCGGAGGCGCTCGAGCCACCCACCAACGAGCCCGGATCCGAGTGGCTCGGCTGCGGCCAAGCGCCGGGCGGTACATTCATATTGCAGGTTGGTGTTCGTTTAAAACAGTGTAAAACCATCTTTAAATCCAGGTAAGTGACTTCCTTCTTTCTTTCAATGGCCTTCAGCTTGATGAACGCTCTGTAGAAAGATTGTGCAAGCCTAGATAGGTCCACCAGCGTCTTCTCCTCCATTATCTTGATAAAATCAAGCTATCGGGTTGCTGGTCTTCCTTTTCGCATAGTTCCTTTTTGACAAAATTTGAACATTTTCACAAACGCAAAACATATTGACCTAAATTTACCAATAACTTAAAGTACAATGTGTCACGAAAAAACAGTCTCAGAACCACTAGGATTCATTAAAGCATTCCAGAGTTATTACTGCATAAAGTGACACTGATCAGATTACCAAAATTTGGCCTGAGCATTAAGATAAATATTGGCTCAGTCAGAGCAAAGCTGAGCTGCCAAACACCAAAAGGCCGGGAGTCGGACCAGTGTGATTATCCCTTGTGAAGGCCTCTTCCTAGCATTACCCACCTACTTTCCTGAACAATTTCCTGCTATCATTATGTCTAAGAAAGAAGTGGGACCTCATTGCTGATAAAGATAGCTTTCTGCTATATTGGTTTGTACCATAAAAGCCTTTGAGATTGGTGGCATTAAATTAATAGAACATCACACTAGTTCTTCAGTAATTATGGTGAGGGGTGGCTTATTTTCTTTAAAAACTTTCATCAACTTATTTTTTACTCTCCCTATGGGACTGGAACCACCAATCTTATGATCACTTGTATTATACACTTGTTATATCTCAGATTTGATCCAGCAGCCTCTTATGCTGTAGTCCATTTCCCTCTCCACTGAGCCACAGTCAGGTTTGGTTGCTGGCCTGGTTCTGAACACTTTGTCTCTGTGTGCACACTTTGTGTGTTCACTCCCTTTCTACCAACAAGTGTTTCCAATGCTGTAATTCAGTCTACCCTATCACCCGGCCGGTGTAACTATTATAAGCTTCCCCAAGCTTCCATTTCCTGCTGGTGATATTTCTGGAGTGGACCCTGTTTGGACCCACAGCCTGTTTGGCTTGTGGTTTTCTGGCAGATTATAACTTTTGCTTATTTAACTCTGCCCCTTTCTCCTGGATTCTTAAGGAGGTATGTGGAACCCTCAATAGTCGCTTAGGAAGTAAAAGTTCGAGTGGTCATCTGAGTCATCCAGTTAGGGTTGTTTCAGTCTGCACAGGGACCATTAGGGACTGTACAGCTAGTACCTCTAGTTTGTACAAGAACTGAGTGGGTTAGGTGTAGTATCTTTAAGTAAGACCTAATTTTATTTACTAAGTGTGCACTTTAGTGACATAATACTGTGATAGAACTATGTCTCTATATATGGCTAAATTAATCTTTGCATATGAAAATAAGCCTAGCTGTTCCTAACAAGAGGATGAAGGTGAAAGACAACTGATCTCAGCAGGTCCAGATAGTCATTTTAAACAATTGACTCCTTGCAGTCGTATCATGGACAGCTAATGGGTTCTGGTGCACACAAACTGACAATAACTACATTTAAATACCACTGTCGGCTTTGAAATAGTTAAACTGCAGTGATCGGCGTGCGTAGCGCCCTTGAGACCCTCAGGGCACTACAGGGAACTGCATCCTCTTGGGGATGCAGGACCTACCCCCTGGGACCTGGAGTACCAGTGCTGATACCACAAAAGCACAACCAAAATCCTAGTTCTCCACTCCACAACGGGCATAGAGGGTTAACCATGTAAAGGGATGGTCGCCATGGAAAGGAACGAGTCAATGGGATTAGCCAGCCTAGTGGGAGAGGTGAGCAGTCAGTCAGAAAAGAGTCTAGAGTGTAGTGTGATGCCCTGGCAGAACCAGGTAGTCACACAATTGGCCCCCGCATAACACCTTCCTTCACCTAGGTCACATACAGCCGACCTGAAACCCTAGTCACCCCCCTCAGGGCAAGACAGGTGTAAGGGGTGGGCAGACCCCTTACAAGGAAGCACAGGTTTTCTCTGAAGTGGTTAATGCTGTTCCCATAGAAACTGTACAGGAGGGAGGAGGAGCCGGCAGCTTAGGGGGAAAGGAAGTGTGTGCTGAAGGCAGTCCGGGACGGGAGAGAAGAAACAGCCAGGGGCAGAGTGTGGAGCTGAGTGGGCAGAAAGAAAGAAAGAAAGAAGGGAGCTGGAAGAACAGGGAAGCCGGAGAGAAAAGGAGCGGGCAGAACCTCATAGTGCGAAGCAGTCCAGGTGTGGGTCCGGGCTGTGGGTAGCCATAAGTGGGAGCCAGGTGAAGTAGAGTAGCCGGGCACATCCCCACTGGAGGAGACGTCAGGGCAGGCTTTCCCCAGCTAAGAAAAGAACGTGAAGTCATCTGTAACTGCCGGTTTTTGGAAAGAGTTGTGAAATAAAGAATGTCTTTTATTTGCATCGAACCATGCCTGGAGAGTGTTTATACGTCGGACGACATCTGCACCACCACACTCTGCCCCACCAAGACATCTCCCGTCCCGATAGTGACGGCGGAGCCAGGGGTAAGCCTGACAGAAGGGGCCACGACTACAAGCCCAGAGGCGCCCCTGGCACCCCGTTACATGTGGCGTAGTCGACAGGATCCGGATCATATGCAAGGGGTCCCGCTCCAAGAAGAAGGAGATCAAGTGATGCCGAGGACACTGGATCCAGATTATTGGAAAAGAGTCCCGATCCCATGGTGGGAAGAGGAAGAAGTGCCTAAGGCGTTGGACCGGGCACAAGATGGCGGCAAGATGGCCGTTGTCTGTGAAGACACAGAAAGCGAGCGCAGAATTGGCGCCAAAAGAAGAGCCTGGGGCTGGCCGGTGCCGAAAAAGAAGTTCGGAGTACTCCGCCCAAAGAGGGGAGGTGCCGGTCCCAGGGCACGAAGGAAGATATGTGAAGTGGGCGGTGTTCCAGAGAAAAAGAAGAACCACCGCGTAGGGGTCGACCTGATGTGTGAGACTGGGGGTGGAGTATACCCAAGAGCGGGAAAAGTAAGCCCGCCTCCACTTCCTCCAGCATCTCCACTGACCCCGACGCCATTACCAGAAACGCTGACTCCGAGCAAGATGGAGACTCCAGGAAGACAGCAAGCTGCGGTAGCCGCACTAGTAGCGACTAGCCTGGGCAGAGGACGCCCGAAGCAGACTGCGGCTGCGGAAGGACCCACCCTTAACCTACCGGCCGTGCCAGGAGGACCGGAGCGGCCCACTACACAAGAGGCCGCACAGTGGCAACAGGAAATCGAGTGGGAGGAATGCCAGTACCGGCGGCGGTCGCAGCAAAGACCGCTGCTGGCTGAACTCTCCCACCCGAGACGCACATTGGCTGTAGCTCCGGAAGTGATGCCCGGACCGAGCCCTTCCGGAGGCTGCGCCGGTTGCCCGGACAGTTCCTGTCGGAGTACGTGCAGGCCCAACGAGCCGAATGGCAACGTGCATATCATCCGGAGTGACTTTTCAAGACCGGAAGATGGCGGGCCTGTTTTTGTTCAACACCGGCGTTGTTTTGAGCCGGAAGAAGGTGTGTTGTTTGTAACCGTTCAAGTTGCTGAGCCCGGAAGAGAGCCTGATGCTGGACTGAGCCAGGGGCTTCCTCCGCGTCGTTAAGAAGATTTTTGCCGAGTTGTGTTCCTGCCAGCTGACGTCTAAGACCGGGAGTGCTGCAAAAGCCTCCGGGCAGAAACTCCACTAAGACCGGGAGTGCCTGCCGACGGCCTCCGGGCACGACTAAGACCGGGAGCTTCCAGGAGGAACTCCGGGCGCTGGACTGGTGTGCCCTTGCGGGTGCCCTCAGGTGAACATGTTCGCAGTTTCATTAAAATGACTTTGTTTAGTTTTAAAATGTGATTTTAGATTTGTGCCTTGCCGGGAGGCTTAGGCTTAAAGAGGGGAGGTATGTAAGGGGTGGGCAGACCCCTTACAAGGAAGCACAGGTTTTCTCTGAAGTGGTTAATGCTGTCCCCATAGACACTGTACAGGAGGGAGGAGGAGCCGGCAGCTTAGGGGGAAAGGAAGTGTGTGCTGAAGGCAGTTGTGTCCGGGACAGGAGAGAAGAAACAGCCAGGGGCAGAGTGTGGAGCTGAGTGGGCAGAAAGAAAGAAAGAAAGAAGGGAGCTGGAAGAACAGGGAAGCCGGAGAGAAAAGGAGCGGGCGGAACCTCATAGTGCGAAGCAGTCCAGGTGTGGGTCCGGGCTGTGGGTAGCCATAAGTGGGAGCCAGGTGAAGTAGAGTAGCCGGGCACATCCCCACTGGAGGAGACGTCAGGGCAGGCTTTCCCCAGCTAAGAAAAGAACGTGAAGTCATCTGTAACTGCCGGTTTTTGGAAAGAGTTGTGAAATAAAGAATGTCTTTTATTTGCATCGAGCCATGCCTGGAGAGTGTTTATACGTCGGACGACATCTGCACCACCACACTCTGCCCCACCAAGACATCTCCCGTCCAGATAGTGACGGCGGAGCCAGGGGTAAGCCTGACAGAAGGGGCCACGACTACAAGCCCAGAGGCGCCCCTGGCACCCCGTTACACAGGCACACCAGTGGGCAGGACCAGGAGGTTAGGAAATGCCCACCTAAGGGTCTAGACAGCCCGGGGCGGGAAAACAGATTGAAGTTTTAGTTCAAGTTGAGGAGTGGAGGCTGGAGCTAGGTGTAGCTCCAGCGGAGGAGAAGTTCAAGTTGGACGGTGCCAGGGTCCGAGCCCTGGTACCTTGGCTAGGTGGCAAACGGTGGTCTCCGTCAGCAGGAGAAGGGAAGACGGCTCGGCAGATCCGAGGAGGACCGGGACAGGGTTGGAGCCCGCCGGTACCGACACCGGAGACCCGACCGGAAACCGTGCACAGAGGGGGTACTCTGACCCTGACGTCAGGACCGGGACCAACGGCCTAGCTAATTAACCAATTGAGGGCAGGATTATAGGTCCTGTCCCAACCTAAGTCTTGAAAAGTAGACAACCACCCAAAGAGAGGGATAGGGCCACCGCCAGGGCCTGTACATCCCACGGGTCAGCGTCAGACAGGCACAGCTCCTCAGGCACACAACAAGCCGGGAGCGGACTCCCGTGTTCCATACCGGGAAGTCCAACACAAGCAAACACAGTGCAGAGGAAAAAGACGGCGTCCACCAGCCCGGGTGGGGGACCAGAGTACAATCGGCCACGGCGGCCGGCCACCAGCACCTTGGTTTACCAAAAGACTCGTGTGATTCATTTAATTGTGAGTAACCAAACATCACTGGTCCATCTGGGTGCGCAAGCCCCTGCCATCGCCATACCCTGCACAGACACTGGGCCCCGGGGCAACCATCCCTACCCACGGAGGGGTTAACATCCGGCTGCCACTAAATCTCCCCCGCGTATCCCACAACAGCAGCGGTGGGGTCCAACTTCGCCACACATCGTGGGTGGCGTCACAAACCGAATACAGTCAAGGCCATACCACTACGTCCCCTTTTTTTCATTCGGTGTGTCCGCGTGACCCCCGGGTCCGGAGGATTCCTCGAGCCACACAGCGGGTCCGGATCCGAGCAGCCCGACTGCTGCGGGCGTGGGGGCGGCACAGTAGCACGCAGGAGAGATGTGCGGACGTGTCTGAGCTGGATCCGTGCAGCGGTGACCCGGGGGAACAGGATAGGTCGCCAGGTCGGGTACCGGAGATACTGCTGGGACCAGAGCACGCACGGGGCCCTAGATCAGGCGCCAGTTGTACACGGCTTGATTAATACCTGCCCGGTGAGGACACCTTCAAGGACTTCATGGAACCAAATAATCCGGGGTCATCAGTAGTAAACTAGGATCGGGGTTCGGACACTTACCTCCCCACAGGGTCCGCACTGCCCGCCGTACGGAGGAGACTGTACCCCCAAAAGGGACAGTCGGGCCCCAAACGCTCCATGCTATGGGTACCCAACCAACAGAGTGCCGGGGACAGAGCAACCTGGGTCACTACATTGGCACTGATACACCAAGGGACCTGAACCAGCAACTCCTGGGTCCAAGTGAGTAGAGACAACCTGGTGTGGTCTCCGTTATTATCCCTTATCATCTCCCAGGCACGGCCCTACCTGCAGAGGGCCTAACACCATTGCTGCAATCACCACCAGCTCTGGGAGTTCCCACATTTAGCAGCGGCGGTTCTCTATCCTTAACCGCAACCCGCAGGTGGTGTCACATGACATTAACTCTATTCACCCCTTGTAAATATACCCCCCTTACAAAAAGGGGCTCAGGGCACGGGACCGGGCAATGGCCACCAGAGTGACATTCCCATTTCTTACCGCCCGGGACAGAGTACCCCCTTCCCTGGGCGCTACATAATACAGCCGGCCTCCGCCTGGTATAGTGCATGCTCGGGTCCATTCTCTTGCTGCACAACATGACAAACTTTTTCATTATGTGTTTGCTAAGGTATTATTAAATATTGTTTCAGCTCAGAAGATGGAAGCCTTCAGACATGCCAGTAGAAGACATCGGTGATGCCAGATTCCATAAAGGGTCAAAACAAAAAATCCTATTGACCTTTGCGGCCTTGAATTCCCGAAAGAGACAGTGAGGCTTCAGAAGACTAAGTGTGAATTTATCCTCTTCCGGGTTCCTTAATATATCCTGCACCAGGAGGGATACACATCATCTTTACAGGATATTCATATGTAATGACTACTTGGTCTGATCTGTTGTGGTTTTTCTCTAGAGCATCTTTGCATCAGATGATCCCGGTCAGTGAAGAACTGCTGGCTGTTAAAATCATGGGGAAGATTCATTGTGCTGTACAGATATAGAAATCCAGAGAATGGCTGCCGGGTGCCGCTACCTTATGTATCTGCGGGCCTTTATGGAGATCTTGTGCTGCCTGTACATTGGAGTCCTAGAGCAATTGACAACAGGTGAAAATGACGCGATGAAGACACGTGTTCTCTGTATGATTGTGAATGTAACCACTGATCCATCCTTTACATTCCACTCCAGACTTTGTGGCAGAAATGGTGTGTGGACTCCAATTCCTGCATGAACATGGCGTCATACATTGGTAATCCTTTCATCTTCATAAATCTGGTGATAAACTGTGAAGAAAGGGGTTAAAAATATTGTGCTTCCGTACAGAATTCCATACGTATTCTGTGTGTTTCAGAGCAAATTGCTCCTTCTGTAAAAAAAAAAAATCGTAGGATGTGAATCAAGGGTCAGACGTGAGTGTTAAAAAAGGCACGCAGGTAAGGGTAAGTTCACAGTGCGTTTTTGAGCTTAAAAAAAAATGAACATGTCAATTCTTTCCTGCGTTTTTCTGCGTTTCCCCCCATGCAATGCATTGGAAAAACGCAGAGATAAAAAATGCAGCCAAAAACGCACCAAATCGATTTTGTGCGGTTTTAGCAGCCAAAAACGCAGAAAAACGCAGCGTCAAAAAAACGCAGCGTGTGCACATAGCCTAACTGCTCGGTCAGGGAAAGCAGTAGTCAACCCCATGTGATCAGATAACAAAACTGCAGTGTTGCTTATATCCAAGATCACGTGGAATGCCATTCTTTTGCTTTTCCATCATCTCCTTTGGCTAATAGTTTGTTTTGGTTTTTTTTCTCCCCTCCCAAGGTCTTTCTCTCTCCATGGATCTCCCTCTACATCTATTATCCGTGTATCACTACAAGCAGGACTGCAGGTTTTTCTCATCTAACATGAGTTCAATGACTGCTTTCCCTGACAAATGTAAATTATTTTTGTCCCTACAGTCTTTTATTTTGCTTTTTTACAAAAGTTTCTACTTTAGCATAACTAGTTATATCAATTGATAATTGTGTTGCAATTTTTCTGTTTATAGAAAATTTTAATGTGAAGACACATCAGGTGACTGGCCCGTTACCTGCATGGGGATTTTTTTTTTTTTGTTTTTTTGTTTTTTTACCCCTGAAGAAGCACTTTGCTCTGAAACAGGTAGACACCTTGTCTTCAATGACCCTCGAATGATCTTCTGTATGGCAGCGAGTATTTTAATACCTTTCTTCCCAGTTTTTTTTTGTTTTTTTTTACCTGCTTCACCTTGCACATCGACTGCAGAAGCCGGGTACTGTTTTTCAAACCATCACAGTGGTTGAGACTATCACAGATGAGTGACCTCCTGTTATTGGCACCCGATCTTGACGCGGGTAAGAACCTATTTTGCATTTCTTGTTTCTCCAGCTCCCTCATATTATCTGTCAGATCTGACTCTGTTGCCTCCTTAGATATCTATTGTAGAAAGGTCTTTCGATGAATTATCCTCACAATCCTGGTCTACTCCTTCTTCCTGCAGTGATCTGAAGCTAGAGAGCATCCTCCCGAAAGGCATTGGACACATCAAAATCTCTGACTTTGGCTTCTCAGCTGTGAATGTATTTAAGGCCGGTGTCAGACTTGCAATTGCCTCGTGTGTATCTCGCGTGAGTTTCGCGGTGCATCACCCATCAGACTCACACTCTCCTCATAGGAGCGGGTCAGTTGTATACAGATGCATGCAGCCGACCCGCTCCTGTGAGGACAGAGTGAGTCTGTGACGGGTGATGCACCGCGAAACTCACGCGAGATGCACGCGGGGCACTCGCAAGTGTGACACCGGCCTAAGGATGATAATTTGAAAGACTTTGGCACTGAGGTAGCGCCCGAGGTAAAGAACATCCCTATGATTGATGCTGATATTACTCAGTCATACTAACTTTTATCCCAATATATGCTGCTTATATCTAATCGCCGACTGATCCTCAAATTGTAACTAAAGTTCAATGGGCCCATATGCAAAATTTGAGCCAGCCCACTCTCATTCCCCACCCCCATCCCCAGCTTTCCGATCTTCTGCTATCCATTTTGTTTTCAGCACCCGGCCTTCCCATGCTCTGCTATACTCTTTCCCTCCCTCAGCACCTAGCTTTCCCATGATACCACAGCATGAGAAAGCTGAGAGCTAAGAGATGGAAAACCAGGTGCTGAAGGAAATAGCTTTCCCATTCCATGCTTGTATCTATGGTCTCCATCCTGGTACTTTTGATTCCTCACCACCCCCCCCCCCCTTCCCTTATGCTGCTTACAGTAAAAGAAAATAAACAAGCCTATCATACTCACCTCTCCTCTGCTCCCCTGGTGTTCTCCTCTGATGCTAACAACTGACTCCAGCATGTAAGTGGCATAGCTTATGACGTTACTGTCACGTGTGCCCACTTACACCTGCATCAGCTGACAGCTTCAGTCAGTGCTGGCAGCTGCCTCCTGTGACCTCCCTCCCCCCCATGCCACTGCAGTTTCTAGTGTAGGGACCTGATGGGTCTCTATGCTGCAATGCATTTCAGCAGGAGGTGCACCCTTGAACGCACATTCAGCTGAAGCAGGTGCATCCACCGCCGGTTGCAACCACCAGGGCTTCCACTAAGCGTTTCAGGGCCTCAGGCTGGCAAAATTATCGGGCCTCCTTGAGACCCTGCCCAGGCTCCTCCCCATCTGGGGAAGAGGGGTGGTCTGGTCTGGGGCTTAATAAAGCTAAGATTATAACCCTTGGCCCAGACTGGGCCCCCCCTCTTCATTGGGCCCCATACAGCAGTCATGGTGGTCATGAACTCATGGCTGCCCTGGTGATCGTAATTGTTCTGTCTCTACTCATAGCCTTTATCTGTAAATCCCCCTCCCCGGTATATTCAGCTACTTGGCAAACTTATGTTTCAACAGATAATGGACGGTGAAGGCTACAACCCTCTGGCAGACTTGTCTTCCTTCAGAATCATACTACTTGAGTGTAGGTTTCAAGCCATTCTGTAGCTGAGGTTCATTGGAGGAATACTACCTGTCTACATGAGGACATCCCTTAAGGTACCGTCACACTAAGCAACTTACCAGCGATCCCAACAACGATAGGGATCGCTGGTAAGTTGCTAGGAGGTTGCTGGTGAGATGTCACACTGCGACGCTCCAGCGATCCCACCAGCAACCTGACCTGGCAGGGATCGCTGGAGCATCGCTACACAAGTTGCTGGTGAGCTCACCAGTGACCAGCCCCCAGCGCCGCGTGGAAGATGCTGCGCTTGGTAACTAAGGTAAATATCGGGTAACCAACCCGATATTTACCTTGGTTACCACCGCACGGAGCTACACGTGCAGAGAGCAGGGAGCAGCGCACACTGAGCGCTGGCTCCTTGCTCTCCTAGTTACAGCACACATCGGGTTAATTACCTGATGTGTGCTGCAGCTACATGTGCACAGAGCAGGGAGCAGCGCACAATGCTTAGCGCTGGCTCCCTGCTCTCCTAGTTACAGCACACATCGGGTTAATTACCCAATGTGTGCTGCAGCTAAATGTGCACAGAGCAGGGAGCAGCGCACAATGCTTAGCGCTGGCTCCTTGCTCTCCTAGTTACAGCACACATCGGGTTAATTAACCCGATGTGTGCTGCAGCTACATGTGCACAGAGCAGGAGCCGGCACTGACAGTGAGAGCGGAGGAGGCTGATAACAAAGGTAAATATCGGGTAACCAAGGACAGGGCTTCTTGGTTACCCGATGTTTACATTGGTTACCAGCCTCTGCAGAAGCCGGCTCCTGCTGCCTGCACATTTAGTTGTTGCTGTCTCGCTGTCACACACAGCGATCTGTGCTTCACAGCGGGACAGCAACAACTAAAAAATGGCCCAGGACATTCAGCAACAACCAACGACCTCACAGCAGGGGCCAGGTTGTTGCTGGATGTCACACACAGCGACATCGCTAGCAACATCGCTGCTACGTCACAAAAGTTGTTCGTTAGCAGCGATGTTGCTAGCGATGTTGCTTAGTGTGACGGGGCCTTTATTTTCACCCCAGCATCTGCTTTGAAACCATTGATCTCATAGAAGGACTGAGTAGGATCAGATAGAGAATGATTGAGGATACAATTAGAGCGATTAGAAGATAAAATCTGTATAGTCCATTGTGTAATAACTATGTATATCACTGCTCAGTAATAATACACCATAAAGACTAATGCTATCTTTCATTTTCTAAATTCTGTGCAAATGTACACTGCCCGACTTGCCATAATATTGTCATGTAATAGATCCCACCCATCACTGAATACTGTTTAAAAAAAAAATATAATAGAAAAATTCTTTTAACAATAACCCAACCCCGGTTCTTCCGTCAAGCGAGCAAAAGTGTTGCTCATATTTATAGTCACAATTAGTGATTGGCGGACTCACAGATAACTGGGACTAGTGGGTCTAACCAGGTTTAAAAGAGGGGGGGGGAAGGTCGATGCCGGTTTAAAGGACGCCACCACACCAGGGGCTCCCCAATAAACTGGAACTGGGGACTCGGGGTCAGGGAGAAGCAACCACCAGGGGGAGTTAGGAGCACACAGTGGGAAGAGCATGTTTACCTAGTGAGAGTAGTGAACCAGCTGGTGGCAGCGCTGGGGGCAACAGCTTAGAACACACAACACAACTACCACAAGAGGAAAGAACAGATTCAGACGCAGAGCGGACGTGGTGCGAGCAGTTCTGTGGGCCAGGGCATTCAACATGGTTGCTGGGGAGAAGCAGGCGGCTGCTTGCACAGGACTGGCGCTGTTGGGATACAGAATCCAAAGGCAGATTCCCTTCACGTTATCTACCACCTCTGCAATGGTCGCGGGGAACGGCTAGAACATTCACCGGACCCGTCCCAATGAGTCTGCAGCAAATAACATACAATGGAACCTTGATTAACGAGAACAATCCGTTCTGGGACTGTGCTTGTTAACAGTTACTCGTTCAGCAAAGCAAGATTTCCCATAGGAAATCATTGCAATGCAGACAATTCGTTCCACAACTTGTTAAATGTCCCATCCTGGTCCCCTATTGTGCCATTCCACACTCGCACGAACTCGCATGAACACGCACACATTATGCTTACCTTACCTTCCGTTCCATCGCCGGTCTCCTGGGACTTGCTGTTCGCTAGTACGAGCTGTGTATCTGGTTACCATCACGACGAGGGAGGGACTTTCGCACCCAGAGCGCTGACGTCAAAGGCAGGAGCCGCTTGCCTCTGATTGGCCAGCATGCTGCCTTTGAGTAGCGTCTGATAGCTGAAGTTCCTGCCTCGTCGTGATGCTTGCCAAATGCCGATACACATCCTGGAGCGGCAAGCTACAGGACCCAGGATGCCGGCGATGGAACGGAAGGTACACATTATGCTCACCTTACCTTCCGTTCCATCGCCGGCCTCCTGGGTCTTGTAGTTCGCCGCAAGGATTCCTCCCTCGTCGCGATATACCGGCGGACTACAAGAACCATGAGGCCGGCGATGGAACGGAAGGTAAGGTGAGCATAATACTGTGTGTGTGTGTTTGTGTGGACTGCAAGAGCGGGTCAGAACGCGGTGGATGTATGGAACTGGAAGTGTGAGCGGTGAATATTTTGCTCGTACAGCAAAGCTTTCTCGTAAACAGAGTTACAAATTTACAGAAAGCTTTGCTTGTTTAGCGAAATTCTTGTTAAGTGGATTACTTGTTAAGCGAGGTTCCACTGTATTCCTATTCCTCGGGGTTGAGGACTGGCCCCCCAACGGAACCGCGCTATCAGCATACAGAACGGGACACTTTACTGACACCGGGACCCTCTAGTGCTTCACACCACTGAGTCCGATACTTCGCACATCAAAGGAGGAAGGGGTCACAGGCTGACACACACACCGGACTTGACCTTTCATGGATTTGGGTTCGGCTGGAACCCATTGTGGCGGAGACCGGTATTCTGGTCAGTCACCTGACTGACCTGTGAGTAAAAAAAAAAGACCTGGAACTGCAGCCCATGTCTCTGCCTCTCCTTTACCGGCCCCATCACCCAGCGCTGTGGCGCCAACGTGGACTACCATCACCCCTGCCATCCTCCCCGGGTTAATCCCGCTCCGCCTGTGGGGAGCGACACCATCCCGGCTGCACTCAACATCTACCACGGTGAGAGACCCTGCAGCGGTGGCCCCCATTCCTGGCCTTGTACCACAGGTGGCCTCACAATCATCTAATAGACTTTTCTAACTGTCCCTACCAACCCCATACTCCATCCTGCCTCCCTACCACCCCCCAACCCTCCATTCTGTACGCCTCGGGGCAACGGAACCGGGCCAGGCAACCCCGTGATGACGCAGAGGATCTGCACCCCCGGCCTGGCAATGAATAGGTTAAAACACTTGCCCTGTGGGGCACTACACTGATGTCTGTGATTGGTTGCAGCCCCACCCTGACTCGCACCGTGTCAACTGACTGCTTCCACTCACAGACACTGTGTGTGTCTATTGTGGTAAAAAAATAAATTAAAATATTTTGATGTTGAGACCCCTTTATAATGATACCCTACGACTGCAGCCCCCAGCTGTGCGCTTATCTTGGCTGTGTATCAAAATAAGAGGATTTTGACACCCAGACATGATAAAGGCCAACAGCTGGGGGCTGTTAGTCTCAGGCTGGGGAGACACATGCTTATTGCCAATAACCCCCCCAGCCTAAAAATGGCAGCCTGCAGCCACCCAGAATTGTCACATCCCAGCACTTTATCCATCAGATCCTGATTACCCTGGTGCAGTGGCAATTGGGGTTATAAGGAGTTAATCAAGGCTGCCACTAAGCCCTATATTAGTAATGCGAGGCATCTGAGACCCCCCCGCCATTACAAATCTGTAAGTGAAAGTAAATAAACACTGAAAAAATCCTTCTTTTGAAATAAAAACACCTTCTTTCACCACATTATTAACCCCAAAACACCCCCTGCAGGTCTGATGTAATCCACACAAGGTCGCACGATGATTCCAGCTCTGCTACATATAAAGTCAGAGTGCGCAATCATGGAAAATGACAGCCCGCTGCGGACTTCATGCACAGACTGAGCCACAGTGGTGACATCACTCAGGTAAGTTGTGGGCACAGCTGGAGGTTCCCATGACTCTCTTCTTGTGACTGAAGGTAACCTGACCTCAGGGGAACTCAATGAACTCTGCATCCCACCTCAGGTGAAGTCATTGAGTTGCATATGGTCAAGTTACCTGCAGTCACAGGTGGCGGTCTGTGGGAACCTCCAGCTGTGCCCGTACTTACCTGGGTGATGTCACTACTGATCGCTGTGCTAACTCAATAAGCTGCTGGAACGATTTTCTATTCAAGTAGTGTCATTTCACTCAGGACCAACCATGCCCTAATCCTCTGTCAGGAGCTGTCCCATCCCTATCAAAATTTTCATTCTCAGAGTAATGGTATGTCCCCCTTTGCCAGAGCATTTCACTAGCATGATCCCTTCTCATTCAAGGTTCCGTCCAGATACATATCTTTATTCCCACCACCCCCATGACAGAGAGAGGCAATTGGTTAGCAGCTCTCAGTCATATAAATGACCATTTTTTTTATTTTTTTTTTGAATGGGCAACCTCTGGAAAATGTGGTTGAAAGTACATTTCAGGCATGGTGGTCACTTTGGAACTTGTAGCTATCAAACACAGGATTCTCTGTCCATTCAATTCTTGGTCAGTGACTGGTCTGCCATTTCTGTGTTAATATGTTGCAAGTGTGGCTGTCATACTTGGCACAGGAGACCCTATGAACACCGAACCGGTTCTCTCATCTTCAGTCTAGATTAAATACATGGGATTTCACTTCTCAGCCCAGGGCGTGTGTGTGTGTACAGTCATGGCCAAAAGTTTTCAGAATGACACCAAAATTATTTTTTTCACATGATCTGTTGCCCTCTGGTTTTTAATTGTGTTTGTCTGATGTTTACATCACATACAGAAATATAATTGCAATCATATTATGAGACCAAAAGGTTATATTGACAGTTAGAATGAGTTAATGCAGCAAGTCAATATTTGCAGTGTTGACCCTTCTTCTTCACGACCTCTGCAATTCTCCCTGGCACGCTCTCAATCAACATCTGGACCAAATCCTGACTGATAGCTGTCCATTCTTGCATAAGCAATGCTTGCATTTTGCCAGAATTTGTTGGTTTTTGTTTGTCCACCCGTCTCTTGATGATTGCCCACAAGTTCTCAATGGGATTAAGATCTGGGGAGTTTCCAGGCCATGGACCCAAAATCTCTATGTTTTGTTCCATGAGCCATTTAGTGATCACCTTTGCTTTATGGCAAGGTGCTCCATCATGCTGGAAAAGGCATTGTTGGGCGCCAAACTGCTCTTGGACAGTTGGGAGAAGTTGCTCTTGGAGGACATTCTGGTACCGTTCTTTATTCATAGCCGTGTTTTTAGGCAAGACTGTGAGTGAGCCGATTCCCTTGGCTGAGAAGCAACCCCACACATGAATCGTTTCAGGATGCTTAACAGCATGAGACAAGACTGGTGGTAGCGCTCACCTCTTCTTCTCCTAATAAGCTGTTTTCCAGATGTCCCAAACAATTGAAAAGGGGATTCATCTGAGAAAATGACTTTACCCCAGTCCTCAGCAGTCCTCTCCCTGTACCTTGTGCAGAATATCAGTCGGTCCCTGATGTTTTTTCTGGAGAGAAGTGGCTTCTTTGCTGCCCTCCTTGAAACCAGGCCTTGCTCAAAGAGTCTCCGCCTCACAGTGCGTGCAGAAGCACTCACACCAGCCTGCTGCCATTGCTGAGCTAGCTCGGCACTGCTGGTAGTCCGATCCCGCAGCTGAAACAGTTTTAAGATACAGTCCTGGCGTTTACTGGTCCTTCTTCGGCGCCCTGGAGCCTTTTTGGCAACAATGGAAGCTCTCTCCTTGAAGTTCTTGATGATGCGATAGATTGTTGACTGAGGTGCAATCTTTGTAGCTGCGATACTCTTCCCTGTTAGGCCATTTTTGTGCAAAGCAATGATGGCTGCACGTGTTTCTTTAGAGATAACCATGGTTATCTGAAGAGAAACAATGATACTAAGCACCAGCCTTCTTTTAACGTGTCCAGTGGTGTCATTCTTACTTAATCATGACTGATCGCCAGCCCTGTCCTCATCAACACCCACACCTGTGTTAATGGAACAATCACTAAAACAATGTTAGCTGCTCCTTTTAAGGCAGGAATGCAATGATGTTGAAATGTGTTTTGGGGGTTAAAGTTCATTTTCTTAGACAATATTGACTTTGCAAGTAATTGCTGTTAGGCTGATCACTCTTTATGACATTCTGGAGTATATCCAAATTGCCATTAGAAAAACTTAAGCAGTAGACTTTGTAAAAATTAATATTTGCAGCATTCTCAAAACTTTTGGCCATGACTGTATGTGTGTGTGTGTGTGTGTATGTCCGGGATTGGCATCCGCACCGTCGCAGCTACAGCCACAAAATTTTGCACACTCACACTTCTGGACCCCGAGAGCGTCATAGGCTATGTTTCGAAGGGAAATTTTAACCCCACTCTTTACAGTTATTCGCCAAAAAACGTGCCTCCATTAAAGCGAATGGAGCTGGGAGCCACAGTGCAGCCAGAACTTCAGAAGAATGCGCAGCCACGCCCTTATATGGAATGTTGGTGTGTCACAATGCAGCCAGGGAAAGAGACAGACACAGACAGGGAAAGAGGCAGACACAGACAGGGTAAGAAACAGACATAGACAGAGTAAGAGACACACACAAAGAGACAGACACAGACAAAGAGACAGACTGACAGGGAAAGAGACAGGCAGGGAAAGAGAGGGAAAGAGACAGACAGGGAAAGTGACAGACAGGGAAAGAGAGACAGACAGGGAAAGAGATTGAGACAGATGGATAAAGAGACAGACAGACAAAGAGATAGAGAGAGAGAGAGACAGAGAGATATATACAGAGGGGGAGACAGACAGAGAATGGGAGAGAAACAGAGAGACAGTTACTATCCCGGGCAGCGCCGGGTGATATGTTGTGAGGCGAAATTTTAACCCCGCGAGTTCCAATTTACCAATCAATTTGCCCCTATCTACATAATGGGAAAAAAGTGAAACGAAAAGTGTTGGGGGCAAATTGACAGCTGCTAGATGTGAACAAGGAGGACTTAAAGAATGAGAGCGATGGCGCCAAAGAGTATATACCGTACAGCTGCTAAGGTGTGGCCCCGACATGGGATACGCACCACACTCAAAGATATGAACACACACACAAAATGCGCCACACACTACCACTTACTTGAACACATATACCATCCTCAGCACACATCTCACCACACATACACCAACCTCGCCACATAATCGCTCTAAACACACACACGTCTGGTATTATCCTTCAAAAATAAAAATCTGATTAATAAGCAGCCAAACTACAAGAACAACAAATGTACCACATAGGAAATACGGCAGCTGTCAGTCACATGACCTGTCTATATGTGTATGTGTGAGCTAATATATACTGTCAGGGGGAGGGCTTTCTGTTGCCTGGAGATTTATCAGGCCGCCAATAGCAACCAATCACAGCTTAGCTTCTATTTTGCTACAGTTAATTAATCTGAGCTCTGATTGGTTAATATAGGCAACAAAGGACATTCTCAGTATGTGTGAGGTCATAGGATGTTAAATCTGTGTGGAATATCTGTGGTGTTGAAATATATGTTGTGAAATGCTTCTATTAGCTTAGTTTTTTCCTTTTAATAATTACATTTCTATCTATTTGGTTTGTGTTTTTTGTGTGCACAATACATTTTTGTTAATACATTCTATTTTGTTAACAGCAGTTATTAACCCGGGCGAAGCCGGGTAGTACAGCTAGTATAGTAATATAAACAAGATGGTTCTCATTCACTGACAGCAAACTAATATCTTCAATATAGTAATTGAAAACCAGTGGTGTCAATTCATCATTGCTTTTGTGCCTTTTATTCTACAGTATAAATTGACTTGATAGACTTTTTTGCTTGCACTTTATTCCTTATTTGAAAGGCAACATTTGTTGTTTTGTTTTTTTTTTTATAAAGGAAAAGTATCATCAGGAAATATTGTGTAAATCACATTTTTGTGTTAAATGTATTGTTTACTAATTGTTGGCCATTTTCCTTTATTCCTTCCACAATCTGTTTACTTTTTTTTAATTAACCCCTTAACGACCATGGGCAGTAATATTACATCCCTGAGGTCAGTGTTAATCCCCACCGGCTGCCGCGGTCAGCCAGGGGGATCTGCGCATCTGTCAGCTGATTTGTACAGCTGACATGTGTGCCTTACATGCACGAGTGGAATCGCTATCCACTCGCACCCTGTGGATGTGACAGTGCCATTTTAATAGTGATCGCGGTAATTGTAATACTACTATACTGTATACTCAACTGGCTTCCACTGGAAGTCATATAACGTGATGATGTGGATCTGATGGTTGTCATAGTAGCACAGGGTCATGTGATGACTCCTGTAGCTCACATGACTCAGGTCCTGTAACAAGCAGCTGAGTACTGCAGGTTACAGAAGATGAGCATTTCTCCCGATCTGAGCGGTGCTGCTCTGATCGGGAGAAAAGAATCAGCGATCAGACTGCTAATTCCTATAGCCCCCTAGGGGTACTAGTAAAATTTAAAAAAAATAAAAAAAAGTTTAAAAAAAATAAAAAACCTAAAAGTTCAAATCCCCCCCCTTTCGCCCCATTGATAATTAAAGGGTTAAAAAAATTAAAAAAACACACACATTTGGTATTGCTGCATTAAAAAATGCCCGATCTATCAAAATCTGAAATCAATTAAACGGATCGGTAAACGACGTAGCCGCAAAAAAATTCCAAACACCAAAATTATGTTCTTTGGTCGCCATAAATTTTGTGCAAAATGCAATAACAGGCGATCAAAAAGCGTAGCATCTGCGCAAAAATTGTACCGTTAAAAATGTCAGCTCGACACAAAAAATAAGCTATCACTGAGCCATAGATCCCCAAAAATGAGATTGCTACAGGTGGCGGAAAATGGGACAAAACGTGCGCCACTTTTTTTGGACAAACTTCAGATTTTTTTTTAACCCCTTAATTAAAAGTAAACTTATACATGTTTTGGTGTCCACAAACTCGCACGGACCTGAGGCATCACACCAACACATCTGATTTACCATATAGTGAACTCAGTGAATGAAACATCTCAAAAACCATCATGCGATTAAACATTTTTTTTGCAATTTTTTCGCACTTGTAATTTTTTTGCCATTTTCCAGTACACTATATGGTAAAACTGATGGTTTCATTTAAACGTACAACGCTTCTCGCAAAAAAACAAGCCCTCATGTGGCAAAATAAAAAAAAATTACAGCTCTCAAAAGAAGGTGAGAAAAAAAAAACAAAACGGAAAATCGGCCAGGGGTAAAGGAGTTAAATCTTTGAATTTTCATAAAAGCAACTGAGACTTTTCTGGACTCTTAGGGCCTGATTCATCATTTGCAAATTGAAGTCATTATTTCTTTTTCTTTTGTCTTGTGGTTTTCGCTGATAATTTTGACTCTAATTTTTCAAAAATGCAGTGTTCAATGATTTTTCTTTTTTTTTTAAATCAATGCTTGCGACTTTTAAGCATCAAAAGTCACAAATTCTTTAAAAAGGTTTCAAAATGAGCCAAATTGAGAATTCATCTGAAAACCTTAAGGGTGCATTACACGAGATGATCTATCGTGCGATATATCGTCGAGGTCACGGTTTTTGTGATGCACATCCGGCATCGCTTGCGACGTCGGGCTGTGTGACACCTCTGAGCGACGCAGTATCGCTCACAAATCGTGAGTCGTGTACTCGTCGCTCGGTTTCATAATCTTGTTTAATTAAAATGGCGTTGGTTGCTCATCGTTCCCGGGGTAGCACACGCCGCTCCGTGTGACACCCCGGGAACGATGAACAGCAGCTTACCTCCGTCCCGCGGCACCCGCCGGCTATGCAGAAGGAAGGAGGTGGGCGGGATGTTTACGTCCCGCACATCTCCGCCCTTCCGCTTCTATTGGCCGGCCGCTGTGTGACGTCGCTGTGATGCCGAGCGTCCCTCCCCCTTCAGGAAGAGGATGTTCGCTGCCCACAGCGACGTCGCACAGTAGGTATGTGCGTGTGATGGGGGGTAACGACTTTGTGCGCTACGGGCAACTAATTGGCCGTGACGCACAAACAACAGGGGCGGGTAAGATTGATCGTGAAATTGCACGATAGATCGTACCATGTAAAGCAGGCTTTACTCCAGGCAGGGACTGAAGTGAGATGTGCCAAATAATGGTTTACATTTGGTAAAAGTAGTATTTCTTCAATCTGTCTAAAACATCTGAATAAGAAAAGTTGTCAAGGAAAAAAAACAAAAAAATACTTAAAGGGGTATTTCCATCTCAAAGATACTATCCCAATATGTAATAGGTATAATAATAATAATAATAATTATTATTAATAATAATACTATTAGACCTCCAGCTAGAAATGTAATATTGTTCTCCTGATTCACTATGTCGCTTATCTCATAGCAGTAGCATGGGTATTTATGGTTATGACCACTAGCTACTACAAGTGCATCTCCATAAATTAGAATATCGCCAAAAAGTTAATTTATTTCAGTAATTCAATACAAAAAGGGAAACGCATATATTATATAGAGTCACACATATATTATATAGAGTCACACATATATTATATAGAGTCACACATATATTATATAGAGTCACACATATATTATATAGCGTCATTCCGCACAGAGGGATCTATTCCTATATATTATATAGAGTCATTACGCACAGAGGGATCTATTCCTATATATTATATAGAGTCATTACACAGAGGGATCTATTCCTATATATTATGTAGAGTCATTACACACAGAGGGATCTATTCCTATATATTATATAGAGTCATTACACACAGAGGGATCTATTCCAAGTGGTTATTTCTGTTAATGTTGATGATTATGGCTTACAGCCAATGAAACCCCAAAAGTCATTATCTCAGAAAATTAGAATATTATATCAGACCAACTGAAAAAATTATTTTAAACTCAGAAATGTTCGCGCCTACTGAAAAGTCTGTACAGTAAATGAACTCAATACTTGGTCGGGCTCCTTTTGTATGAATTACTGCATCAATGCGGCGTGGCATGGAGGCGATCAGCCTGTGGCACTGCTGAGGTGTTATGGAAGCCCAGGTTGCTTTAATAGCAGTCTTCAGCTCGTCTGCATTGTTGGCTCTGGTGTCTCTTATAGAATCTCCATCTCCAAAAAGCTTGTCGGCAGAGGAAAGCAGGAAGTGCTGTAAAATTTCCTGGTAGACGCTGCACTGACCTTGGTCTTGATAAAACACAGTGGAGCTACACCAGCAGATGACATGTCTCCCCAAACCATCACCGATTGTGGAAACTTCACACTAGACCTCAAGCAGCTTGGCTTGTGGCCTCTCCACTCTTCCTCCAGACTCTGGGACTGCGATTTCCAAATGAAATGGAAAATTTACTTTCATCTGAAAACATCACCAGTTCTTTTTCCCCTTGGCCCTGGTAAGATGCTTCTGGCATTGTCTATTGGTCATGAGTGGCTTGACACAAGGAATGTGACACTTGTTGCCCATGTCCTGGATACGTCTGTGTGTGGTGGCTCCTGAAGCACTGACTCCAGCAGCAGTCCACTCCTTGTGAATATCCCCAAAATTTTTTAATGGCTTTTCCTTAATAATCTTATCAAGGCTGCGGTTTTCCCAGTTGCTTGTGCACCTTTTTTCTACCACACTTTTTCCTTCCACTCTACTTTACATTAATATGCTTGGATACAGCACTCTGGATACAGCTTCTTTAGCACTCCTTGTGGAGTGTGTCAGTGACTACTCATTAGATGCCGCAATTAAAGGTGTTGCCTACCGCTGCTAATGTACAAGTGACTTCCCTGAAAGAACAGAAAATAGAATTCTAGTATAGGCCCAAAAAAATTATTTTTTTAATATAGAATTGAAAATAAAATTGTCAAAAAAAATCAGAAATGAAATTATATTTTCTGATGACACATTTGTTTTAAGTTAGTTTGACTTATTTTTTTTTTCTTTCACCATGATGGACGTTTGTTTTGAAAATCCAGATCCCTTAAATCATTATATATGAATTTTTGAAATGTTGCCTTTTTTTATTTTTTTTTCATTAATTGTACTCCAGTTCTCATAGACAGTATATACATTTTTTTTTTTATAAAAAAAAAAAAGCTAATTTATCAAACCTTATGCACCCATTTTTACGTAATTAGTATGAAGACTGTTATAAAAACAAATAAAAAAAAAAAGATGAATTCGGGTCAGTATTGTAGAAAGGGCATGCTCACATGAGCGTTGAAATCGGACGAGTGCAATGCGAGATAATCTCGCATTGACTAACATTGGTCAGAGTGCAATGAGGGACAGCAGTTGGTCAGTTTTTGTCGTATCCAGATTATGGATGCGAGAAAAGTAGCAACATGCTGCGATTTTCTGCGAGAGCCGTATCTCTCGCACCCATTTCTAGTGAATGGGTGCGAGAGAAACATCGGACTGCACTCAGATGTTATCCCAGTGCAGTGCGATATACGCACAGGCTGACAGTGGAGGAGATGGGAGGATTAACCTCTCCCTCTCCTCCCAGCGCCCGTCCTCAGTTTCACAGCTGTGACCCGATTGCAGGATCGGTTCACAGTTGCATGACACTTGGCTCACGCTCGCAGCACAGCCTGAGTCGGGGGTCATTAGCATATCACATCTGATGCTATACGCATGAGTCCAGCCAAAAGTGTAGAATTTCTCAAGTGTTTTGCTGCTGGACAACCCAAAGTTTATGCTTTTTGTTTTACTTTATGCAACACTATAAAGGGGCTGCCCAGGACTTTAACATGAATGACCTATCTTTAGGACAGGTCATCAATGTCTGATTGGTTGGGGTGCAACACCCAGCCCCCCCCCCCTTGCGATCAGCTGTTTCCAATGATTTTGCTGCCAATGGAGACTACTCAGTTGTGGATCTGCACACCACAGCTCCATCGACAAAATTATGGCCGCTGCCAGGTACTGCAGATTCACCTAATATTGATTCAAATAGAGGGTGGACATTCAGTACTTAGCCGTGGTCACTAAACAGGTGACATAGCTGTGCTGTGAATTGCCACAACCAAGTAATTCCGGCTGACGGTAATGGAGCCAGGAACAGCAGATCAGCAGGAGTGTCGCGTATCGCACAGCCACCGATCATCGCACCCCCAATGATCAGACACTGATGACTTATCTCAAAGAAGAAATCATCAATGATTAAGTCCCAGACAACACTTTTAAGCTTATTGCCAAAAAGTAAATAAAACATATGGACAATACTAGTTCATATGAAAAATATGTCTTAAATATTACAGTGATACCAAATACAAAATATTCACAACTAGAAGTTATGTACTGCAATTTAGTTGTACATAAAGGTGTTAAACAATGTTTGTTTAATGTATAATGGACTACATAACATATACAAGGCAAGTTATTATATATCTGCAGGGAACCTATAATTAGATCACACTAAAGAGGTTTATCCTTATTCTATTAAAGTCACATTACCATTAACAAAGTGTTAATTGCTCTGATAATGGAGATCTCAGCAATACCGTGTCTGCGAAGAGAAAATGCTGCCATCTAGTGGCCAAACATGAGAATACAAACATGCGTTTCCATAGCATTTACAGTACTTTTTATATAATGTTTTCAGTAATAGCACATTTTGGGGTGCAGATATTGAAGCTGAACTTGTCCTCTGGAGCCTAAATTGTAAATGTGATTGTAGAAGGGTTGTTCTATGAAACCGTAAGGAAATCACCATGATAAAGCCAAAGGCAACATCTGCTAGGAGTTTGTATATTAACCCCCGTGTTTATGTTAATACCTCCAACACTTCAAAGACATAGGGGTACTTTACACGCTGCAATATCGTTACCGATATCGCTAGCGTGCGTACCCGCCCCCGTCGGTTGTGCGACACAGGCAAATTGCTGCCCGTAGCGCACAACATCACGCAGACCCGTCACACATACTTACCTGCTTAGCGACGTTGCTGTGACCGGCGTCGGCATCACAGTGACGTCAATAAGCGGCCGCCCAATCAAAACGGAGGGGCGGAGATGAGCGGGACGAACATCCCGCCCATCTCCTTCCTTCCTCATTGCTGGCAGGACGCAGGTAAGGTGAGGTTCCTCATTCCTGCGGTGTCACACACAGCAATGTGTGCTGCTGCAGGAACGATGAACAACATCGTACACGCAGCAGCGATAATTGAGATTAGGGGGGGATGTCACCGATTAGCGATTTTGAACGTTTTTGCAACGATTCAAAAATCGCTAAAAGGTGTCACATGCAACGACATCGCTAACGCGGCCAGATGTGCGTCACAAAATCCGTGACCCCAACGACATCGCTTTAGCGATGTCGTAGCGTGTAAAGCTGCCTATACTGTTGGGAAACTTATATTGTGAGTTGTGATGGGTGGACTGGGACTGTAAAAGTCTGGATCTTTGCAGGATACCTAGTACCTGTGCCCCAAACCTAGGCCTGAGTTTTCATTGAAGTCGAGGTAATTAACCAGATATGGATAGATAGTCTCCTGCGTGGCAGTAACATTACTTCCAGTGCCACTCATTAACCTCATGCATATGCAGTGCTTCCTCCACCCACCAGCCGTCTCAGAGTGTGTGTGTGTGTGTGTGTGTGTGTGTGTGTGTGTGCAGTCAGGCCACGCCCCCGTGTTATGTGACTGACTGCTTGCAAATCAGACACCGAGTGCATGTCTACATTGGTGTAAAAATAACAAGAAAAGGAAGATTTTTGTGTACTCACCGTAAAATCTTTTTCTCTGAGCCTTCATTGGGGGACACAGGACCATGGGTGTATGCTGCCAATGCCAGGAGGTTGACACTATGCAGTATACACCCTATGACTGGAAGTAAGCCAGTTTAGTGTAAAAGTAGTAGGAGACGCTGAAGCAGTAGATCAAGTAAAGAATGATAACATGACTAATCCAAACAGGGCGGGTACTGTCCCCCCAATGAAGGCTCAAAGAAAAAGATGTTACGGTGAGTACACAAAAATCTTCCTCTCTCTCGCCTTATTGGGGGACACAGGACCACGGGACATCCCAAAGCAGTTCCTGGGTGGGAACAAAACCATTAACAACTGGTAAGGTTAGACAAAACAACTGACCATTAACTACAACAGTAAGAAGTAACTGAAGACGGGGCTTTTCTGAGTACCTCCTGGGCCAATCTGGAGCTACTATAATCACCGGGACTCCCTCCACCTTCACTTTCTTGATAACCCCCAGGATGAGGGGGGGCGGAGGGAATATGTATGGAAGACGAAACTGCGACCATGGCAGGAGCAGGGCGTCGGAGCCTATTGCGTGCGGGTCGCGGGAGCAGGCCATGAAGAGATGAACCTTGTCATTCAGGCGAGATGCCATGAGGTCCACGTCCAGAGGACTCCACCTGTGACATATCTGCTGGAACACCTTGTTGTGGAGGGACCATTCTCCCGCTGCCAGACCTTGTTGGCTTAGGAAGTCCGCTGCCCAGTTCTCTACTCCCCGGATGTGAACCGCGGAGATAGCAGAGGCGTGATTCTCTACCCAACGAAGGATCTTGGAGACCTTTCATCGCTGCGTGTCCCCCCTTGATGATTTATATAGGTCACTGCAGTGGCGTTGTCGGATTGAATCCGAACGGGGAGACCGGAGAGCAGCGGAAGAAACCCTTGAAGTGCCAGAAATATGGCTCTTAACGCCAGAATGTTGATCAGGAGAGTGCATTCTGGAGGAGACCAGCGACTCTGAACCGTGATGACGGAACACATCTCCCCAATCGATCAGACTGGCATCTGTCGTGACTACCTGCCAGTGAATCGGAAGGATGGTTCTCCCTTTAGAGAGCGACAGGTGAAGGGTCCACCAGCGAAGGAAGTGAATCACCCTCTGGGAGAGGCGAACCAGGAGATCCAAGGACACCAGATTCTTGTCCCATGCTGCAAGAAGAGCTAGCTGAAGAGGATGAAGATGAAATTGAGCGAACGGAACAGCTTCCATTGCCGCCACCATCTTCTCTAAAATTTTCATCCCGAACTGCAGAAGGAGACGTTGCTTGCGCCGGAGGACCTGAATGCCCTGTCTCAGGGAGGTCTGTTTGCATGCTGGTAGAAACACCCAGGCTCGAGAGGTATCTAGAACCGTGCCCAAAAAAACAAGACGTTGAGATGGAACTAGGGACGACTTTTGGTGGTTGATAAGCCAGCCCAACTTCAAGAGAGTGTACAAGCAGATTTGCACACTCTCCGAGCAGGCAAGAAATGACTGTCCCTTTATGAGGAGGTCGTCCAAGTACGGAATGACTACTATACCTCTGGGACAAAGCACGAACATGACAGCCACAATGGCCTTGGTAAAGACTTGAGGAGCCGTGGCTAGACCGAAGGGGAGAGCTGTAAATTGAAAATGCTCGTCTCCAATAGCAAACCGAAGGAACCTTGGTGAGCCTTGCAGATTGGAATGTATAAGTAAGCATCTTGAATATTGACAGATGCCAGGAATTCTCCCGGTTCCATGGACGCCACTACGGATCGTAGAGATTCCATGCGAAAAGAGCAAGTCCTCACAACCCTGTTGAGCCTCTTGAGATCTAGGATAGGCCGGGCCGAGCCGTCCTTTTTGGGAACTACGAAAAGTTTCAAATAGAAACCTGTGTAGCGTTGCTGGGTGGGAACTAGTACGATGACACCTGCATCACGGAGTACCGCGATAGCCTGAAACAAGGCCCGACTTTGGGTCGCGGATTTTGGCACGCGTGATTGCATGAATTGTCTCGGAGGGGGAAAGGTGAACTCGATCTTGTAACCAGTGGATACCAGTTCCTGCACCCAGGAGTCATCTATGTAGGAAAGCTGTCTATGCTCTGTGTCCAGCCTTGCGTGGGCGGAACCCACTCCTGTGATCCCAGCTCTGTGAAGCAAAAAGAAAGGGGGCGTGGCCAGCAGCCGTACTAGGCCGGAGTCGGGACCTAGATTTATGCCTGGCCGAAAACGCTTCAGGAACAGCGCGGCGCTGCACCGCAGGCGCCGCTAAGCAGGAAACCTCTTCCCCACCGTCTTATGCTAAAAAGGACCTGACTGGAGAGGATGGACTGAAGATCCGTCGTCCCTACCTACATCCAGAGTCCATTGGAGGCCGTGCCGGCCGGCTGAGTACCGGGGGGGTTGCAGACGCAGCAACTGGCAGACTCCAGTCTCACCGACTTTTCCACATACGGCGCCGCTTGCCTAGAAGCGCAACGGTAGGCGATTATCTGAGCGCAGCTTGCCTAGAAGCGCAGTGAGGGAAGAGGCTGGGCAGACGTAAATATGGGGGCTCTAGGCACCGGGGTGACAGAGCGAAAAAGTGTCTGGGCACTTAGGAAGAGGGAAGACCTGGTGGCGAAGCACCCTGTTACCCTCTTCCCGCATAGGAAGAGGGTAACAGGGTGAGAAGAGAGATTAGGGGGTTAAAAAACACGCCCGAGAAAAAGAAATTAAAGGGCCTGATAACAGGTCCATGTCCACCTCCTAGGACACTAAGCAAAAAACTGGCTTACTTACTGTCCACTCATAGGGTGTATACTGCGAAGGAGGAGCTAACTGTTGTTCTTAAGTTTTTTTTGCATAGTGTCAACCTCCTGGCAATGCCAGCATACACCCATGGTCCTGTGTCCCCCAATAAGGCGAGAGAGAAAATTGGTTTAGAGTCCCCCCCCCCCCTCATATTATGATACCCAGCACAGAAAGCTTATGGCTACAGGCTGCAGCCCCTAGCCATGCGCTTACCTTGGCTGTTTAGCAGAATAAGAAGAACCCCATGCAGTTTGTTTTTTTTTAATTATTTCAATATTCTAAAAAGGTTTTATGCTTAAGACAAAGCACCTGCCAATGGTCATGAATAGTGTACAACATGTTTACTGCAATGAGACTATCCTGCATGTGCTTTAGCAGGCATGTGGGAGTCAAAATGTCACCACTAGTCCCCATTGATGTCGCCAAAGTGAGCCATGCCCGATAAGCCCTTTAATATTGCTTCCATCTCACCATTGCTGCTGGCTGTCCAGCTTAAAGGGAATCTGTCACCAGGTTTTTGCCACCTAAGATAAGTGTAGCATGAAGACGCAGAGACCATGATTCCAGCAGTCACTTACTGGGCTACTTAGTGTCGTTTTCATAATCTACTTCTGATTAAACAGTGATTTTATCATTACAGGACTACTTGGTGTACTGCAGATAGTCCATCATATTTATGAGCTCTGTATAACTGCCAGATCTGCAGAGACAACATTGATTTTATCAAAATGACAGCAAACCGCTCAGTAAGTGACATCGCTGGAATCAGGGTCTCTGTCTCTACATTATGCTGCTCTCAGATGGGGGGAGCAAGAACCTGGTGACAGATTCCCTTTAAAGAGAAGCAGTCACCAGGTCTTTGCTACTTTAATGTGCACATAACCCTTTAAAAAAACAAAATATCTACCCCCTAAATAAAGTTAAAAAAACCACCAGGGCTGAGGAGTCGGTAAGCCAAACCTTCGACTCAGACTCCTCAATTTCCCTTGCACCGACTCAGATTCCACGACTCCGACATATATTGCTTATAGTTAAGTGAAAAATTTATTGTAGTACATGAACATGTGTATGTGAACATCAGACATTTAATAATTTTTATGATACAATAATCAAGATATTTGGATACAACATAATATATTTATTGAAATACAACTTTAGAACACAAAAAACTAATATATTGTAAATATGTAATACACTATGTAATATACAGTAGATTACATATATATATCTTGTGTGTGTGTATATATATTATATATAGTATTACATATTGCATTAAATATTTACAATTTATTAGTTTTTTGTGTTCTAAAGTTGTATACCAATAAATGTATTTAATCTAAATATCTTGATTATTGTATCATAAAAATGATTACATGTCTGATGCTTACATTGTACTACAATACATTTTTCACTTCAATATAAGCATTATACTAAATGTTATTTAGTATGTTTTTGTTGAAAACTGCTTTTTGCCACTTACATAGTTTATTACATAGTGTTATACTGTATAACATATATATATATATATATATATATATATATATGACACTATGTAATTGGCAAAAAAACAGTTTTCAACATAATAAATACCATTTGTGCTGTCTATGAATTTATTTTTTTTAACTTCGTTTTATTAACAATTTCAAACATGGTACAACTGACATTTGCCATATAAAAAAAGAGAATTTTGTTACTTACCGTAAATTCTTTTTCTTATAGTTCCGTATTGGGAGACCCAGACCATGGGTGTTTAGCTTCTGCCTCCGGAAGACACACAAAGTACTACACTTAAAAGTTATAAATAAAAAGGACACACAGGAAGAAGAGTTGCATTTTCATCACAGTATATATGATAATAAGAGTAGGATCCCTTATATAGTGCAACCAATGACTACATATCCATACTGGACAAATCGTATAATAATACGTGGAGAGGGAGAGAAAAGACACGATCAACCGTCCATAAGGTGAAAAAGAATTCTTTATTGACCAGTGCTGAGTGGACACACAGATAAAATATTTAAAACACCAAACAAGAACCAACCGGCAGAAACAGGTCACAGTATATACCAAACGCCAGACCCTGGAAAAGCATTAGATACCAGATGGTAATATATACATCGGCATACGTGTAGATATATGAAACACGTAGACACATATATAACTCACACCTCATATATATCACAAATGTAACTTTATAACACTAGTCCATATTGGGAACAATAGTAACATCAAAAAAGTCAAGCAGACATGGAGTGCTTGATCATATATATAACGTGGGTGCAGTGCTACAATATTAGCCAATGTTGCAATTGTTACTGCCTTCCAAAGTCTGGCACGAGTCACGTGATTAAGACTATAGTGATGCACGCCACTATATGCTGAGGGCCAACACTTGTGTATTATATCTTCATCACTACATAGATGAATACAAGGGGGATGATGGCATACATCCCATAGAAATAACTGGCTCAAATGGGCCCATCATATGTAATAAAGGTAGTGACAAACGGTATATACACACTTGTATAAGCCCAAAACGGCAATTAATTTACTGCCTATAGTAGGGTGGAAATTAGATGAGCCAAACGATAAGCTTACCCAGAGATGGTGGTGGCTGATACTAATATGTGCACGGAGCGGCAACAGAACCTACCACGTGTGTGCACAAATCACGTGATTAAGATTATAGTGATGCACGCCACTATGTGCTGAGGGCCAACATTTGTGCATATATCCTTATCACCACATAGAAGAGTACAAGGGGGATGATGGCATACATCCCATAGAAATAGCTGGCCCAAATGAGCCCGTCACAGGTAATAAGGGTAGTGGCAAATGATATATGCACACATGTATGAGCCCAGGACGGAAAATAATTTGCTGCCTATAGCAGGATGGAAAATAGTTACGCCAAAGGATAAGCTTACCCAGAGATGGCGGTGGCTGATACTAAAATGCACGGAGCGGCAGCAGGGCTTACCACGTGTATGACAGGATACGGAATGACCAAGCCGGAAGGTCCGCCTACCCGACGGCCGTTTCGGCAACCGCCTTCGTCAGGGCGGTTGCCGAAACGGCCGTCGGGTAGGCGGACCTTCCGGCTTGGTCATTCCGTATCCTGTCATACACGTGGTAAGCCCTGCTGCCGCTCCGTGCATTTTAGTATCAGCCACCGCCATCTCTGGGTAAGCTTATCCTTTGGCGTAACTATTTTCCATCCTGCTATAGGCAGCAAATTATTTTCCGTCCTGGGCTCATACATGTGTGCATATATCATTTGCCACTACCCTTATTACCTGTGACGGGCTCATTTGGGCCAGCTATTTCTATGGGATGTATGCCATCATCCCCCTTGTACTCTTCTATGTGGTGATAAGGATATATGCACAAATGTTGGCCCTCAGCACATAGTGGCGTGCATCACTATAATCTTAATCACGTGATTTGTGCACACACGTGGTAGGTTCTGTTGCCGCTCCGTGCACATATTAGTATCAGCCACCACCATCTCTGGGTAAGCTTATCGTTTGGCTCATCTAATTTCCACCCTACTATAGGCAGTAAATTAATTGCCGTTTTGGGCTTATACAAGTGTGTATATACCGTTTGTCACTACCTTTATTACATATGATGGGCCCATTTGAGCCAGTTATTTCTATGGGATGTATGCCATCATCCCCCTTGTATTCTTCTATGTAGTGATGAAGATATAATACACAAGTGTTGGCCCTCAGCATATAGTGGCGTGCATCACTATAGTCTTAATCACGTGACTCGTGCCAGACTTTGGAAGGCAGTAACAATTGCAACATTGGCTAATATTGTAGCACTGCACCCACGTTATATATATGATCAAGCACTCCATGTCTGCTTGACTTTTTTGATGTTACTATTGTTCCCAATATGGACTAGTGTTATAAAGTTACATTTGTGATATATATGAGGTGTGAGTTATATATGTGTCTACGTGTTTCATATATCTACACGTATGCCGATGTATATATTACCATCTGGTATCTAATGCTTTTCCAGGGTCTGGCGTTTGGTATATACTGTGACCTGTTTCTGCCGGTTGGTTCTTGTTTGGTGTTTTAAATATTTTATCTGTGTGTCCACTCAGCACTGGTCAATAAAGAATTCTTTTTCACCTTATGGACGGTTGATCGTGTCTTTTCTCTCCTTCTACACTTAAAAGTGTAGCTCCTCCCTCTGAACTTATACACCCCCTGGTAGCCAATCCTAGCCAGTTTAGTGCAAAAGCTGAAGGAGAATAGCCACCCACAAGTAGAACCGAGTAAGAACCGGAACAACCGGAGACTCTGTCCACGACAACAGCCGGTGATAACACACGGAACAAGAAAATTGCCAACAGGCAACAGGGAGGGAGCTGGGTCTCCCAATACGGAACTATAAGAAAAAGAATTTACGGTAAGTAACAAAATTCTCTTTTTCTTTATCGTTCCTTTGGGAGACCCAGACCATGGGACGTTCCAAAGCTGTCCCTGGGTGGGAATAAACAGAAAAAACGAAGAAGTAGGCGGAGCCTAACTTCACAAGTGGGCGACAGCCGCCTGAAGGATGCGTCTGCCCAAGCTCGCATCTGCCGAAGCATCAGCATGCACTTGGTAGTGCTTCGAAAAGGTATGCAGGCTAGTCCAAGTGGCAGCCTGACAGACTTGTTGAGCCGTAGCCTGGTGCCTAAAAGCCCAAGAGGCACCGACAGCTCTGGTCGAGTGTGCTTTGATCCCCGGCGGGGGAGGCACCTGAGTACTCTGGTAGGCGTCCGAAATGGTCGATCTAATCTAACGGGCCAAGGTCGGCTTAGAAGCAGAGAGACCTTTGCGCCGCCCTGTGGTTAGCACAAAAAGAGAGGTGCACCGCCTAAGCGCAGCAGTGCGAGACACATAGATCCGGAGAGCATGCACCAGATCTAGAGTATGCAGCGCTTTCTCAAAGCGATGAACAGGGGCCGGACAGAAGGAAGGCAAGGAAATATCCTGGTTAAGGTGGAAGGGAGAGACCACCTTAGGAAGAAAGTCCGGGGTCGGACGGAGAACTACCTTGTCTTGGTGAAAAACAAAAAAGGTGACTCCGAGGAGAGCGCAGCCAAATCAGAGACTCTCCTGAGAGAAGTTATGGCAACTAGAAAGGCCACCTTTTGAGAAAGACGATACAAAGAAACCTCCCTAAGGGGCTCGAAAGGGGGTTTCTGCAATACCGTGAGGACCAAGTTAAGGTCCCAGGGATCCAAGGGCCGCCGATAAGGCGGAATGATGTGAGACGCACCTTGCATGAAGGTGCGGACCTGAGCCAGCCGAGCGAGACGCCGCTGGAACAGCACTGATA
Source organism: Anomaloglossus baeobatrachus (assembly GCF_048569485.1). Lineage (NCBI taxonomy): Eukaryota > Metazoa > Chordata > Amphibia > Anura > Aromobatidae > Anomaloglossus > Anomaloglossus baeobatrachus. The sequence continues at coordinate 65,190,257 of NC_134357.1, read as the reverse complement.
GAGCTGAGACTTGTCCCTTGAGAGAGTTGAGGGACAGTCCTAGCTGCAGACCGTAAGGAATAACGTTTGGAACTCCATTCTATGTCTGAACTGGGTGCAAAAAACCTAAAAAACATCACTATGGGGAGATAAGGTATGCACACCAGTGACTATGGAAGGGGAATACATGCAATAGCAGAAACTGCCGTGTGAATACTGACATGAAAAATTCAATAGCTATGTGTAAGAATGAAATGTGAAAAATGGAACCTGCATTACTGCCATGAATTTATGAATAAAGAGAAATTTAGCTACTGAATTGATCAATGCAATAGAGCCCCAACACTACGCCAAAGTATTTCTCTACGTTGGGGTCCCTAGCTTGTGTGTGTCCTCTCATGCAGTTAAAAAACTTACCGTGTATGGGAAGCTGAGACCCAGGCTATATATACGATGTGGATTGGCAATAGGTGTGTATGGGGAGGGTTCACAAACGAAAAACTACTAACATTAAGGAATAACGTTTGGAACTCCATTCTATGTCTGAACTGGGTGCAAAAAACCTAAAAAACATCACTATGGGGAGATAAGGTATGCACACCAGTGACTATGGAAGGGGAATACATGCAATAGCAGAAACTGCCGTGTGAATACTGACATGAAAAATTCAATAGCTATGTGTAAGAATGAAATGTGAAAAATGGAACCTGCATTACTGCCATGAATTTATGAATAAAGAGAAATTTAGCTACTGAATTGATCAATGCAATAGAGCCCCAACACTACGCCAAAGTATTTCTCTACGTTGGGGTCCCTAGCTTGTGTGTGTCCTCTCATGCAGTTAAAAAACTTACCGTGTATGGGAAGCTGAGACCCAGGCTATATATACGATGTGGATTGGCAATAGGTGTGTATGGGGAAGGTTCACAAACGAAAAACTACTAACATTAAGGAATAACGTTTGGAACTCCATTCTATGTCTGAACTGGGTGCAAAAAACCTAAAAAACATCACTATGGGGAGATAAGGTATGCACACCAGTGACTATGGAAGGGGAATACATGCAATAGCAGAAACTGCCGTGTGAATACTGACATGAAAAATTCAATAGCTATGTGTAAGAATGAAATGTGAAAAATGGAACCTGCATTACTGCCATGAATTTATGAATAAAGAGAAATTTAGCTACTGAATTGATCAATGCAATAGAGCCCCAACACTACGCCAAAGTATTTCTCTACGTTGGGGTCCCTAGCTTGTGTGTGTCCTCTCATGCAGTTAAAAAACTTACCGTGTATGGGAAGCTGAGACCCAGGCTATATATACGATGTGGATTGGCAATAGGTGTGTATGGGGAGGGTTCACAAACGAAAAACTACTAACATTAAGGAATAACGTTTGGAACTCCATTCTATGTCTGAACTGGGTGCAAAAAACCTAAAAAACATCACTATGGGGAGATAAGGTATGCACACCAGTGACTATGGAAGGGGAATACATGCAATAGCAGAAACTGCCGTGTGAATACTGACATGAAAAATTCAATAGCTATGTGTAAGAATGAAATGTGAAAAATGGAACCTGCATTACTGCCATGAATTTATGAATAAAGAGAAATTTAGCTACTGAATTGATCAATGCAATAGAGCCCCAACACTACGCCAAAGTATTTCTCTACGTTGGGGTCCCTAGCTTGTGTGTGTCCTCTCATGCAGTTAAAAAACTTACCGTGTATGGGAAGCTGAGACCCAGGCTATATATACGATGTGGATTGGCAATAGGTGTGTATGGGGAAGGTTCACAAACGAAAAACTACTAACATTAAGGAATAACGTTTGGAACTCCATTCTATGTCTGAACTGGGTGCAAAAAACCTAAAAAACATCACTATGGGGAGATAAGGTATGCACACCAGTGACTATGGAAGGGGAATACATGCAATAGCAGAAACTGCCGTGTGAATACTGACATGAAAAATTCAATAGCTATGTGTAAGAATGAAATGTGAAAAATGGAACCTGCATTACTGCCATGAATTTATGAATAAAGAGAAATTTAGCTACTGAATTGATCAATGCAATAGAGCCCCAACACTACGCCAAAGTATTTCTCTACGTTGGGGTCCCTAGCTTGTGTGTGTCCTCTCATGCAGTTAAAAAACTTACCGTGTATGGGAAGCTGAGACCCAGGCTATATATACGATGTGGATTGGCAATAGGTGTGTATGGGGAGGGTTCACAAACGAAAAACTACTAACATTAAGGAATAACGTTTGGAACTCCATTCTATGTCTGAACTGGGTGCAAAAAACCTAAAAAACATCACTATGGGGAGATAAGGTATGCACACCAGTGACTATGGAAGGGGAATACATGCAATAGCAGAAACTGCCGTGTGAATACTGACATGAAAAATTCAATAGCTATGTGTAAGAATGAAATGTGAAAAATGGAACCTGCATTACTGCCATGAATTTATGAATAAAGAGAAATTTAGCTACTGAATTGATCAATGCAATAGAGCCCCAACACTACGCCAAAGTATTTCTCTACGTTGGGGTCCCTAGCTTGTGTGTGTCCTCTCATGCAGTTAAAAAACTTACCGTGTATGGGAAGCTGAGACCCAGGCTATATATACGATGTGGATTGGCAATAGGTGTGTATGGGGAGGGTTCACAAACGAAAAACTACTAACATTAAGGAATAACGTTTGGAACTCCATTCTATGTCTGAACTGGGTGCAAAAATTTTATTTGCACCCAGTTCAGACATAGAATGGAGTTCCAAACGTTATTCCTTAATGTTAGTAGTTTTTCGTTTGTGAACCCTCCCCATACACACCTATTGCCAATCCACATCGTATATATAGCCTGGGTCTCAGCTTCCCATACACGGTAAGTTTTTTAACTGCATGAGAGGACACACACAAGCTAGGGACCCCAACGTAGAGAAATACTTTGGCGTAGTGTTGGGGCTCTATTGCATTGATCAATTCAGTAGCTAAATTTCTCTTTATTCATAAATTCATGGCAGTAATGCAGGTTCCATTTTTCACATTTCATTCTTACACATAGCTATTGAATTTTTCATGTCAGTATTCACACGGCAGTTTCTGCTATTGCATGTATTCCCCTTCCATAGTCACTGGTGTGCATACCTTATCTCCCCCTAGCTGCAGACCGGACTGTAAAAAAGACAGAAGGGTCGGCAACGAGAATGGCCAACGAGAATGGCCGGAAGAGCGACACCAGGACAGGAAAATTTTCCAAGTCCTGTGATAGATCTTGACGGAGGAAGATTAACGGGCCCGAGTCATAGTGGAGATGACTTCAGGAGGAATACCAGAAGCCGTCAAAATCCAGGACTCAAAAGCCACACCGTCAATTTGAGTGCCGCAGAATTCGGGCGGAAAAACGGACCTTGCGAGAGCAGGTCTGGACGGTCCGGAAGATGCCACGGCATATCCACGGACAGTTGGAGCAGGTCCGGATACCAAGCTCGCCTGGGCCAGTCCGGTGCAATGAGGATGACTCGACGGCCCTCCATTCTGATCTTGCGCAGGACTCTGGGCAAGAGAGCTAGAGGGGGAAACACGTAGGACAGACGAAACTGGGACCAGTCTTGAACCAGAGCGTCCGCGGCGAAGGCCTGAGGATCGTGGGAGCGAGCCACGTAAACCGGAACCTTGTTGTTGTGACGGGATGCCATTAGCTCCACGTCCGCCTCCCAGTTTTCTACGCCAGGGATGTGGACTGCGGATATGGTGGACTTGGAGTCCTCCGCCCATTGAAGAATGCGTTGGACCTCCAACATTGCCAGGCGGCTGCGTGTCCCGCCTTGGTGATTGATGTAGGCAACCGCTGTCGCGTTGTCTGACTGGACTCGAATGTACCTGCCCGCCAACAGGTGGTGAAAGGCTAGGAGAGCTAGAAGCACAGCTCTGGTTTCCAGCACATTGATTGAAAGGGCTGACTCGGACGGAGTCCAAGTGCCCTGTGCTCTGTGGTGGAGATGTACCGCTCCCCAGCCGGATAGGCTGGCATCCGTGGTGAGAATCACCCAGGACGGAGTCAGGAAGGAGCGCCCTTGGGACAGGGAGAGGGGTCGAAGCCACCACTGAAGAGAGCTCCTGGTCCGTGGCGACAGAGCCACTAACCTCTGTAAGGAGGAAGGCCGCTTGTCCCAACAGCGGAGAATGTCCAGCTGCAGAGGACGCAGATGGAACTTTGCAAAGGGAACCGCCTCCATGGAGGCCACCATTTGACCCAGCACCTGCATCAGACGCCTGAGGGTATAACGGCGGGACCTCAGGAGAGAGCGCACCGCCAACCGGAGTGACAGCTGTTTGTCTAAGGGCAACTTCACAAGTGCCGGCAAAGTCTCGAACTGCATCCCTAGGTACGTGAGACTCTGGGTCGGAGTCAGAGTGGATTTGGGAAGATTGACAATCCACCCGAATTGGGCTAGGGTGGCGAGAGTGAGCGAAACACTCCACTGACAGTCTGCGCTGGATGTACCCTTGACCAGAAGGTCGACCAGATAAGGAAGCACTGCTAATCCCTGGAGGTGCAGGACCGCAATCACTGCCGCCATGACCTTGGTGAATACCCGAGGGGCCGTGGCTAACCCGAAGGGGAGAGCCACGAATTGGAAATGATCCTCTCCTATCGCAAAACGTAACCAACGCTGATGTGACACTGCGATTGGCACATGTAGATAGGCATCTCTGATGTCGATGGACGCCAGGAACTCCCCTTGGGTCATAGAGGCAATGACTGATCGCAGAGACTCCATGCGAAAATGCCGCACCCGGACATGCTTGTTGAGAAGCTTGAGATCCAGGATGGGCCGGAAGGTACTGTCCTTTTTCGGAACTAGGAAGAGATTTGAGTAAAAACCTCTGAACCGTTCCTGAGCGGGAACTGGGACAATCAGTCCATTTGCCAGGCCAAGGCAGCGGCCTTGGAGCAGGGGGGAGTTGAGAGAAAAAATCTGTTTGGAGGGCTGGAAGAGAATTCTATCCTGTAGCCGTGAGATATGATGTCTCTCACCCACTGATCGGAGACTTGCTTTAACCAAGCGTCGCCAAAGTGGGAGAGCCTGCCACCGACTAAGGACGTGGCTGGAGCGGGCCGAGAGTCATGAGGAAGCTGCCTTAGTGGCAGAACCTCCTGCGGTCTTCTGCGGAAGCGCTTTTGGGCGCCAGTTGGATTTCTGATCCTTGGCTGAGTTAGCGGACGAGGCGGAAGGCTTAGAGGATGACCAGTTGGAGGAACGAAAGGAACGAAACCTCGATTGATTCCTACCCTGGGCGGGTTTCCTGGTCTTGGTTTGTGGCATGGAAGTACTCTTCCCGCCAGTAGCTTCTTTAATGATTTCATCCAGCTGTTCACCAAACAGCCGTGAACCAGCAAAAGGGAGCCCAGCAAGAAACTTCTTGGAAGAAGCATCTGCCTTCCACTCTCGAAGCCACAAAATCCTGCGGATAACAAGAGAATTAGCTGAAGCCACCGCAGTGCGGTGAGCAGCCTCTAGCATGGCAGACATGGCATAGGATGAAAAACCTGAATCCTGAGCAGTTAAGGTAACCATCTCAGGCATAGATTCCTTGGTGAGGGAATGCATCTCCTCTAAAGAAGCAGAGGTGGCTTTGAGAGCCCACACTGCTGCAAAAGTCGGGGAAAACGCGCCCCCCGCAGCTTCATACACAGATTTGGCCAGAAGGTCAATCTGACGGTCAGTGGAATCCTTAAGTGAGGTGCCGTCAGCCACCGACACAACGGCCCGGGCTGAGAGCCTAGACACCGGAGGGTCTACCTTTGGGGAGTGAGACCACTCCTTGACCACCTCAGGTGGAAATGGAAACCGGTCATCAGAACCACGCTTTGGAAAGCGTTTGTCAGGGCAGGCCCTGGGTTTGGTCACAGCGGCCTGAAAACTGGAGTGGTTAAAGAACATACTCTTCACTCTCTTAGGCGAGGTAAACTGATGTTTTTCTGCCAAAGAGAGTTGCTCCTCTGACACTGGCGGATTGAGATCCAGCACAGAATTAATAGAAGCAATCAAATCACTAAGATCTGAGTCACCCTCAGAGAAATCGATGGGATGCATAGCCTCCGAGCCCCCAGTGAGGGCATCCTCCTCATCTAGAGAGTCAGCTCTTGAGACAGAGCCGTGGGATGGGGAGGGGGAAAAACCCTGCGCCTTCTCTTAGAAGGACGGGGTCTGGGATCAGATGATGAATCCTCCGTGAGCTCCGATGGACGGAGGTCAGAGGATAGGAGTCCTCTGTCAAGAGTATTAGAGGCACCCTGTGAGGGGGGCTGATGCATATTCATCAAAGTCCTGGACAAAAGCCCCATGGACTCAGCAAATGACTGGGATATGGACCTAGAAAAGGACTCTACCCAGGCCGGGGGTTCAATCACAGGTGCAGCAGCAGCCTGAGAGACCACTGGGGGTGAGACTCCAGGCTGTGGCACCGCCAAGTTAGAGCAGACATCACAATGTGGATAGGTGCTCGGCTCAGGCAGCAGGAGCTTACATGCAGTGCATGCAGAATAAGGCTTTGGAGCCTTGCTCCTTGTGTGAGACATGCTGCTGGAGTGGGGGCTTTGCAGAGAATGAATGGCAGGGAGAATATACAGAGGTCCACAACCGGAGACCGGCTGTGGCTTACCAGACTGCTGAGCGCGGTGTTATGTGCCCTCCAGATCCCGAAGCCCGGTCCCCCAGTCGCAGCACCTCAGCAGAGATGCAGAATGCAGGATGTCCCAGAGCAGAGTGAACTCTGCCTGAGAAGAGGGCGTTCCTATAAAAGAGCGGGAACTGGAGGGCTATAGAGACCTGCAGGGAAGGAGGGACGCCCCAGCAGTGGGGAGTGTCCCTCCCCTGTGTAGAACGGCCGCCGGGAGGAGCCGAACCTGTCCCTCTGCATGAGTGACATGCGAGGGCAGGAAAATGAAACTAGGCCTCCGGCGAAGCCAGGGCCTACATTTAAGCGGCGTTTAAGCGGCGAGGCCGACAAGCAGGCACCATCGGCGCGGTTCTCAGGCAAAAGCTAGAGAACCCGCCGGAAAAGTTAAAACAATCACATACAGCATACTCTCCCCTTACAATAAAGAACCGGGACCCCCAATATAAACGTCTCAGGTACTTAGCTGCTGAGACGCAGGGCCATGTCCCTGGGGATGAGTGCTCCGGTCCAACAGAATCCTCAAGGGGCTGTGGATGGAGACCGGACTCCTGCCAGACATGGAGACCGTGCTGGCTCCCACTTCAAGCCAGAGCCCAGAAGGGATGGTGAAGGAGCGCGGCATGTAAGGCTGCAGCCTTGTAAATCAACCTTAACAACACCGCCGACACAGTGGGGTGAGAAGGGACATGCCGGGAGTCCAGACATGGACCCGCTTTTCTTCAAACTCTTTCCAAAAGTCAAACAAATCAGATGAGAATGCATGTGTGGATGTATGCCTCCTGACACAAAGCAATAAACTGGCCAGGACTGGCTACCAGGGGGTGTATAAGCTCAGAGGGAGGAGCTACACTTTTAAATGTAGTACTTTGTGTGTCCTCTGGAGGCAGAAGCTAAACACCCATGGTCTGGGTCTCCCAAAGGAACGATAAAGAAATAGCTCAGTATATAGATAGTAATATTTGAATATGACAATGAACAGTCATATAAAGTCCATAATATCTTTAGCACTTAAGATAGAACAATGTTATTATCCATACTTCTTATCATTTGCATATATATCTAATTTTATATTGAGCATAAGAACAGCTCTAACTATCAGCATGACCATATTTTGAAAACAAGATAGAAAGAGGAAGAGAAAAAGGAAGAAAGAAAGAACAACAACAACAGCCACATTGCATTATTATACCTCAATATACCATTGGACAGTGTTTCATATCACAAAATCTAACGGGAACCACCATTATCCGCATAATCTCCCTCAAACCTCCGCAAGTGTGTCTAGAGAAGAATTCCACAAACCCCAGATTTTGTTACATTTTCCCGGGCACCCCCTATTATAATATACCACCCACTCATAGACTATGGTTGCATTGACTAGTTTAATCCAGGACCGCACAGTTGGATTCTAATCTCCCATCCACCTCAGCGCTATTAATTTCCTAGCCAGAAACAATGCCTCTCTGAGGAATATGGTCATGTAATGATCCCAGGACTCTTCCTCCACCACCCCAAACAGGCATATCAAAGGGTCACACAAAACAGGAATCGACACAATCGATGATAGCAGAGATGTCACTCCCCGCCAGTACGAAGATATATTGGGACAGCTCCAAATCATATGTATGAAATTTGCCCCTGAGAGATGACACCTCGGGCACTCCGATGTACGAGAACGGCCCATACTAAATAATCGAGTTGGTCGATATTGCTCGACCCAAAAATATAATCCAGTCGGGACAGCGTGCGTCTAGTAGAAGAATGACATGTATATTCTCGGGTATTAGGATGCTGGAATCGCCAAAGGTCAATCCACCCACCTCCCTCCGCGCATTGCTGCAAATCAGTCAAGTGTGTGGCCGAATGTTGTCCCCTCCATCCATCCGAAACCTGTCCTGCTCCTCATTCATCACAAGATTAAAATCCCCCATACATAACACATACGCATCTGGATAATTGAGAGCAAAACTCAGTGCTTGTTTAAGAATGGAGATGCGAGCTGGTGGGGGGGGTTGTAAATACATAACAGCACATAATCTCTAGAGTTTATAGACGCATATATAAACACAAATCGCCCCTCCGGGTCACGCCTCACCACCTTCACTTCCCAACGGATATGTCTATGGACCAATAGAGAGACACCACTGAAGTAGCTGGTGTGGAACGCATGTGCCGACCATTGTACCCACAGTTTGTTTACTAGTCTGGCTGTGTCCCGTGTGAGGTGAGTCTCTACCAGTACCACCAGTTGGGCCTTGACTTGCTTAATTTGGGAGAATACCTTAATACGTTTTTTGGGCGATTTAAAGCCTCTGACATTCCAGGTCATAAATATCAGCTCTGACCCCATATCACATAGATCTTTTTATAGAACCAGGATCCCAGGTATAAGATGCTTTCTGCCCTGCAATTAAGTGTGGTTAACCCTCCAACAGTAATAAGCCTGTCCCTGCAAAGAAATAAAGTTAATGTAATTGCAGCTGTAAACATAAAGAACCAATATCGAACTTCAGGACCTTTCCGATAAGTCCTGTAAAACATTTCAAACATCAATGGGGATACCACCACTGAATCCAGTGTCCTGGTATAGGTGGTATAAGGGTGCACAAGATAGGGCTCCCATTTCACAAGAACCAATTCCTGTCCAATTCCTCCATCACTCGAGGCACGGGGAAGTCCCATCTGTCTGCAAAGGGGGCTTCAAGCAACCATGGAAGAAGAGGGTCGCCAGGGGGCACAGAAAATGTCACCTAGGAAAGTAATCTCATTGCTTCTGCCCCTTAGTTTTCGGGTGTACCTGTAGCCAGTCCTCAGCCTCAGCAGGTGTAGTAAAAAACAAAGACGACCCTTCATGCACTATGTGGAGCTGGGTAGGGTACAGCATAGAGTAGATGATGTTCCGCTCCCTTAATTTCTTCTTCACCTCCATGAAGTGGGCCCTCTGTTTCTGGAGGTCCACTGAAAAGTTCAGAAAGATCGAGAGCACAGCATTATTGAACTTGAGTGGGCTCTTCTGTCGGGCCAGACGGAGTGCTGTGTCTCTATCTCTGCAGTTGAGCATCCTTGCTAAAAAGGGACATGGTGGCGCGCCTGGAATAGGAGGCCTCGTTAGAACTCTGTGCGCCCTCTCCACCGCAAATGTCGAGCAGAACTCCTCTCCGAGATTAGATTTCAGCCACTCTTCCAGGAATTGTTCCGGATGCTGACCTTCCGAGCGCTCTGGCAGTCCTATGATTCGTATATTGTTTCGACGCATGCGGTTCTCCAGATCGTCTGCTTTCTGGTGCCATGCATTTGCCGATTCGGCCAATGTGGTCATTTTTGTTTTGAGTGTTACAGTTTGATCCTCCAGTTCAGACACTCGCGTCTCGACTTCCGCTGTTCGGGCCCTCAGGGATTGCATGTCCTGACACAGGAGGCCCACCTCTGAATGTACCTCCTCAATCTTCCCTGTGAGAGAGCTGTTGGTTGTAGAAATTGGTTGTAGAAGCTGTTCATACACCTGCCTCAGGGTTAAATCATCTTGATCCTCTGACCCGTCATCCAATAGTGCCTGACCTTTTGGGGTGGCATTTCTCTTGGCTTTAGGGGCATCTGCCTTCCACCCCTTGCAAACTCCTTAAGTTTGTCAATAGCTCCACTTTGTTTAGGGGGACTCCTATTGATACACTGGGGATTTGCTGATTCTGCACCCCTCTCTTATCGTGCCCCCGTTCGTCTGAATCTGTGCCTTTATAATGTATATTTAGTAATATGTCTGTCTCCACTTCCTCACCACGTCCAGAGAGCCAGAAAACAGCCACTTATATGGTGGATAATAAGAATGAAGGGAGTCCCAGGACAGCACAGCACTCAGGGTGTATTTATCAGGATGATGCAGGCCTGTGCAGCGTGGGGACTTCAATATGTGCCACTTATTTGTTTTCATGTGTCAGGGAGAATCTGCAGGGCCTGTGTTTCAAGGCACACACTCCAGACCCTCCAGCACTCTATGGGTTAAAGTCTCCTACACTGCAGCTGGCCCCTTAATGGGCTGCTGCTCACTGACTGCCAGTTACACAGCTAAGGGATTAACTCCCTGTGCTCACCTCTGGCCATAAATTTGTCACTCCTCACTGCTCTCCGGAGGCATGCTCTGCTGCTCACTGTGAAAATGCAGGTTGTAGGGAAGATGGCTGCTGCTACACACTCCAGCCTCAGGAGATCCAGCAACGCCGTGCAAAAGTCAGGGAATAGCTACAGTGGGAATCGCCAGCCTCCAGCTGGTGTCTCCTGTCACAGCAGCAAGTCAGTGAGTAAATGGGTCAGGTAACCGGGTGTAAATGGACAGGATAAGATCAGGATTATAGGAGCTCTCTTCCCATGCTTACTTTCTGGTCGGCTACATCGCCCCGCCCCCAGTCTATGAATTTGTTGTAAGAAATAGAATTGCCTCCATCAGATCCTCCTTCGCATATGACCTCAAATCTGACCTAATAATTTTAAGGCTAGAGAACAACCTCTCTACAGTAACTTGGGTTGGAGGCAAAGCCGTAACCACACGGGCAACATCTCTAACAATTTCCGGGTATAAAGGATTGCCTCATGCAGTCAGTTGTGATGAACGGTTGAATTTTTCTATTTCTTTGAGAGCAAGTGAAAACTTTTACTGAAATATGGTCAATCTGCTGCTATAGGAGACTGAGTGAAATCGTTTTCCTTGCGACAACGCTTTGCCTGCTCCATGTCATCCAAATACTTTTCAAAGTTAAACTCCTCATCTGATGAGGATGAAGATATGGCAGCAGTAGCACTGTCAGGCCCCAAGTCCTCTTGCGCCTGGCAGTCCTGTAGCCACTCATCCTAACTGCTACCTCACTCAAAGCTTCTTTTCCTTTAGTAAGCTGTTGATCATCAAGCAATATACGATGACTTGAGTCCACATAAACAGCTGCCAGAAGAATTTTTATTTTCCAATAGCTGTCTCTCTCTGTTTCATTGAAGCAGAAGAAGGGAATTTTGTTTACTTACCGTAAATTCCTTTTCTTCTAGCTCCAATTGGGAGACCCAGACAATTAGTTTTCATTGGGTGTATAGCTATGCCTCCGGAGGCCACACAAAGTATTACACTAAAAGTGTAAAGCCCCTCCCCTTCTGCCTATACACCCCCCGTGCTCACGGGCTCCTCAGTTTTGGTGCAAAAGCAAGAAGGAGGAAAAAATTATAATTGGTTTAAAGTAAATTCAATCCGAAGGAATATCGGAGAACTGAAACCATTCAACATGAACAACATGTGTACACAAAAAACAGGGGCGGGTGCTGGGTCTCCCAATTGGAGCTAGAAGAGAAGGAATTTACGGTAAGTAAACAAAATTCCCTTCTTCTTTGTCGCTCCATTGGGAGACCCAGACAATTGGGACGTCCAAAAGCAGTCCCTGGGTGGGTAAATAATACCTCATAATAGAGCCGCCACCGGCTCCGTCCTACAGGTGGGCAACCGCCGCCTGAAGGACTCGCCTACCTAGGCTGGCATCTGCCGAAGCATAGGTATGCACCTGATAGTGTTTCGTGAAAGTGTGCAGGCTCGACCAGGTAGCCGCCTGACACACCTGCTGAGCCGTAGCCTGGTGCCGCAAAGCCCAGGACGCTCCCACGGCCCTGGTAGAATGGGCCTTCAGCCCTGAGGGAACCGGAAGCCCGGAGGAACGATAAGCGTCGAGGATTGGTTCCTTGATCCACCGAGCCAGGGTTGATTTGGAAGCTTGTGTCCCTTTACGCTGGCCAGCGACAAGGACAAAGAGTGCATCCGAGCGGCGCAGGGGCGCCGTACGAGAAATGTAGAATCTGAGTGCTCTCACCAGATCTAACAAGTGCAAATCCTTTTCACATTGGTGAACTGGATGAGGACAAAAAGAGGGTAAGGAGATATCCTGATTGAGATGAAAGGGGGATACCACCTTAGGGAGAAAGTCCGGAACCGGACGCAGAACCACCTTGTCCTGGTGAAACACCAGGAAGGGGGCTTTGCATGACAGCGCTGCTAGCTCAGACACTCTCCGAAGCGAAGTGACTGCTACTAGGAAAACCACCTTCTGCGAAAGGCGTGAGAGAGATATCCCTCATTGGCTCGAACGGTGGTTTCTGAAGAACCATCAGCACCCTGATCAGATCCCAGGGTTCTAACGGACGCTTGTAAGGAGGTACGATGTGACAAACCCCCTGCAGGAACGTGCGTACCTGTGGAAGTCTGGCTAGGCGCTTCTGAAAAAAGACAGAGAGCGCAGAGACTTGTCCCTTAAGGGAGCCTAGTGACAAACCCTTTTCTAATCCGGACCGAAGGAAGGACAGAAAAGTGGGCAAGGTAAACGGCCAGGGAGAAACACCCTGAGCAGAGCACCACGACAGGAATATTTTCCACGTCCTGTGATAGATCTTGGCGGACGTTGGTTTCCTAGCCTGTCTCATGGTGGCAATGACCTCTTGAGATAATCCTGAAGACGCTAGGATCCAGGACTCAATGGCCACACAGTCAGGTTCAGGGCCGCAGAATTCAGATGGAAAAACGGCCCTTGCGACAGCAAGTCTGGTCGGTCTGGTATTGCCCACGGTTGGCCGACCGTGAGATGCCACAGATCCGGGTACCACGACCTCCTCGGCCAGTCTGGAGCGACGAGGATGGCGCGGCGGCAGTCGGCCCTGATCTTGCGTAACACTCTGGGCAACAGTGCCAGAGGAGGAAACACATAAGGGAGTTGAAACTGCGACCAATCCTGAACTAAGGCGTCTGCCGCCAGAGCTCTGTGGTCTTGAGACCGTGCCCTGAACGTCGGGACCTTGTTGTTGTGTCGGGACGCCATTACGTCGACAACCGGCATGCCCCAGCGGCAACAGATCTCCTGAAACACGTCCGGGTGAAGGGACCATTCCCCTGCGTCCATGCCCTGGCGACTGAGAAAGTCTGCTTCCCAGTTTTCTACGCCCGGGATGTGAACTGCGGATATGGTGGAGGCTGTGGCTTCCACCCACAGCAGAATCCGCCGAACTTCCTGGAAGGCTTGCCGACTGCGTGTCCCGCCTTGGTGGTTGATGTATGCCACCGCTGTGGAGTTGTCCGACTGAATTCGGATCTGTTTGCCTTTCAGCCACGGCTGGAACGCCTTTAGGGCAAGATACACTGCCCTTATCTCCAGAACATTGATCTGAAGGGAGGACTCTGTCTGAGTCCAAGTCCCCTGAGCCCTGTGGTGGAGAAAGACCGCTCCCCACCCTGACAGGCTCGCGTCCGTCGTGACCACAGCCCAGGATGGGGGCAGGAAGGATTTCCCCTTCGACAGAGAAGTGGGAAGAAGCCACCACTGAAGGGAAGCTTTGGCTGCCCGAGAAAGGGAGACGTTCCTGTCGAGGGACGTCGACTTCCTGTCCCATTTGCGGAGAATGTCCCATTGAAGTGGGCGCAGATGAAACTGCGCAAAAGGAACTGCCTCCATTGCTGCCACCATCTTCCCTAGGAAGTGCATGAGGCGCCTCAGGGGGTGTGACTGACCATGAAGGAGAGATTGCACCCCTGTCTGTAGTGAACGCTGTTTGTTCAGCGGAAGCTTCACTATCGCTAACAGAGTATGAAACTCCATGCCAAGATATGTCAGTGATTGGGCCGGTGTCAGATTTGACTTTGGAAAATTGATGATCCACCCGAAACTCTGGAGAGTTTCCAGAGCCATGTTCAGGCTGTGTTGGCATGCCCCTTGAGAGGGTGCCTTGACAAGTAGATCGTCTAAGTAAGGGATCACCGAGTGTCCCTGAGAGTGTAGGATTGCCACCACTGTTGCCATGACCTTGGTGAAGACCCGTGGGGCTGTTGCCAGGCCAAAAGGTAGTGCCACGAACTGAAGGTGTTCGTCCCCTATGGCGAAGCGCAGGAAGCGCTGATGCTCTGGCGCAATCGGTACGTGGAGATAAGCATCTTTGATGTCTATTGATGCCAGGAAATCTCCTTGGGACATTGAGGCGATGACGGAGCGGAGCGATTCCATCCGGAACCGCCTGGTTTTCACATGCTTGTTGAGCAACTTTAGGTCCAGAACGGGACGGAAGGATCCGTCCTTTTTTGGCACCACGAACAAGTTGGGGTAAAAACCGTGACCCGGTTGCTGAAGAGGAACCGGGATCACCACTCCTTCCGCCTTCAGGGTGCCCACCGCCTGCATAAGAGCCTCGGCTCTGTCGGGGGGTGGAGATGTTCTGAAGAAACGAGTCGGAGGACGAGAGTTGAACTCTATCCTGTAACCGTGAGATAGAATGTCTCTCACCCATCAGTCTTTTACTTGTGGCAGCCAGGCGTCGCAAAAGCGGGAGAGCCTGCCACCGACCGAGGATGCGGTTTGAGGAGGCCGAAAGTCATGAGGAGGCCGCTTTGGGAGCGGTTCCTCCGGCGGTCTTTTTAGGACGTGACTTAGACCGCCATGCATCGGAGTTCCTCTGATCTTTCTGAGGCCTTTTGGACGAGGAAAATTGAGATCTGCCCGCGGTCCTGAAAGGACCGAAACCTCGATTGTACCTTCCGTGGTTGAGGTCTGTTTGGTTTGGACTGGGGTAAGGATGAATCCTTTCCCTTGGATTGTTTAATGATTTCATCCAATCGCTCACCAAACAAGCGGTCGCCAGCTAATGGCAAACCGGTTAAGAACTTTTTGGAAGCAGAGTCTGCCTTCCATTCACGTAGCCACATGGCCCTGCGGAGTACCACCGAGTTGGCGGATGCCACCGCCGTACGGCTCGCAGAGTCCAGGATAGCATTAATGGCGTAGGACGCAAACGCCGACGCCTGATTGGTTAAGGACACCACTTGCGGGGCAGATGTACGTGTTACTGCATGAATCTGCGCCTGACAAGCTGAGATAGCTTGGAGTGCCCATACGGCAGCGAATGCTGGGGCAAAAGACGCGCCTATAGCTTCATAGATGGATTTCAACCATAGTTCCATCTGTCTGTCAGTGGCATCTTTGAGTGAAGCCCCATCTTCCACTGCAACTATGGATCTAGCCGCCAGTCTGGAGATTGGAGGATCCACCTTAGGACACTGAGTCCAGCCCTTGACAACCTCTGGGGGGAAGGGATAACGTGTGTCCTTAAGGCGCTTGGAAAAACGCTTGTCTGGACAGTCTCGGTTTTTCTGGATTGCCTCTCTGAAGTCAGAGTAATCCAGAAACATATTTAAATGTACGCTTTGGAAACCTGAAACGGAACTTCTCCTGAGAAGCAGACTCCTCAATTGGAGGAGCTGGGGGAGAAATATCCAACACCTGATTGATGGTCGCTATAAGGTCATTCACTACTGCGTCACCCTCAGGTGTATCTAGGTTGAGAGCGGCTTCAGGATCAGAATCCTGATCTGATACCTCCGCTTCATCCTCCAGAGAGTCCCCCTGCTGGGACCCTGAACAGTGTGATGAAGTGGAGGGAATTTCCCAGCGACCCCGCTTGGGTGGCCTGGGACTGCGGTCCGTGTCAGAGACCTCACCCTGGGACCTATGGGTTAGCCCCGGGGCACTTTGCTGTTCCAATTGAGGGGGACCAGGGGTCAAGGATTGGATAGAGCCCGGGGCCTGAATCACCAGTCTGGACTGCAATGCTTCCAGTATTTTAGCCGACCATTTATCCATAGTCTCAGACAGTTTGTCAGCAAAGGCTGCAAACTCCGTCCCTGTCACCTGGACAGTGGTAGCAGGTGGCTCCACCTGGGCCAGCAGAGGCTCCGGCTGAGTAAGTGCCACAGGGGCCGAGCATTGCACACAATGAGGGTCAGTGGAACCTGCCGGTAGTACAGCTGTACATGAGGTACAGGTTGCAAAGTACGCCTGTTCTTTGGCACCCTTGCTTTTTGCAGATGACATGTTGTCTCCTCTGAGAACAACCAGGAGGGTATATAGCCAAAAATCAACAGAGCGACCGTACAGTGCAATGTATAGCCTATAAGCATATATATATATATATATATACATATATACACACTTCGGTACTCAGTGGGGCCAGCACCACAGGTGCTGTGTCTCTCCTCTCCAGCGTCTGAATCGCTGACAGGAATGGCTGCCGGCGTTCTGTGGGGAGGAGGAGACCGTGGGCGTGCCCAAGAAAAGTGCGGGAATCCAGTGCCCCACTGTACTGAGTGAGGAGGATACTAATGTATGCTCCAGCCCTCCGCTGACGATCCGTGCAGCGTCCCGCCCCTCCCCTGACTGGCAGGCCTGTGGGCGGGAATAAACGACACTAGGCCGCAGAAGCCGGGGACTAAAGTTATAAGCGCGGCCGGCAATACGCGCGGCCGCGCGGTAGTCCCCCCGGCGCACTAACACCTCCAGCAGTGCTGGAAAGTGTCTGGCACAAACGCTCCATGTCCGGCGCACTAACACACCCAGCAGTGCTGGAAAGTGTCTGGCACAAGCACTCCATGCCCGGCGCACTAACACACCCAGCAGCGCTGTAATGTGTATGGCACCAGCGCTCCATGCGCGGTCCCCACGGGGACACAGAGTACCTCAGAGTAGCAGGGCCTTGTCCCTGACGATACCCAGCTCCTATCCTGCAGATTCCCAGGGGCTGCGGAGGGAGCACGGTACCAGTGCCTGGAGACCGATCCGGATCCCACTTCACCCAGAGCCCACTTCACCCAGAGCCCATTAAGGGATGGGGAAGGAAAACAGCATGTGGCTCCTGCCTGTGTACCCGCAATGGGTACCTCAACCTTAACAACACCGCCGACAAAGTGGGGTGAGAAGGGAGCATGCTGGGGGCCCTGTTATGGGCCCTCTTTTCTTCCATCCGACATAGTCAGCAGCTGCTGCTGACCAAGCTGTGGAGCTATGCGTGGATGTCTGCCTCCTTCGCACAAAGCATAAAAACTGAGGAGCCCGTGAGCACGGGGGGTGTATAGGCAGAAGGGGAGGGGCTTTACACTTTTAGTGTAATACTTTGTGTGGCCTCCGGAGGCATAGCTATACACCCAATGAAAACTAATTGTCTGGGTCTCCCAATGGAGCGACAAAGAAATGCCATCTGCGATTAAATCTCCTCTTTGGGACAGGCAAAATAGCAAGTTCTTCAACTCCCTTATGAAAATGCCAGGAATTAAATCCTCAGCTTGTAATTTTTTAGTCACGGTAAATGAGTGATTAAGCAATTCCTTCAATTCAGGCACCTGTGTCCATTGACCTTCATTTAATGTTACTTGAGGGTTCACCATATCTATAAGAAACTATTTTAGTTCAAGCAATCGCTCAGTCATCAAATAAGTACTGCCTCACCGAGTGGCTTGATCAACAATTGCCCCTTTCCCAGCAGGTCTTCAAGATGGAATCAATTTTAGGGGTTCTGGCGGCAATAACTAACTTACTCACTTTTCCAATGATTTCCAGCATGTCCGCCCAGTTTCACACATCCGGCTTTTCACCGGTTTGGCGGATGCGGCGCACGCCAGTACAGTGGCAGCGCCACAACTTCTGGGTCACATGCTGTGATGTGACCGGCGTTTGTCGCGCTGCCACTGTACCGCATCAACCAAACCAGCGAAAAGCCAGATGTGTGAAACCGGGGTCCCTCTTGCACTCTTATTGCCAGCTGCAGCGTGTGCACAACAGCGCATGTGATGAATATGAAAGTGTTTTAAAGCAGCTTCAACAAGATAATCTAATCCTAAAGTATGATTTTGCTGTTCTGTTGTAATATCTGTTTGTTCCTCAGTTACATGAGCAGCACTGTGGCTCCATGTCACACATACTAAATCCTAAATTTTCTTCTAGCTGTTCATTACTCTCATTCATCAGTTTAATTTTACTTATCAAGTTTGAAGCATTGTCTGTTACAATAGCAAGAACCTGTTTTTTTGAGTTCGTAGTCTTGCAGAACTTTTTCCACTAAGGCCTGGAGAAAGTGGCTGCTTTGATGAGCTTTACTATCTTTTACTGCCAGTGTCTTGCTAACAATTTCTTTCTTGTTACAAACATATTGAACATCGATGGCAAAATAATTCAGTGAAATTCAGCAACTCTGGCATCCCAGCAAAGGCAATGGGTTTCAAGATAGGACATTCAGACACATCGTTTTGTGAAGATCCTCACAAAGAATGAGCATGTCAGTTTGCGTGGCCTTTTTCTAATCTGCTTTTGCTATTGAAAGTATTATTTATGAGCTCAAAAACCTTTCAGGTGATGCGGTGTTTTAAAAAGCTGATCTGCTTTTGCAGCTGACAAAACGTATCCTCAAAACAGCAAAAACGCTGTGTGTGAATGTAGCCTTAGATCAGGAATAGAACAGACATTTATAGGACATTTCATAACTTTCCCAAATTCCTATGAAAAATATTCAGCACATTCTGCATTGCACTACTGTCCCCAATTTATTATATATTTTAGGAGTCGGTGCATTTTATACCGACTCAGACTCCACCAAAAGGAACTTCGACTCAGACTCCACAGCCCTGAAAACCACACACAAAATACCAGGCCCATTTTCCATAATTCTCCTAAGTCAACATCTTTAAATATACAAATAGATATTTTAATTAATCATCTGGAAAGTGTAACATTTATTTAACAATAAAAAATAAAAAGTTTATTGCCGAATGGTATTTCCAGCTGCCAACAATGAATGAGGTGCGAGGTTTAAACATATAAAGAATCACGTGGACACGACAAGAATAAAAGTCCAGGAGAAGAAGTTTTTAAAAACACAAAAAACGAAAAACAAAAACACAAAAACAGAAAGTTTCAAAATATATAAAAATATTCTTGGTAAGACTATGTACAGGAGAAGTGTTGCCGCCTAGTTCTGGATCCTCAGGGGAAGTTTGGATCTGGGGAGGGAGGCCTCTCCGTCTTCTGTGAGCTTCGATCGCTCCAGGATTGCTGCGTTCGCCTTGTTTTCCTTTTCTTTTTTGTGTCCTTTCTTTTGCTATTGAACAAAGAAAAAAAAAAAAAAAAAAAAGTAGTAAGTTGTTGGGCACTCCCCATAAAATCTCTTAGAGTCTACATCGGAGGACACTAGAAACGATGAGTATAGGCTGAATAATATTATATTATATAATATATATATACGGGCCGGGAGGATTAATTGCTGAAAAATATCAACACTTTACAGCTTGTGAGAGCAGAGATCTGTGCATGCACGGCCTCACGTCCACTGGCTGAAGATCAATGGCATCCACATTGCGCCACCGTGACATCCCCGCCTCCCAAACCCAGGACCACAGCATTACCCTGCTCACGACAACGACGACCCTGCCTCACCGCCCTAGTGTCACCTATATCTGGATTATAAGACGCACCATCATTTTCCACCTCCAATATTTGGGGGGGGAAAAAGTGCGTCTTATATTCTGAAAAATACAGTATTTACCTGTAGAATGACCGATAGATAGCATTTTTGGAAGAGACCGATTACAAGAGTAATATCCCATACACATCTGCTTCTGGTCTTGGCTGCTTCCAATTTAATTTTTTTTTTTTATCTATTCTGTTGTAGACTATGAATCACCAAAACAGAAATTTTATACAAATGATACAAGCAAATCTTCAGACAAGGTCTTACATGGAAAAAGGGAACACCTCCATTTTCCTGGCAAACCACATTGACATCTATGATGGACTTCTCGCTCATGATACTGTCATTAACAACTGGCTCATCTTCAAGGGAGTCCTGAGAAAGAAGGAATCATTTCTTTTAGCGCTTAGAAACATATGTAAAATCTATCAAATGCAAAAAGAAATCTGTGCTCCCCCTCCTAAATTAACAGAAAATATATTAATTAATTATTATTATTATTATTATTAATAAATAATAAAACCTGCTGCTTCATGCTGCCCAAAACCCAGATGGCAGGCATAAGAGCCTGGCAATCAGGTATATTTTTCTCTGAAAAATCTCAGGTGTTTCAAAAAAAAAAAAAAAAAAAAAAAAAAGAAAAAAAAAGAAAAAAAAGAAAAAAGGTTTGAGGATCTGGATGGGAATCATAGCTAGAAATGAAAATAGTCCGGTGTTGCCCATGGCCGGCTTCTCCCTGCTCTGCTCTAGATGGACAGGTCCTGGTTGCGAGAAGCTGGCCAGGGGAGGCACCGGATTAGTCTTGCTTCTCCCTATGGCCCCTGGATGGCTCTTGCGAAAACAGGTTTTCAAAGAAAAAGGAGCATTTCAGGGAAAAATATACTTGGCTGCAATCGTGCAACCAAACTGATTGCTGTTGCACATGGTTTAGACTGCATGATTCAACTGAACCTTTAATGGGTTATTCCCATCAATTGAATAGGCCAAGAATTGTTAGATATGAAATATAAGGAATTGTCTATCGGGATTTATCCCAAGACTTCCATTCTGCCGATAATGTTCTGACCCACTTTTTACAGCACAGCAGGGGTTATCACAGTCACATCGGTGGTTGCCCTTGTGTGGATCAACCTTTTCCCATAGCCAAGCTATACTGCCAGGGACTGGAGCACACACTTTGGCCTGCCTGCCATTATTCACACTGACCCCTTTTCATAGATCGTGCTCCCATCGGCTTACCTGGTCCACAGGTTCCTCCGATATGGGAACCACATTGTTGAAGAGCACTTGAAACTCTTCCTGCTGCTTCCTGAACTGTTCTAGGAGGATGTCTCTTGGTTGTGACTTTGTGAGAAACTTGGGGTAAATATATTCTCTCCTCTGGGGGGTGGCACCTGCAACAGAAAAGTGAACGCCATTAGTAAATAACTCAGTTGTAACGCCCAAACAAGATGAAGGCTTGTTTCTTGGCCGCTCACCGGTTGGTAGGTCGATTCGGAGTTCTTCCTTAATGTAAGAATTGAGTTTATCCAGACTGGCTTGTGTTTGCTCGTGAATCTCCAGCTGCTGCTCCACAATCATTTCCTTCCCATTCTTGACCTGTGTCACTAGTGTGGCTATAGCAGTCTCTTCGGCAAGCTTCTGCTGGTGGACCATATCTGTAATCTGAGCCACTGAGGAACTGCAGCGATGATCCACAGCCTGCAGGAGAAAACAAAAATGGCTAAACCATCAGGTCATCTGCAACACGTGGGAACACAGATGCTGCAAGAAAAAATATGGACAGAAATCTCCAAGTAATAAGAGATAACCAGGGAACACAAACTGGTCCTACAGTAGATAAAAGATGCCGCACTAAGTTTAGAAGTTACAGCTAGGGGATTACTAACAGATTGTTGAGAGTCTGTCTACTGAATCCCAAGAACCTAGACTCTTGAGACCTCCTAATGTGAATGGAATGGTGGTTGATCATGTGCACCTCAGCTCAATTTTCTATGGGACCTCCTGAGCCCCTTTAAAGGATTAATCAAGACAAGATTGGTCTAAGGTGCCCCATCAGAGTGGTGCATTGGATGCACATGTATGCCACCACTCCATTCATTCTCAATGGGACGATCGGAGACTGCCTTCGACAGTGCAGCCTTCAAGACAATGAATGGAGAGTTGGTACACAACACATTTTCTTTGGTGGTGATCTGACCACGAATCCCAGAACGGGGCTTGGAAATGCACCAGTCCGAGTAGTCACATCTATCCTGTGGATAGGCGATAACCTTCAATGCTCAAAAAATGTTCCCATTGCTAAAAGAATGTGCAGCACTCAGCAATGTGACCGGGTACTTACCCTGTGGAAGCTTTGGAGGTGGGATTTTGTGTCCTGTAAGTAACAGTCCTGCTTTTCCATAATGGAAACCATATTGTTCCTGGTGGTCTCACACCAGCTCTCTGTCTCCTGAGAGAGGGCAGTGATGTTGCTGCTGAGCTTCTTGCACAGACTGTTGGACTCATCTATGGTGCTCATGTTGGATCCCGATAGTTGCCGGATTTCACTGGCTACATCGCCACTCTGATCTACGAATACCTTGTGGTGGCTTGAGGCAAGTTCAATGGCTTCTGATGTAACACTGGAAGGAAAAGGCAAAAGTCAGCATTACCAGGTAACAGCACAGCGTACTGGATTGGGTCTAGTGTCTGCATTCACATCCTAACCAGTCTACACACCTCATGGACAAAGTGAGGGCCATACATCCATAAAATGGCACCATGACAACACAAAAATACACTCCAAGTGGAAGACCCCTTCAACAGTCAAAAAAAAAAAAAAAAAAAGAAAGAAGTGGATCACAAACCCCTTTACATATGTGACAGAGCAGAGCAGGAGTTCACCCTTCCCAGGTCGAGCACAAGCACTTTGGTCTCTGTTTTGGCTGAAGCAGTGTTGTCATGTGGACAGAGCACAATACCGCTGCAGCCAATCACTGAGCTTGACGTTTTATGTGGTGTACATTTAATAGAACCACTTAGCTCAGTGATTGACCGCAGGGGTGATGAGAGCTGTCAACCGCTGCAGTCAAAATACTGAACCAGAGCAGCAGTGGAGAGTCAGCACAGAAACTGGGGAAGAGGAGTACCTGCTCCATTATGTTACCTTTATAGAATGGTTAGGGGTCCGCTTAAGTGGAAACCCCTAGAAACTATATACTACTAGGTTCTGAGCTTACTTATCCAGATTTTGTTGACATTGCCGAGCAGAACTCATCAACTTTCCTCCTTTAACAAGAAGGCCCTCGAGGCTCTGATCTGCTTCCACGGCAAAAAGATTCAGCTGATTTTGCAGCAGAGAACAGAGATTGTTCAGTCCCTAAACGAAAGATAAAATAGATTTCATTATGAGTGTTCATTTCAAGGATATGGCGGATCACATGCGATCAGAATGACAAAAACCCCCTGTTTTCATTCATAATATGCCTCCCAACCCAAAAGTGTCACTTCAATCAATCTGTGACCATGTCGTACGACATCAGTTATCACAGAGTGTCACAACAGCCGTCTATTACTCAGACCAGCCCCCACCTCCGTGGTAAGATGACCACCTCAGAAGGACCTTGTAAGTAAAAGAAATCGGGCCTACCAGGGACTAGAGTTATGGAAGTATATACAATCCACATTTTTACCTGTGACTGCAGGGTCCGGACCGTCTGGAGCTCTTCTTTTAAACTCTCAGTCTCCGCCTGGATGGTGGAAAGGGCAGAAGTGGAGTCCAGACGCAACTTGTGCAGCATCAGGGAGTGTCCGGTGAAGAACCTCGTCAGCTCCTCTTTATGAGAATCAACCTGTAACCAGAGGCACATCACACTGAGCAGGACAGACGGGCAGGAGGTAAAATACGTCTGCATGTCACTTACAATCAGAGTTTGGTCCAATTTCCCACCCCCCTCACCTAACACTCCAAAAGCCTACCTTGGCTAATATCATCCAACATTCAAACCAAGATAGGACACATCTCCGCAATTTTGCATGGACCACTCAGTCAGCCTTATAGACTTTCATAAGTACCAGTGCTAAACTTGAAAAACATGGCGATCACTCACATGAGAAAACGGATGTGTGAATGAGACCTAAGAAGAGAGTCCTGCAACAAATCTGCTGCGCTACTACACCCAAAGTATGTGCAGATCTGTTGGGAAAGCTTCTATATGCGATATATGCGATATATGCGATACATTGAAATGGCTTACAACAAATGACAGGGGTATCTGTTCCCCCATCCCCGGAAGTAATTTTGTTATACAATGTTTCCCATGTACAAGTCCATTTACAAAAAAAATCACTACTGAGGCACCTACTTCAAGCTGCCAAGACAGTGATCCCACATTGTTGGAGGTCTACAGATCCCCCTGATCCTACCGGAATGGTTTTCCAAAATTTCAATGACTCATCGAAAATAATCTCTTGATTGCTAACACAACAGGGAATTGACTTTGTGGCTACAAAGTGGTTTCACTGGGAGGCCTTTCCTTTCATCCCCTTTGTATCACCATATTCTTAAAAAAGGTACCCATGCCTCCTCTTTCCTTGCTCTCTTTTCATATACTCTAGTCACCCCCCCTCGAAAGGGGCTACAGTTGTTAATTCCCCTTTATAAAGCTACTTTCACACATCAGTTTTTTGATATCAGGCACAATCCAGCGTGTGCCTGATGCAACGGATCCGGCGCAGAATATGCAAAAATGGATGCGCCGGATCCTTTCACGGATCCGGTATACCTGATCCGTCAAAACTGATCCGGCGCATCAGTTTTCGCATCTGTTTCTTTTGCTGGATCTGTTTATTAAAGTAAATTGGAGCATGCTCAGTTTAAAAAAACGAATCCGGCGGCCGCATCCGTTTTTGGCGCATTACGCCAGATCCGTTTTATCTGTTTTTTCCGGATTGTGCCTGATGGAAAAAAACTGGTGTGAAAGTAGCCTTACTGTATTTGTGGTACTAATGATATTCAATGACTAATTCATTTATGTACTAATAGCTTTGATGTGTTACTTATGTTTAAAAACTGAAAAAAGAAAAAAAAAAAAAAAAAAAAGTTGAAAGATTAAAACACCTACACACCACCCACACCTAGAAATGGCAATTCCCTACCTCCTTTTCAAAGGCCAGATAATTCTTCCAGCAATGGAGCCCTGCGAGGGCTTGTACTTAGCGCCATGTTTAATAGTACCATGCTGAGGTATATACGACTTCTTAAAAGGGAGCCAATCACCAGGATTTTCGTGTATAAGCTAAAGCCAGTGCTATACTGGCACTATCAGGCTCATTCTATACATACCTGTAGTCATCAGCTCGGATGTTTAGGTTTTGAAATTCAAGAGTAAAGGCTACTTTACACGCTGCGATATCGGTCCCGATATCGCTAGCGTGGGTACCCGCCCCCATCTGTTGTGCGACACGGGCAAATCGCTGCCCGTGCCGCACAACATCGCGCAGACCCGTCACACATACTTACCTGCCCGGAGACGTCGCTGTGACCGGCGAACCACCTCCTTTCTAAGGGGGCGGTTCGTGCGGCGTCACTGAGCGGCCGCCCAATAGAAGCGGAGGGGCGGAGATGAGTGGCCGGAACATCCCGCCCACCTCCTTCCTTCAGCATAGCGGCCGGGAAGCAGGTAAGGAGAGGTTCCTCGTTCCTGCGGCGTCACACACAGCGATGTGTGCTGCCGCAGGAGCGACGAACTACATAGTTACTGCTGCAGTAACGATAAAATCGAGAATGGACCCCCATGTCACCGATGAGCGATTTTGCACGTTTTTTGCAACGATGCAAAATTGCTCATCGGTGTCACATGCAGCAACATCGCTAATGCGGCCAGATGTGCGTCACAAATTCCGTGACCCCAACGACTCCGCATTAGCGATGTCGCAGCGTGTAAAGCTCCCTTAAGTTGATAAAAAGAGAATTTTGTTTACTTACCGTAAATTCTTTTTCTTATAGTTCCGACATGGGAGACCCAGACCATGGGTGTATAGCTTCTGCCTCCGGAGGACACACAAAGTACTACACTAAAAGTGTAGCTCCTCCCTCCGAGCATATACACTCCCCGGATGACAAATCCAACCAGTTTAGTGCAAAAGCTGAAGGAGGACATCCACCCATAAGTAGAGATAGTAAAACCCGAAATAACCGGAACCTCTGTCTACAACAACAGCCGGTGAAGACACACGGAACAAGAAAGCTGCCAACAGGCAACAGGGAGGGTGCTGGGTCTCCCATGTCGGAACTATAAGAAAAAAGAATTTACGGTAAGTAACAAAATTCTCTTTCTTCATCGTTCCTTATGGGAGACCCAGACCATGGGACGTCTCAAAGAAGTCCATGGGTGGGAATAAACAGAAACTGAGAAGTAGGCAAACCTAACTTCACAAATGGGCGACAGCCGTCCGAAGGATGCGTCTGCCCAAGCTCGCATCTGCCGAAGCATGAGCATGCACTTGGTAGTGCTTCGAAAGGGTGTGCAGACTAGACCAAGTGGCAGCCTGACAGACCTGCTGAGCCGTAGCCCAAGAGGCACCGACAGCTCTGGTCGAGTGCGCCTTAATCCCCGGCGGGGGAGGCACCTGAGAACATTGGTAGGCATCGGATATGGCCGACCTAATCCAACGAGCTAGGGTCGGTTTAGAAGCCGAGATACCCTTGCGCTGACCTGTGGTCAGCACAAAAAGAGAGGTGCACCGCCTAAGAACAGCGGTGCGTGACACATAGATCCGGAGCGTCCGCACCAAATCTAAAGCATGCAACGCTTTCTCAAAGCGATGCACAGGGGCCGAACAAAGGGAAGACAATGAAATGTCCTGGTTAAGGTGGAAAGGAGACACCACCTTAGGGAGAAGGCCCGGAGTCGGACGGAGAACCACCCTGTCTTGGTGAAAAAAAACAAAAAGGGTGACTCCGAAGAGAGCACAGTCAAATCAGAGACTCTCCTGAGAGAAATTATGGCCACCAGAAAAAACACTTTTCTGTGAAAGACGAAACAACGAAACCTCCCTAAGAGGCTCAAAGGGGGGTTTCTGTAAGGCCGTGAGGACCAGATTAAGGTCTCAGGGATCCAGAGGCCGCCGGTAAGGCGGAATGATGTGAGATGCGCCCTGCATGAAGGTGCGCACCTGGGCCAGCCGGGCGATACGCCGCTGGAGCAACGCTGACAGAGCCGAGACCTGTCCCTTGAGGGAATTGAGGGACAGTCCTAGCTACAGACCGGACTGTAGAAAGGACAGGATGGTCGGCAAGGAAAAACGGCCAAGGGGCATGGCTGGAAGAACGACACCAGGACAGAAAAATTCTCCAAGTCCTGTGGTAAATCCTGGCCGAGGAAGACTTCCGAGCCTGAGTCATAGTGAAGATGACCTCGGAAGGAATGCCTGAAGCCGTAAGGATTCAGGGCTCAAGAGCCACGCCGTCAATCTGAGAGCCGCAGAATTCTGGCGGAAAAACGGACCCTGTGAGAGAAGGTCTGGCCGGTCCGGGAGATGCCACGGCACCTCTACGGACAGACGGAGCAGGTCTGGGAACCAAGCTCGCCTGGGCCAGTCTGGGGCGATGAGTACGACCCTCCATTCTGATCTTGCGCAGGACTCTGGGCAAGAGAGCTAGGGGGAAACACGTAGGCCAGACGGAACTGGGACCAATCTTGAAGTAGCGCGTCCGCTACAAAGGCCTGAGGATCGTGGGAGCGAGCCACGTAAACCGGGACCTTGTTGTTGTGCCGGGATGCCATTAGATCCACTTCCGGAGTGCCCCGCCTGCGGCAGATTGACCGGAACACTGCCGGATGCAGGGCCCACTCGCCGCTGTCCACGGTTTGACGGCTGAGATAATCTGCCTCCCAGTTTTCAACGCCTGGGATGTGGACTGCAGATATGGTGGACTTTGAGTCCTCCATCCACTGAAGGATACGTTGAACTTCCAACATTGCTAGGCGGCTGCGAGTCCAGCCTTGGTGATTGATGTAGGCAACTACTGTCGCGTTGTCTGACTGGACTCGAATGTGCTTGCCCACCGACAGGTGGTGAAAAACTACGAGAGCTAGGAGTACAGCCCTGATTTCCAGCACATTGATCGAGAGGGCTGATTCGGACGGAGTCCAAGTGCCCTGTGCTCGGTGGTGGAGAAACACTGCTCCCCAGCCGGATAGACTGGCATCCATGGTGAGAATCACCCAGGACGGGGCCAGAAAGGAGTGTCCCTGGGACAGAGAGGGGCCGAAGCCACCACTAAAGAGCTCCTGGTCTGTGGCGACAGAGCCACCAGCCTGTGCAAGGAAGAGGTCCGCTTGTCCCAACAGCGGAGAATGTCCAGCTGCAGGGGACGCAGATGGAACTGGCAAAGGGAACCGCTTCCATTGACGCCACCATCTGTCCCAGCACCTGATGGAATGACGGCGGAGCCTCAGCAGAGAGCGAACCGCCAGATGAAGGGACTGCTGTTTGACTAAGGGCAGCTTCACAAGTGCCAGAAGAGTCTCGAATTGCATCCCTAGGGACGCAAGGTCCTGGGTCGGAGTCAGAGTGGACTTGCAAGCGTGGCGAGAGTGAGCGAGACACTCCGCTGAGAGTGAGCGAGACACTCCGCTGAGAGTGAGCACTGGATGAAGCCTTGCTAGAAGGTCGTCCAGGAAAGGAATCACTACCAACCCCTGGAGGTGCAGAACCGCAACCACTGCTGCCATGACCTTGTGAATACACGAGGGGCCGTGGCTAACCCGAAGGGGAGAGCCACGAATTGGAAATGTTCCTCTCCGATTACAAAACGTAGCCAACGCTGGTGTGAAACTGCGGTTGGCACAAGCAGAAAGACATCTCTGATGTCGATGGATGCTAAGAAATCTCCTTGGGTCATTGACTGATCGCAGAGATTCCATGCAAAAATGCCGCACCTGACATGCTTGTTGAGAAGCTTGAGATCCAGGTCGGAAAGCACCGTCCTTTTCGGGGACTAGGAAGAGATTTGAGTAGAAATCTCAGAACCGTTCCCATTCGGGAACTGGTACAATTAGTCCATTGGCCTGCAAGAATGCCACGGCCTGTGAGAAGGCGGCGGCCTTGGAGCAGGGGGGAGTTGACAGGAAAAAATCTGTTTGGCGGGCTGGATAGAATTCTATTCTGTAGCCGTGGGAGATGGTAACCCACACCCACTGATCGAAGACGTGTTGAAACCACACGTCGCCCAAGAGGGAGAGCCTGCCACCGACCAAGGACGAGAGGAGGCTGCCTTGGTGGCTGCAGTTCCTGCGGACTTCTGAGGATGCAGCTTCATGCACTAGTTGGTTTACGGACCTTGGCTGAGTAAGTGGACGAGGCCGAGGGCTTAGAGGACGATCAGATAGAGGAACGAAAGGAACGAAACCTCGACTGGTTCCTGCCCTGGACAGGTTTCCTGGGTTTGTGGCATGGAAGTACTCTTCCTGCCAAAAAACTTCCGTAATAATTTCATCCAGTTGTTCACCGAATAGACTGGTACCAGCAAAGGGAACCCAGCAAGGAACTTCTTAAGAAGCATCTGCCTTCCACTCTCGAAGCCACAGGAGCCTGCGGATAGCGAGGGAAGTAGCCGAGGCCACCGCAGTGCGGTGACAGTCTCCAGCATGGCAGACATGGCATAGGATGAAAAGACTGAAGCCTGGAAGTTAAGGCAACCATTTCGGGCATAAAGTCCCTAGGTGAGGGGATGCATCTCCTCCAGAGAAGCAGAGATGGCTTTGAGAGCCCGCACTGCTGCAAAAGATGGGGAGAACGAGGCCCCTGCCGCCTCATATATAGATTTGGCCAGAAGGACAACCTGGCGGACAGTGGGATCCTTAGAGAGGAGCAGTCAGCCACTGATACAACTGTCCGGGCTGAAAGCCTAGACACCGGAGGGTCCACCCTTGGTGAATGAGCCCACTCCTTGACCATCACTGGTGGAAGGGGGAAACAGTCATCAGAACCACGCTTTGGGAAGCGTCTGTCAGGACAGGCTCTGGGCTTGGTCACAGTGGGCTGACAAACTGGAGTGGTTAAGGAACACACTCCTTGTTCTCTTAAGGTATACTGATGCCTTTCTGCCAGAGTGGAATGCACCCCTGATACAGGCTGATTGAGGTCCAGTACAAATATAATGGACGCAATCAAATCATTAGCATCTGCGGACAGATCAATGTACATGAAGTAGCGTCCGAGCCCCTAGTAAAAGCATCCTCCTCGTCCTGCGAGTCGGCTCGTGAATCAGAGCTGCGGGACGAGGAAGGAAAGGGGACCCTGCGACTCCATTTTAGGAGGACGGGGACTGAGACCAGATGAAGAATCTCTGTGAGCTTTGCTGAGCAAGCCGTAGCAGCAGAAGCGCCCTGAGAAGGGGGCTGATGCATGCTCAGCAGTGTCCGGGACAGCTGTCCCCTGGAGAGAGGGATTCTGCCCAAACCGGGGGATCAGCCACCGGAGCCGGAGCAGCCGGAGGGACCACTGGGGATGAGCCTCCAGGCTGAGGCACCACTATGTTAGAGCAGGCATCACAATGTGGTTAAGTGCTCGGTACAGGCAGTACGAGCCTACAGCAGTGCATAATAAGAACAGCCTTGCTCTGATGTGAGACATGCTGCAGAAGTGGGGGCTCTGTCCAGAATGACCCCCAGCAGAGTATATAAACAGTGTATATAAGCATGTCCACAACCGGAGGTTGTGGCTTGCCAAACCGTTTAACATAGAGACATCTCTGTGCCCTCCAGATCCCCCAGCCCAGGCCCCCATTTGTCACAATGTGGTTATGCAGACATTGAGAACGCTGAGAAAATGGCGCCGGAGCGAGGAGAGGGGGCGGGGCCTACTCTGAGAGCAGGATCTGGAGGGCAAATGAGGTATACAGGGGAGGGAATCTTTCCTCAGTGAGGAGTGTCCGTTCCCTGTGCTGAACAGCCGCTGGGCGGAGCCACACTGTCCCACTGCACTGACTGACATGCAGGGGTAGAGAATCGAAACTAGGAATCAGGCGAAGCCGGGGCCTAGATTTAAACATGCGGCCAGCGTGCAGGCACCATCGGCGCGGTTCTCCAGTGAAAACTGGAGAACCGGCCGGAAATGTTACCACAGTCATATAACACACTCTCCCCAATATATAAAGTACAAGGGACCCCTGGAAAGACCACTGTCTGTGGTAATAACGTCTCAGTACTTAGCTTGTGAGACGCAGGTGCCAGGTCCCTGGGAGGTGAGCGCTTCGTCCGGCAGGATCCTGAAAAGGGCTGCGGATGGAGACCGGTCTCCTGCAAAGCAGTGAGAACCGTGATGGCTCCCACTTCAAGCCAGAGCCTCAGGGGATGGTGAAGGAGCGCGGCATGTGAAGGCTCCAGCCTTGTAAAATCAACCTTAACAGCACCGCCGACACAGTGGGGTGAGAAGGGACATGCCGGGAGTCCAGATTGGACCCGCTTTTCTTCCAAATCTTTGAAATCAAAGAAGGGAATTTTGTTACTTACCGTAAATTCCTTTTCTTCTAGCTCCTATTGGGAGACCCAGACGATTGGGTGTATAGCTACTGCCTCCGGAGGCCACACAAAGCATTACACTAAAAAGTGTAAGGCCCCTCCCCTTCTGGCTATACACCCCCAGTGGGATCACTGGCTCACCAGTTTTAGTGCAAAAGCAAGAAGGAGGAAAGCCAATAACTGGTTTAAACAAATTCACTCCGAGTAACATCGGAGAACTGAAAAACCGTTCAACATGAACAACATGTGTACCCGAAAAAACCCAAAAATCCCGAAGGACAACAGGGCGGGTGCTGGGTCTCCCAATAGGAGCTAGAAGAAAAGGAATTTACGGTAAGTAACAAAATTCCCTTCTTCTTCGGCGCTCCATTGGGAGACCCAGACGATTGGGACGTCCAAAAGCTGTCCCTGGGTGGGTAAAGAAATACCTTATGTTAGAGCTGCGAAGACAGCCCTCCCCTACGGGGAGGCAACTGCCGCCTGCAGGACTCTTCTACCTAGGCTGGCGTCCGCCGAAGCATAGGTATGCACCTGATAATGATTGGTGAAAGTGTGCAGACTCGACCAGGTAGCTGCCTGGCACACCTGTTGAGCCGTAGCCTGGTGTCGCAATGCCCAGGACGCACCCACGGCTCTGGTAGAATGGGCCTTCAGCCCTGATGGAACCGGAAGCCCAGCAGAACGGTAGGCTTCAAGAATTGGTTCTTTGATCCATCGAGCCAGGGCGGCCTTAGAAGCCTGCGACCCTTTGCGCTTACCAGCGACAAGGACAAAGAGTGCATCCGAACGGCGCAAGGGCGCCGTGCGGGAAATGTAGATTCTGAGTGCTCTCACCAGATCTAACAAATGTAAATCCTTCTCATACCGATGAACTGCATGAGGACAAAACGAAGGCAAAGGGATATCCTGATTAAGATGAAAAGAGGATACCACCTTCGGGAGAAACTCCTGAATGTGGCGCAGCACTACCTTGTCCTGGTGGAAGACCAGGAAGGGAGTCTTGGATGACAGCGCTGCCAGCTCAGACACTCTCCGAAGAGATGTGATCGCTACCAGAAAAGCCACTTTCTGGGATAGTCTAGAAAGTGAAACCTCCCTCAGAGGCTCGAAGGGCGGCTTCTGGAGGGCAACTAGTACCCTGTTCAGATCCCATGGATCTAACGGCCGCTTGTACGGGGGTACGATATGGCAAACCCCCTGTAGGAACGTGCGCACCTTAGGAAGGCGTGCCAAACGCCTCTGAAAAAAGACGGATAGCGCCGATACCGGACCTTTAAGGGAGCCGAGCGCCAAACCTTTTTCTAACCCAGATTGCAGGAAAGAAAGAAAGGTAGGCAATGCAAATGGCCAGGGAGACACTCCCTGAGCAGAGCCCCAGGATAAGAATATCCTCCACGTTCTGTGGTTCTTAGCGGACGTGGGCTTCCTAGCCTGTCTCATGGTGGCAACGACCCCGTGGAATAATCCTGAAGACGCTAGGATCCAGGACTCAATGGCCACACAGTCAGGTTCAGGGCCGCAGAATTCCGATGGAAAAACGGCCCTTGGGACAGTAAGTCTGGTCGGTCTGGTAGTGCCCACGGTTGGCCGACCGTGAGCTGCCACAGATCCGGATACCACGCCCTCCTCGGCCAGTCTGGGGCGACGAGTATGACGCGGCTGCAATCGGATCTGATCTTGCGTAGCACTCTGGGTAAGAGTGCCAGAGGTGGAAACACATAAGGGAGCCGGAACTGCGACCAATCTTGCACTAGGGCGTCTGCCGCCAGCGCTCTTTGATCGCGAGACCGTGCCATGAAGGTTGGGACCTTGTTGTTGTGCCGGGACGCCATTAGGTCGACGTCCGGCCTTCCCCAGCGGCGACAGATTTCCTGAAACACGTCCGGGTGAAGGGACCATTCCCCTGCGTCCATGCCCTGGCGACTGAGGAAGTCTGCTTCCCAGTTTTCTACGCCGGGGATGTGAACTGCGGATATGGTGGATGCTGTGGCTTCCACCCACATCAGAATCCGCCGGACTTCCTGGAAGGCTTGCCGACTGCGTGTCCCTCCTTGGTGATTGATGTATGCCACCGCTGTGGAGTTGTCCGACTGAATTCGGATCTGCTTTCCTTCCAGCCACTGCTGGAAGGCTAGTAGGGCAAGATACACTGCTCTGATTACCAGAACATTGATCTGAAGGGTGGACTCCTGCTGAGTCCACGTACCCTGAGCCCTGTGGTGGAGAAAAACTGCTCCCCACCCTGACAGACTCGCGTCTGTCGTGACCACCGCCCAAGACGGTGGTAGGAAGGATCTTCCCTGTGATAATGAGGTGGGAAGAAGCCACCATTGCAGAGAGTCCTTGCCGTCTGTGAAAGGGATACTTTCCTGTTCAGGGATGTTGACTTCCCGTCCCATTGGCGGAGAATGTCCCATTGAAGTGGACGCAGATGAAACTGCGCAAACGGAACCGCCTCCATTGCCGCCACCATCTTCCCGAGGAAGTGCATGAGGCGTCTTAAGGAGTGCGACTGACCTGGAAGGAGAGTCTGCACCCCAGTCTGTAGTGACCGCTGCTTGTCCAGCGGAAGCTTCACTATCGCTGAGAGGGTATGAAACTCCATGCCAAGATACGTTAGTGATTGGGTCGTGACAGGTTTGACTTTGAGAAGTTGATGATCCACCCGAACGTCTGCAGAGTCTCCAGCGCAACATTCAGGCTGAGTTGGCATGCCTCTTGAGAGGGTGCTTTGACAAGTAGATCGTCCAAGTAAGAGATCACAGAGTGTCCCTGTGAGTGCAAGACTGCTACCACTGCCGTCATGACCTTGGCGAACACCCGTGGGGCTGTCGCCAGCCCGAATGGCAGAGCTACGAACTGAAGATGGTCGTTTCCTATCACGAAACGTAGAAAAACATTGGTGCTCTGTAGCAATCGGCACGTGGAGATAAGCATCTTTGATGTCTATTGATGCTAGGAAATTTCCTTGAGACATTGAGGCAATGACGGAGCGGAGGGTATCATCCGGAACCGCCTGGCCTCCACGTGCTTGTTGAGCAGTTTTAGGTCCAGAACGGAACGGAAAGAGCCATCCTTTTTTGGCACCACAACCAGATTGGAGGAAAACCGTGTCTTGTTCCTGAAGAGGAACCGGGATTACCACTCCTTCTGCCTGCAGAAGAGCATCTGCTCGGTGGGGAGGTGGGGACGTTCTGAAGAATCGAGTCGGAGGACGAGAACAGAACTCTGTCCTGTGCACGTGGGCACACTGTCCCTCACCCACCGGTCTGTGACCTGTGGCAGCTAAATGTCGCCAAAGGCGAGCGAGTCTGCCATCAACCGCGGATGCGGAGAGATGAGAGAGCTGAGAGTCATGAGGAGACCGCCTTGGTAGCGGTTCCTCCGGCTGCCTTCCTTGGGCGTGATTGAGCCCGGCCGGAAGCTGAGCCCCTCTGAGGCTTTTCAGCCCTTTTGGACGAGGACAATTGGGACCTGCCCGAGCCTGGGAAGGACCGAAACCTCGACTGTCCTTCCAGGACAGCATTAATAGGGTAAGTCGCAATGCAGACATTGCGAGGTTACGGACGCCCCTGCGGCACAGATGTACATGTGCTCAAGACCAGCTGCGCAAGAACAGCTGAAAAGCTTAGGGTGCCCATACGGCTGTGAATGCCGGAGCAACCTACACGCCGATAGCCTCAGACAGATTTCAACCAGAGTCCATCTGTCTGTCAATGGCATCTTTAAGTGAAGTCCCATCTCCACTGCAACTGTGGCTCTAGCCGCAAGCCTGGAGATTGGAGAATCCACCTTTGGACCCTGGGTCCAACGCTTGACCACGTCAGGGGGAAGGGATAACGTGTATCCTTAATACGTTTGGAGAAAACGCTTATCTGGGAAGCGTGGTGTTCCTGGACTGCTTCTCTGAAGTCAGCGTGGCCAGAACAATACTCAATATACGCTTGAGCTACTGAAATGGGACTTCTCCTGCTGTGAAGCTGACTCCTCCGCTGGGGGAGCCGAGGGAGAAAAGATCCAACATTCCATTGATGGACGCTATAGGATCATTCCTTATGGCGTCACCATCCGGTGTATCCGGAGTGAGAGCGGTGTCAGGATCAAAGTCCTGATGAGCTACGTCTGCCTCATCATACAGAGAGTCTTCCTGGGACCCCCCCGGAGCACCGATTTTATTCCAAATGAGGGTGGCCAGGGAGCAATGATCCAGATTGCCCATGGCCTGTCCGGACTGCAAGTCTCTATCCCATTGCAACTCCGTCCCTGTCCTTGGACAGGGTTGAGAGGTGGTTCCTTTGGCCACGTCAAGTAGAGACCCCGGCTGACCAAGTGCTACAGGGGAGCATTGCACACAATGGGGTTCAGTGCCGTGGAACAGTATCACATGCAGTAAAAACAGCATCGAAAGCCTGTGTTGCTTATATGCTGCTGCCGACTAGCCATCTAGGAGTATAGAGCCAAGAATGGCGACCTTACAGTGCAATGTATAGCATACAAGCAAAAAGTACAAATGAACACTGCAGCACATGCAATACAAGCAGCATAGAAAGCCTGCTTTTCTGCTGCTGTAGACTAGCCATCTAGGGGAATATAGCCCAGAATAGCGACCATACAGTGCAATGTATAGCATACAAGCATAAGTACAAATGAACACTGCAACCCCTGCAATACAAGCAGCATAGAAAAAACCTGTGCCTCAGCACCCTTGCTTTTCTGCTGCTGTAGTCTAGCCATTCTATGGCGAATATAGCCAAGACTAGCGACCGTACAGTGCAGTGTATAGCATACAAGCATAAATACACATGAACACTTCAGTACGTGCAATACAAGCAGCATAGAAAGCCTGTGCCTTAGCACCCCTGCTTTCCTGCTGCTGATGTGTCGCCATCTAAGAGGGCATATAGCCAAAAATAGCGACCTATGCAGTGTAAGCATAAAATACAAATGGACAACTGCGGTATTTAGTGGGGTCAGCACTTCAGGTGCCGCTTATCGCCCGCCTATAAGCGGGTGTGTGGTCGCCCTAGTCCTGTGCCTGGTTGCCCAGAGTCCGTTCTCTCAGCTCGGACTGCAGGAATGGCTGCCGGCGTCCTTCTCCAGCTCGTGTGAGTAGGGGCGGGCCGTGGGCGTGCCCCACGTCAGAGCGGGAAACCGGCGTCCCACAGTGTCCAGCGAGAGGGCTGGAGCATGTAAATAAGGCTCCAGCCCTCGGCGCTGCTGATTGACAGGGTGGGGGCGGGAACGAAGCGGAGCTAGGCCGCAAAAGCCGGGGACTGGATTTATAAGCGCCGCCGCCGTAAAAGCGCGGTCGGCGCTAAGTCCCCGGCGCACTACAAGTCCCAGCCGCGCCGCCGCTCCCGGAGCGTCCGGCACGGTAGTTCCCAATACATAAAGTCACTCAGCTAGGCTGCAGTGACTGTAACCCTTTACTGTCCCCGGCGCACTAGCACACCCAGCAAGTCTGGAGTGTGCTGTGCCTGTGTGTACGGGGACACAGAGTACCTGAATGGTGCAGGGCCATGTCCCTGAACGGTACCCAGCTCCGTATCCAGCAGGTTCAATGGGTCTGTGGATGGAGCCCGGCCTCAGGGCTTTGGGGCCGGTAAGATCCCACTTCCTCAGAGCCCCTCAGGGGGATGGGGAAGGAAAACAGCATGTGGGCTCCAGCCTCCGTACCAGCAATAGGTACCTCAACCTTACAAACCACAAGCGGGGTGAGAAGGGAGCATGCTGGGGGCCCTATATGGGCCCTCTTTTCTTCCATCCGATATAGTCAGCAGCTACTGCTGACTAAACAGTGGAGCTATGCGTGGATGTCTGACCTCCTTCGCACAAAGCCGAAAACTGGTGAGCCAGTGATCCCACTGGGGGTGTATAGCCAGAAGGGGAGGGGCCTTACACTTTTTAGTGTAATGCTTTGTGTGGCCTCCGGAGGCAGTAGCTATACACCCAATCGTCTGGGTCTCCCAATGGAGCGCCGAAGAAAATCAAAATTCAGTGGATGCATGTGTGTGTGTGACCTCCTGAACACAAAGCATTGAACTGGTTGGATTTGTCATCCGGGGAGTGTATATGCTCGGAGGGAGGAGCTACACTTTTAGTGTAGTACTTTGTGTGTCCTCCGGAGGCAGAAGCTATACACCCATGGTCTGGGTCTCCCATAAGGAACGATGAAGAAAATTAGCTGCTTGTTGAGTGACAGCAGCTGAGGATTAGATAATCTATTCATAATTATCCCCTCCCCGTTAGAATTAGCATAAGTATTATACAAACGATTCACTTTGTTGCAGGACCTGTGTGAGGTCATACCCATGTGACCTGGTATCCAGCTTTGTTGGCCGAGGCCCCGCCCCTTCTGATCACATGGGTATGACCTCACACAGGTCCTGCAACAAAGTGCACAGTTTGTATAATACTTATGCTAACGGGGAGGGGATAACTATGAATATATTATCTGATCCTCAGCTGCTGTCACTCAAGCAGCTAATTTTATCAACTTACTCTTGAATTTCAAAACCTAAATATCCGAGCTGACCACTACAGGTGTGTAGAGAATCAGCCCGATAAATCCAGTGCTATACTGGCACCAAGTTAAATACAAAAATCCTGACGATTGGTTCCCTTTAAACACTTTATATATTGCATCTTTTGTGGGAGGTGCAGCATAAGAAACAAGCAATTTTGAGTTGGAATTTTTTTTCCTCTACAGTTTACTATATGTGATAAATGTGTTGACAGGTTAAGCAGTACAACAAAATACACTTTACAACATGTCACCTGAGGACTAGAAAGAAGGGAATTTTGTTTACTTACCGTAAATTCCTTTTCTTCTAGCTCCTATTGGGAGACCCAGACAATTGGGTGTATAGCTTCTGCCTCCGGAGGCCACACAAAGTATTACACTTTAAAAAGTGTAACCCCTCCCCTCTGCCTATACACCCCCCCGTGCATCACGGGCTCCTCAGTTTTGGTGCAAAAGCAGGAAGGAGGATACTTATAAATTGGTCTAAGGTAAATTCAATCCGAAGGATGTTCGGAGAACTGAAAACCATGAACCAAAAGAACAATTCAACATGAACAACATGTGTACACAAAAGAACAACAGCCCGAAGGGAACAGGGGCGGGTGCTGGGTCTCCCAATAGGAGCTAGAAGAAAAGGAATTTACGGTAAGTAAACAAAATTCCCTTCTTCTTTGTCGCTCCATTGGGAGACCCAGACAATTGGGACGTCCAAAAGCAGTCCCTGGGTGGGTAAAAGAATACCCTGATAAAAAGCCGAAAACGACCCCCTCTTACAGGTGGGCAACCGCCGCCTGAAGGACTAGCCTACCTAGACTGGCATCCGCCGAAGCATAGGTATGCACCTGATAGTGTTTCGTGAAAGTGTGCAGACTAGACCAGGTAGCTGCCTGACACACCTGCTGAGCCGTCGCCCGGTGCCGCAATGCCCAGGACGCACCCACGGCTCTGGTAGAATGGGCTTTCAGCCCTGAAGGAATCGGAAGCCCAGAAGAACGGTAGGCTTAAAAAAAATCGGTTCCTTGATCCACCGAGCCAAGGTTGACTTGGAAGCCTGCGACCCCTTACGCTGGCCAGCGACAAGGACAAAGAGTGCATCAGAACGGCGCAGTGGCGCCGTGCGAGATGCGTAGATCCGGAGTGCTCTCACTAGATCTAACAAATGCAAATCCTTTTCACATTGGTGAATTGGATGAGGGCAAAATGAAGGTAAGGAGATATCCTGATTGAGATGAAAAGGGGACACCACTTTGGGGAGAAAGTCCGGGACCGGACGCAGAACCACCTTATCCTGGTGAAATACCAGGAAGGGGGCTTTGCATGACAGCGCTGCAAGCTCTGACACTCTTCGGAGTGATGTGACTGCCACTAGAAATGCCACCTTCTGCGAAAGACGTGATAGAGAGACATCCTTCAGCGGCTCGAAAGGTGGTTTCTGAAGAGCCCGTAGAACCCTGTTGAGATCCCAGGGTTCCAGCGGACGCTTGTAAGGTGGAACTATGTGGCAAGCTCCCTGCAGGAACGTGCGGGACCTGCGGAAGCCTGGCTAGACGCTTTTGAAAAAACACGGAAAGCGCCGAGACTTGTCCCTTGAGAGAGCCGAGAGACAAACCCTTGTCCATTCCGGATTGAAGGAAGGAAAGAAACGTGGGTAAGGCAAACGGCCAGGGGGTAAACCCCTTATCAGAGCACCAGGCTAAGAAGATCCTCCAAGCCCTGTGATAGATCTTGGCTGACATTGGTTTCCTGGACTGTCTCATAGTGGCAATGACATCTTGAGATAACCCTGAGGACGCTAGGAGCCAGGACTCAATGGCCACACAGTCAGGTTGAAGGCCGCAGAATTCAGATGGAAAAATGGCCCTTGAGACAGCAAGTCTGGTCGGTCTGGGAGCGCCCACGGTTGACCCACCGTGAGGTGCCACAGGTCCGGGTACCACGACCTCCTCGGCCAGTCTGGAGCGACGAGGATGGCGCGGCGGCAGTCGGACCTGATCTTGCGCAACACTCTGGGCAGCATTGCCAGAGGAGGGAATACATAAGGCAGTCGAAACTGCGACCAATCCTGAACTAAGGCGTCCGCCGCCAGAGCTCTGTGATCCTGAGACCGCGCCATGAATGCCGGGACTTTGTTGTTGTGCCGAGACGCCATGAGATCGACGTCCGGCGTTCCCCAGCGGCAACAGATCTCTTGAAACACGTCCGGGTGAAGAGACCATTCCCCTGCGTCCATGCCCTGGCGAACTGAGAAAGTCTGCTTCCCAGTTTTCTACGCCTGGGATGTGAACCGCGGAGATGGTGGAGGCTGTGGCCTCCGCCCACAGCAGAATCCGCCGAACTTCTTGGAAGGCTTGACGACCGCGAGTGCCGCCCTGGTGGTTGATGTACGCGACCGCCGTGGCGTTGTCCGACTATATGCGGATCTGCCTGCCCTCCAGCCACCGATGGAACGCTTTTAGGGCTAGATACACTGCCCTTATCTCCAGAACATTGATCTGAAGGGAGGACTCTGTCGGAGACCAGGTTCCCTGAGCCTTGTGGTGGAGAAAAACCGCTCCCCACCCTGACAGACTCGCGTCCGGCGTGACCACAGCCCAGGATGGGGGCAGGAAAGATTTTCCCTTCGACAGGGAAGTGGGAAGAAGCCACCACTGAAGAGAGGTCTTGGCTGCCAGAGAAAGAGAGACGTTACTGTCTAAGGATGTCGACCTCTTGTCCCATTTGCGGAGAATGTCCCATTGGAGTGGACGCAGATGAAACTGCGCAAAGGGAACTGCCTCCATTGCTGCCACCATCTTCCCCAGGAAGTGCATGAGGCGCCTCAAGGGGTGTGACTGGGCCCGAAGGAGAGATTGCACCCCTGTTTGCAGCGAACGCTGTTTGTCCAGCGGTAGCTTGACTATCGCTGAGAGAGTATGAAACTCCATCCCGAGGTAAGTCAGTGATTGGGTCGGAGTCAATTTTGACTTTGGGAAATTGATGATCCACCCGAACCTCTGGAGAGTCTCCAGAGCCACGGTCAGACTGTGTTGACATGCCACCCGGGAGGGTGCCTTGACTAGGAGATCGTCTAAGTAAGGGATCACCGAGTGGCCCTGAGAATGTAGGACCGCCACCACGGATGCCATGACCTTGGTGAAGACCCGTGGGGCTGTCGCCAGGCCGAAAGGCAGTGCCACAAACTGAAGGTGTTCGTCCCCAATGGCGAAACGCAGGAAGCGTTGATGCTCTGGAGCGATCGGCATGTGGAGATAGGCATCCCTGATGTCGATTGATGCCAGGAAGTCTCCTTGGGACATCGAAGCGATG
Source organism: Anomaloglossus baeobatrachus (assembly GCF_048569485.1). Classification (NCBI taxonomy): domain Eukaryota; kingdom Metazoa; phylum Chordata; class Amphibia; order Anura; family Aromobatidae; genus Anomaloglossus; species Anomaloglossus baeobatrachus. The sequence goes on along the minus strand of NC_134357.1, from coordinate 65,148,950 downwards.
ACAGAGCGGAGGGATTCCATGCGAAACCGCCTGGTTCTCACATGTCTGTTGAGCAATTTGAGGTCCAAAACGGGACGGAATGAACCGTCCTTTTTTGGTCCCACGAACAGGTTCGAGTAAAAACCGCGACCACGTTCCTGAAGGGGAACGGGGATCACAACTCCTTCTGTCTTCAGAGTGTCCACCGCCTGAAAAAGTGCGACGGTTCGCTCGGGGGGCGGAGATGTTCTGAAGAAACGAGTCGGAGGACGAGAGCTGAACTCTATCCTGTAACCGTGAGACAGAATGTCTCTCACCCATCGGTCTTGGACATGTGGCCACCAGGCGTCGCAAAAGCGGGAGAGCCTGCCACCGACCGAGAATGCGGTTTGGGGAGGCCGAAAGTCATGAGGAGGCCGCCTTGGAGACGGTGCCTCCGGCGGTCTTTGGAGGACGTGACTTAGACCGCCATGCAGAAGAGTTTCTCTGGCTCTTCTGTGGCCTGTTGGACGATGAGGATTGGGACCTGGCTGAGGGCCGAAAGGACCAAAACCTCGCTTGAATTTTTCGTTGCTGAGGTCTCTTTGGTTTGGGCTGGGGTAAGGACGAGTCCTTTCCCTTGGATTGCTTAATAATTTCATCCAATTGTTCGCCAAACAATCGGTCGCCAGAAAAAAGCAAACCGGTCAAGAACTTCTTGGAAGCAGAGTCTGCCTTCCATTCGCGTAGCCACATGGCCCTGCGGACTGCCACCGAATTGGCGGATGCTACCGCTGTACGGCTAGCCGAGTCCAGGACAGCATTCATGGCGTAGGATGAAAATACCGACGCCTGAGACGTTAAAGACGCTACTTGCGGAGCAGAGGTACGGGTGACCGCATTAATCTCAGACAGACAAGCTGAGATAGCCTGGAGTGCCCACACTGCTGCAAAGGCTGGGGCAAAGGACGCGCCTACGGCTTCATAGATGGATTTCATTAGGAGCTCTATCTGCCTGTCCGTGGCATCCTTGAGCGTTGAACCGTCAGCCACTGCTACTACGGATCTAGCCGCCAGTCTAGAGACTGGAGGATCCACCTTGGGACATTGAGCCCAACCCTTAACTACGTCAGAGGGGGAAGGGGTAATGTGTGTCATTAAGGCGTTTAGTAAAGCGCTTGTCCGGGAAAGCCCTGTGCTTCTGGACAGCATCTCTGAAGTTCGAGTGATCAAAGAAAACACTCCGAGTACGTTTGGGAAACCTAAATTTGTGCTTCTCCTGCCGACTCCTCTATAGGTAGAGTTGGGGGAGAAAGATCTAGCACCTGGTTGATGGACGCTATAAGGTCATTTACTATGGCGTCCCCTTCAGGTGTATCAAGATTGAGAGCAACGTCAGGGTCAGAGTCCTGGGCTGCGACCTCCGCCTCATCCTCTAGAGAGTCCTCAAGCTGAGACCCCGAACAGCGTGATGAAGTCGGGGAAGATTCTAAGCGAGCCCGCTTAGCCGGTCTGGAACTGCGGTCCGTGCCGGAGTCCTCCACGTAATAACTAGAGGCCACCACAGGAGCACGCTTCGTCGCAGACCGAGAGGGGCCTGGGGGCGATCCCGCAGTGCACGGGGCCTGTGTAAGGGCCGGTCTGGGCTGCAAAGCTTCTAGTATCTTAGCAGACCATTTGTCCATAGACTGAGCCATGGATTGTGAAAGTGACTCAGAGAGAGTTTCTCAGCAAAAGCTGCAAACTCTGTCCCTGCCGCCTGGACAGGGGAAGCCGGCGGTTCTACCTGGGCCGAGGGTCCCACCAGTGCCCCAGGCTCCGGCTGAGCGAGTGCCACATGGCCCGAGCATTGCTCACAGTGAGGGTAGGTGGAACCTGCAGGTAGCATAGCCGCACAAGAGGTACAGGTTGCAAAATAACCCTGTGTCTTGGCACCCTTGCTCCTTGTGAACGACATGCTGTAGTCTCCCAGGAGAGTGATCACTGAGGGATATATAGCCACAAGCTAACAGTACAGCCGAACCGAGAAAGTGAAATAATATAATATAATATAATATAATATATATACACACACACACACACACACACACACACAGTTCAGCACTCTAGGGGGCCCAGCACCGGTGGGAAGAAGCCACCTGGCTTACCGACCGCTCAAGCAGTGTGTGGCCACCAGATTCCCTGCCTCGGGTCTCCCAGAGGTGCTGCCAGAAGTCCTCCACCGGCAGAATGTGCTTAAAACATGGCCGTCGGCGTTCACAGGGGAGGAGGGAGCCGTGGGCGTAACTACAAAAGTGCGGGAATCTGGTGCCCCAGAGTGAATAGTGAGGGGGGCGGAGGACAGCCAAGTGTGCTCCAGCCCTCACTGTCAGCGTCAGACCGACCGTCCCGCCCTTCCCCCTGACTGGCAGGCCCGGGGGCGGGAGTTTAAGGCACTAGGCCGCAAAAGCCGGGGACTAAAGTTAAAAACCGCGGCCGGCAAGCAGGCACGGTCGGCGCGGTAGTCCCGGTCTCATACCAACACCGCAGTCGCTGCAGCGTCTGAGGTCAAGGTGTTCCATGCACCGTCCCCAAGGGGACACAGAGTACCTGTAGATGCAGGGCCCTGTCCCTGATGATACTCAGTCTCCTGTCCGTCAGAATCCCACAGGGGCTGCGGAGGGAGCCCGGTCCCAGTGCCTGGATGACCGGATAGGATCCCACTTCTCCCAGAGCCCCTAAGGGATGGGGAAGGAAAACGGCATGAGGCTCCGGCCTGTGTACCCGCAATGGGTACCTCAACCTTAACAACACCGCCGACTTAGTGGGGTGAGAAGGGAGCATGCCGGGGGCCCTGTTAGGGCCCTCTTTTCTTCCATCCGATATAATCAGCAGCTGCTGCTGACTAAAAATGGGAGCATGAGTGCATGTGTGCTTCCTTCAACACAAAGCATAAAACTGAGGAGCCCGTGATGCACGGGGGGGGTGTATAGGCAGAGGGGAGGGGTTACACTTTTTAAAGTGTAATACTTTGTGTGGCCTCCGGAGGCAGAAGCTATACACCCAATTGTCTGGGTCTCCCAATGGAGCGACAAAGAAAGTATAAATTTAAAGTTAAACAAAAGAATATAATATAATATAATATAATATAATATATATATATATTTTTTGCACTGTCTATACAGGATTATCACAATAAATTGAAAAATTCAGGGTCTCCTACGAAGTGCACAGAATGGTCTTCTCAGAAGTACCAAATTGGCAGTTACTTGAGCCTTGAAAAAAAAACAGAATATAAAAGAATATATGCCATTCTGTTATTAGCCAGAAGTTGTACCTTGTCAGCTACAACCGAGAAATTCTGCAAGCATCGACTCATCTGAGAGTTCAGATCCAAAACAGAGGTCACAATTGGCAGCAGGTCCGATGCCAGGGCTTTCTGTAGAGCGAGGTGGTGCTCATCCTGCCAGAAGAGATTACAGAAGTCAGAAAACACAAAGCTCAGACCCTGGAAAATAAACCGAAGCGCTAATAGAAAAGGCTTTACCTCTGAAAAGTAGCTAGCCAGCGAAACAAGTTATCATCTATTCCCAGGGTAGGTATAAAACATTGATCTGGCAGAACGAGGCACTGTTTATACCAGTTACACAATATGGAGCCACAGGTCAGGTCCTAGACCACCCCTCCATTGATCACATATGGGGGTCCAACCTGTCACTCCATTTTGTAATTTGATCTGCCAATTAGTGCAGGTCCCACCGGTCAGACCCCCACCAGTCACTTACTAGCTGTACTCAGGATAGGTGGTAAGTCATTTTCACCGGTCAGTGCCTTAAAAAAAAAAATTTGATGTACTAATTATAGGCCAACAACATGAGATTTGTGGGGTTCCTAACCTCAGCAAAGCCCACCTGGATCAGGGGCCGAGGTGGTCGCCCTTAACTTATCAGCAAGAGCAGAAATTCTGAGGCTTTAGTATTTTTTATTTTTTCAATTCAGGTTGGATAATCCCTTTAAGAACCCACATCCCCCCCATCGCTAGTATTAAGCCGCGGCCATGTAGTGAAGACTTGTTAAAAATGGTCTGTGCTGGGGAAGACGACCGTGTGTAATGATTCCATTGTTACGTACCATCATTGTCTGCAGCTCGGCCTTTGCTTGTGAGGACAGGCCTTCTTGCTTTATTATCCCATCCAGGCTCTCACTGACTTGTCTGGATACAGTATCTTGAACCGTATTAAAAGATGTGGACACTGCAGCAGCCGTGGCACCTAATGCTGAAGAGCTGGCAGACAGCAGGTCATCTGCAAGAAGAAAGGTTCATAAACTGCTGGTTTTCCAATGCTTTATACTAGATCAGTAATTATCCATCTAAACAATTAGAAGTAATAAAATATAAAACTTTTATAAACGTAGGAGATTTAAAAATGATTTTCTGGTCCCACAACATCTTTTGCCCCACTCTAGTTTTATTTTTGTATAAAACAAAAAAAAAATAAATTAAAAAAACACCACCCTCCTTTCCGCACTGATCTCTGCAGCTACTGTGTAGAGGAACAGGAGAGTTTATCCACGTATCATTACAAACACTTCCAGAGCTCATCTCAAAAGGGTTGTCAGCTCCCACCCTCCGCCCCCACTGACTGCCATAAGATGAGATCTGAAAGTATTTGCAATACGTAACTCAATGTGTTGATCGTTAAGAACTTATTGGCAATATGATGTAATACTTGACACATTAATAAAAATTTTATGGTTTAAAAAAAAAAAAAAAAAAAAAAAAAAAAAAAGAAAAAAAAATACATAACTCGGCTCTAATGCATCTCTACACAGTAGCTGCAGAATTCAGGGAGGAGAGGAATGCAGGGCTCTTTTTTCCCCCCCTGTGCGCTGCTGCCCGCTTATAATTGGTCAACCTCATGCAAGGGAAAAAGTACATGCCCCCAAAGAAATCTCTGGTATCACCCAGTTGAACTATGAAATTATAACCTGAACAAAAATATCTCCGCAACAGAGTGGAGAAACTGCAGAGCTGAATAAAATGTAGTTTTTGGAGTCACTATGTTATATCCAGTTTAAGGAATTTTCACCAGTTTGAGCTTGTTAAGAAGGGAATTTTGTTTACTTACCGTAAATTCCTTTTCTTCTAGCTCTAATTGGGAGACCCAGACAATTGGGTGTATAGCTACTGCCTCCGGAGGCCACACAAAGTATTACACTTAAAAGTGTAAGGCCCCTCCCCTTCTGCCTATACACCCCCCGTGGGATCACGGGCTCCTCAGTTTTAGTGCAAAAGCAAGAAGGAGGAAAGCCAATAAACTGGTTTAAGCAAATTCAATCCGAAGGAATATCGGAGAACTGAAACCATTCAACATTAACATCATGTGTATACAAAAAAACAGGGGCGGGTGCTGGGTCTCCCAATTAGAGCTAGAAGAAAAGGAATTTACGGTAAGTAAACAAAATTCCCTTCTTCTTTGTCGCTCTGTTGCGAGACCCAGACAATTGGGATGTCCAAAAGCAATCCCTGGGTGGGTAAATAATACCTCGTAATAGAGCCGTAAAACGGCCCCTTTCTACAGGTGGGCAACCGCCGCCTGAAGGACTCGTCTGCCTATGCTGGCATCCGCCGAAGCATAGGTATGCACCTGACAGAGTTTCATGAAAGTGTGGAGGCTGGACCAGGTAGCCGCCTGACACACAAGCTGAGCCGTAGCCTGGTGCCTCAAGCCCAGGACGCATCCACCGCTCTGGTAGAATGGACCTTCAGCCCTGAGGGAACCGTAAGCCCAGCAGAACGATAAGCTAGAGAATTGGTTCCTTGAACCACCGAGCCAGTCTTGATTTGGAAGCCTGCAACCCTTTATGCTGGCTAGCGACAAGGACAAGAGTGCTTCCGAGCGGCGCAGGGACGCCGTACGATCGATGAAGAGTCTGAGTGCTCTCACCAGATCTAATCAAGTGCAAATCCTTTTCACATTGGTGAACTGGATGAAGACAAACAGAGGGTACGGATACCCTGATTGAGATGAAAGGGGGGATTCCACCTTAGGGAGAAATTCCGGAACCGGACGCAACACCCCTTGACCTGGTGAGACACCGGGAAGGGGAGTTTGCACGACAATGCTGCCCCGACAGACACTCTCCGAAGTGAAGTGACTGCCCCTAGGAAAACCACTTTCTGCGAAAGGCGTGAGAGAAAAATCCCTCATAGGCTCGAATGGTGGTTTCTGCAGAACCATCAGCACCCTGTTCAAATCACAGGGTTCTAACAGTCGTTTGTAAGGAAGGACTAAGCGGCAAACCCCCTGCAGGAACGTGCGTACCTGAGGTAGTCTTGCTAGGCGCTTCTGAAAAAAATACAGAGAGCGCTGAGATTTGTCCCTTAAGGGAACAGAGCGACAAACCTTTTTCCAACCGAATTGCAGGAAGGAAAGAAAGTAGGCAAGGCAATTGGCCAGGGAGAAACTCCCTGAGCAGAGGACCAAGATAAGAATATCTTCCACGTTCTGTGGTAGATCTTGGCAGATGTATGTTTTCTGGCCTGTCTCATAGTGGTAATGACCCCTTGAGATAACCCTGCAGATGCTAGGATCCAGGACTCAATGGCCACTCCATCAGGTTGAGGGTCGCAGAATTCAGAAGGAAAAAACGACCCTTGAGACAGTAAGTCTGGTCGGTCTGATAGTTCCCCCGGTTGGCCTACCGTGAGATGCCACAGATCCGGGTACCATGACCTCGTTGGCCATTTTGGAGCGACGAGGATGGCGCGGCGGCAGTCGGACCTGATCTTGCGTAACACTCTGGGCAACAGTGCCAGAGGTGGGAACGCATAAGGGAGTTGAAACTGCGACCAATCCTGAACGAAGGCGTCTGCCGCCAAAGCTCTGTGATCGTGAGACCGCGCCATGAATGCCGGGACCTTGTTGTTGTGCTGAGACGCCATTAGGTCGATGTCCGGCATCCCCCAGTGGCAACAGATCTCCTGAAACACGTCCGGGTGAAGGGACCATTCCCCTGCATCCATGCCCTGGCGACTGAGAAAGTCTGCTTCCCAGTTTTCTACGCTCGGGATGTGAACTGCGGATATGGTGGGTGCTGTGGCTTCCACCCACAGCAGAATCCGCCGGACTTCCTGGAAGGCTTGCCGACTGCGTGTCCCACCTTGGTGGTTGATGTAAGCCACCGCTGTGGAGTTGTCCGACTGAATTCGGATCTGCCTGCCTTCCAGCCACTGCTGGAACGCTTTTAGGGCAAGATACACTGCCCTGATCTCCAGAACATTGATCTGAAGTGAGGACTCTTGCTGAGTCCACGTCCTGTGGTGGAGAAAGATCGCTCCCCACCCTGACAGACTCGCGTCCGTCGTGACCACCGCCCAGGATGGGGTTAGGCAAGATTTCCCTTTCAATAATGAGGTGGGAAGAAGCCACCACCGAAGGGAAGCTTTGGTTGCTTGAGAGAGGGAGACGTTCCTGTCTAGGGACGTCGGCATCCTGTCCCACTTGCGTAGGATGTCCCATTGAAGAGGACGCAGGTGAAACTGCGCGAAAGGGACTGCTTCCATTGCTGCCATCATCTTCCCCAGGAAGTGCATGAGGCGCCTCAAGGGGTGTGACCGACCTTGAAGGAGTGATTGTACCCCTGTCTGTAGTGAACACTGTTTGTCCAGCGGAAGCTTCACTATCGCTGGAAGAGTAAGAAACTCCATGCCAAGATATGTCAGCGATTGGACCGGTGTCAGATTTGACTTTGGAAAATTGATGATCCACCTGAAACTCTGTAGAATCTCCAGAGTAACGTTGAGGCTGTGTTGGCATGCCTCTTGAGAGGGTGCCTTGACCAGCAGATCGTCTAAGTAGGGTATCACTGAGTGACCCTGAGAGTGGAGGACCGCAACTACTGTAGCCATGACCTTGGTGAAAACCCTTGGGGCTGTCGCCAGGCCGAACGGCAGTGCCGCGAACTGAAGGTGTTCGTCTCCTATGGCGAAGCGCAAGAAGCGCTGATGCTCTGGAGCAATTGGTACGTGGAGATAAGCATCCTGATATCGATCGATGCTAGGAAATCTCCTTGGGACATTGAGGCGATGACGGAGCGGAGGGATTCCATCCGGAACCGCCTGGTCCTTACGTGTTTGTTGAGCAGTTTTAGGTCCAAAACAGGACAGAATGACCCGTCCTTCTTTGGAACCAGAAACAGGTTGGAGTAGAAACCGTGACCCTGTTGCTGAAGAGGAACCGGGACCACCACTCCTTCTGCCTTCAGAATGCCACCGCCTGCAGCAGAGCCTTGGCTCGCTCGGGAGGTGGAGATGTTCTGAAGAATCGAGTCGGAGGACGAGAGCTGAACTCTATCCTGTAACCGTGAGACAAAATGTCTCTCACCCAACGGTCTTTTACTTGTGGCAGACAGGTGTCGCAAAAGCTGGAGAGTCTGCCACCGACCGAGGATGCGGTGTGAGGAGGCCGTAAGTCATGAGGAAGCCGCCTTGGTAGCGGCGCCTCCGGCGGTCTTTTTAGGGCGTGATTTAGACCGCCACGCGTCGGAGTTCCTCTGATCCTTCTGAGGCCTTTTGGACGAGGAGAATTGGACCTGCCTGCGCCCCGCAAGGACCGAAACCTCGACTGTCCCCTCCTCTGTTGGGGTATGATCGGTTTAGCCTGAGGAAAGGATATATCCTTTCCCTTGGATTGTTTGATGATTTCATCCAGTCGCTCACCAAACAAGCGGTCGCCAGAGAATGGCAAACTGGTTAGGCACTTTTTTGGAAGCAGAATCTGCCTTCCATTCCCGCAACCACAAGGCTCTGCGTATTACCACTGAATTGTCGGACGCAACCGCCTTCCGGCTCGCCGAGTCCAGGACAGCATTAATGGCGTATGACGCAAACGCTGACGTTTGAGATGTTAAAGACTCAGCCTGCGACGCAGACATACGTGTGACTGCCTCAATTTGCGCTTGAGCCGCTGAGACCGCTTGGAGCGCCCAGACGGCTGCGAAAGCTGGAGCAAAGACACGGCAATCTTCATAGATGGATTTCAACCAGAGCTCCATCTGTCTGTCAGTGGCATCTTTGAGTGAAGCCATATCTTCCACTGCAACTACGGATTTAGCCGCTGGAGATAGGAGGTCCACATTGGAACACTGAACCCAGCCCTTGACGTCGTCAAAAGGGAAGAGATAACGTGTATCCTTAAGGCGTTTGGAAAAAACGATATCTGGACAAGCCTGGTGGTTCTGGACTGCCTCCCTGAAGTCAGAGTGATCCAGAAAGCGTACTCAATGTACGCTTGGGGAACCTGAAACGGAACTTCTCCTGCTGAGAAGCTGACTCCTCAGGCGTAGGAGCTGAGGGAGAAATAACCAACATATGGTTGATGGACGCCGTAAGATCGTTCACTACGGTGTCACAATCAGGTGTATCCAGGTAGAGAACGTTCTCAGGATCAGAATCCTGATCAGATACCTCCGCCTTATCATAGAGAGAGTCCCATGCTGAGACCCTGAATGATGCGGTGACGTCGAGGGATGCTCCCAGCGAGGTCGCTTAGGGGGTCTGGGACTGCGGTCCGAGTCAGACCCCTCACCCTGGGATCCCTGAGACACTCCAGGAGCACCTTGTTGTACCAACTGGGGGGGGGGACCAGGGGCAATGAATCAACAGAGCCCATGGTCTGAGGGACCGGTCTGGACCGCAAGGCTTCTAGTATCTTAGCCATAGTCTCAGAAAGCCTGAAGTAAATACTGCAAACTCCGTCCCCATCAGCTGGACCATTAGCAGAGACTCCGGCTGAGTAAGTTCCACAAGGGCCGTGCATTGCACACAATTGGGGTCCGTGGAACCTGCGGGCAGTATAGCCGTACATGCTGTACAGGCTGCATAGAAAAACCTGTGCTTCTGCACCCTTGTTTTTCACAGACGATATGCTGTTATCTCCCCCGAACAATCAAGGAGGGTATATAGCCAAAATACAAAAGTGCGACCGAACAGTGCAATGTATAGCGTACAAGCATATATCTATATGTGCATTTCGGCACTAGTGGGGTCAGCACCACAGGTGCTGCTTACCGCCCGCTCACAGCGGTTGTGTGACCACCAGAGTCCCTGCCAGGGTCTTCCCAAACTTGTCTCTTTTCTCAGTCACAGAAAAAACTGACATGAATGGCTGCCGGCGTCCTGTGTAGAGGAGGAGGCCGTGGGCGTGCCCCAGAAAGTGCGGGAATCCGGTTTCACACTGTGTACAGTGAGAGGGGTGGAGTATGCAAAGCATGCTCCATCTCTCAGCGCTGCCATGCTGTGCAGCGTCACGCCCTTACCCTGACTGGCAGGCCAGTGGGCGGTAACGAAGTGAGAGTAGGCCGCAAAAGCCGGGGACTAGAGTAATAAGCGCGGCCCGGCATATAAGCCCTGGTCGGCGCGGAAGTCCCCGGCGCACCACAAGTCCCAGCCGCGCCTGAGATAAAAATGGCAGCGGCGGTTAGCGCGGCAGTCCCCCAATACTCTAACACACCCAGCACGCTGTAGTGTGCGATGGCACCAGTGCGGGCAGCGCCGCCATCCCTGGCGCACTAACACACCCAGCAGTGCTGCCGTGTGTCTGTGCGCGGTCCCCTTTATGGGGACACAGAGTACCTCAACGTAGCAGGGCCATGTCCCTGAGGATACTCAGCTCCATGTCCAGCAGATTCCCAGGGGCTGTGGATGGAGCACGGCCTCAGTGCCTGGAGACCGATAAGATCCCACTTCACCCAGAGCCCTAAGGGGATGGGGAAGGAAAGCAGCATGTGGGCTCCAGCCTCCGTACCCGCAATTGGTACCTCAACCTTAACAAACACCGCCGACAAAAGTGGGGTGAGAAGGGAGCATGCTGGGGGCCCTAGTATGGGCCCTCTTTTCTTCCATCCGACATAGTCAGCAGCTGCTGCTGACTAAACAGTGGAGCTATGCGTGGATGTCTGACCTCCTTCGCACAAAGCATGAAAACTGAGGAGCCCGTGATCCCACGGGGGGTGTATAGGCAGAAGGGGAGGGGCCTTACACTTTTAAGTGTAATACTTTGTGTGGCCTCCGGAGGCAGTAGCTATACACCCAATTGTCTGGGTCTCCCAATAGAGCGACAAAGAAAAGTTATTTATATAAAAGTATCATGAAATGCAATAAGTGAATCTTAGTTTCATGCACTTACTTATGGAGTCGGTATACCCGTCCAGCTTCCCTTGCTGCTTTGCACTGTACTCATCCACAGATCTCTGAATTGTGCTGAACATTTTATCCATTTCTTCTGCAAAGTTCCCCTGGACCCAGGCGTTGTGCTGCTCCACTGCTGCCTTCCGGTCCAGTTTGGCGTGGAGGCCAGACACATCCTCTGTGGTTTCCTTCACCGTGCTCAGCAACTAGAAGGAGTAGTTGAGTAGTAGTGAGTAGTCAGGATTTTCCAAAAACTTAAATAAGCAGGAGCAGTATTTTACATGCATGCAAGAAAATATTAGTGAGACACGTAGTCGAGTCACCAGTGTGGTGCTTGGGCCGGCAACTCCAGGTTAAATTGGAAAAAAAAAGGAGTTGAATAGAGATTACTTCTGTGCCGGTCTCTTTTCAGTAATTTTTTTTTGTCTGAGAAAATCTCTCTGAATACACAAGAACAGAGGATTTCTCCAATTAGAGATTCATTAATCTCCATGGAAGTATCCTTAAGAAAAGTAGTCATCATGGACAGGACACCATATCCAGGGCTTCCTTCCGAGCAAGAAGCCATATTCCGGTGGTCTCATGCTGCCCATTGCCTAAAAGTGCAATCTAGACAATCATGAAAAGGGAAAAATAACTCACTTCTCTAGTGAAGGGCTGGATATATTTTATAGGTCTCCTTTTGACTGTGCCTGACTTAGTGAATGTCCTCCATTGAAAACCATTTTTTTTTTATTTAAATCGTAAGGTTTCTTCCATTACTCAAATCAAGAGACAAGCTCTGATTGTTTCAAAAGTGCAGCGTTTCAGAGCGAAACTTTGAGTAGGGAGCCAGGGATCATGCAACTAAGATTAGCAATGAGGTATGTAATGATTAAAGTTACATACAGACCCGTCAGTCTACCAAACATATGGGGGAAGGGGGTAGAAGGGAAATGGTCATGGTTCAGGCAGCATGGATCACCCGACAGACTATTTTTGAGGAGTTTGACATTCACATTAAGGCCTAAGCCACACGGCATGAAAATCAGAGCGAGTGGAATGCAAACAAACATCGCATTCTACTCGGACCAATATTAGCCTATGTGCCAGCACACGTGAGCGATTATTTTCTCAGCCCTAATCGGACCAAGAAAACAGTTGCCGCATGCTGCGATTGTAATGCGATCCTTGTTTTTCTTGCACCCATTCAAAGTCTATGGGACGAGAGAATAAAAAAAAAAATAAAAAAAATATCGCACTGCACTCACATTTCTCCGGTGTACCGCAAGTGCAGGGCGAGAATGGCAATAGCCGGTTACGGAGGAGAGAGAGATAAATCCCTCCCTCTCCTCCGCAGCGCCGGCCCGCCCCTCCGCAGATGTGGTCCGATCGCATGATGGGACCTCAGTCGCAATGACACTAGGCTACTGCTCTGCTGCCAGCGTGAGCCGAGTGTCATGCGAGGATCGCAGTAGTCCTCGTGTTGCCCCGGCCTAAGGGGCATTTCCCTCTAAGTGAAGACATATTGCCAGGATGCACCAGGAATTAAAAAGATTGTTGGAGGTCCACCTCTGAGACAGCCATAATACTAAGTAATAATGAAGGAGTTTCGGTGCAATCACTTCATTGCAGTGGCTGGGAAACCTGTTTGTGCAGATGAAAGACAGAAGGTGGTACTTTGCTGAAGCCCCTCCAATCTAAAGATTGTTGGGAGGGAGGGGGGACGGGAAGTTAAACTTCCAGATGTCTCAGCATATTTTAGCTATATGCCACCACTTACCGACCTGGGAATACACGTACGTGTGTGCCGACCTGCAGCAATGGATGTGAAGTTACCTTATTGGCCGTGGTGTGAAGTTTCTTCTCTGTGGTATGTAAAGCAGAAGTCACGTACTCCTCCTGAGCGAGCTGCAATTTAGATTCCTGGAGATCCTTCTGGGTGTCTTCTAGTTCCTGGGACTTACACTGGAGCTCAGTGTTACACTCCTCCAGCTCCTTCTTATTCTCCGAGAAAAGCTCAGTGACCTGCCAGGAAAACAAAATATAAATGGAAAAATAAAAATATAAAAAAGGGACTTTGTAGAAGCCACAATATTAATTTGCATAAACTATTTCCACACACACATTTATATATGTATGCACATTATATCTAGTGGTCCTTGGCGTTTGCCTTCATGACTTCTTCTCTTCTTTCTTAAGCAGCAATCACTAAGGTTGGACTCACCCTTTTCAGCTCCTCCTCAAGAATGGCGAGTTTCTCAGTGTATTCGGTGATCTGTTCCTCTTGGCATGCTATTTTACCCTGGAGATGCCTGAAAACGAAAGATACCAATGTGAGCATGAATGGATTAGGCTGACTACACGGGGATTAAAGGAAGTAAATGGGGTCATGGTGTGACCAGTAAGGCGCTACAACAAGCAAGTCGTAAAGTTAGAAGCAGATTGATTTTTTTTTTCCTACTTGCTTGTTGCCGCACCTCGCAGGTCGCAGTGACTCCTATTCGCTTGTACTATAATGTGATGTAGCAGGGGCTCACAGGGATCTTTGGTCCCTTGAGCCGTGGGCAAAGCCTTCGTATAGTCCCAGCCTTAACGACTCTAATTTCCCCTGTTTAGCTCAACTTACTCGTAATTCTCACTGGAGAGGAAGACTCCATTCTTCTCTCTAGCTGCAGCCAGGTCCCTCTTCAAGCGCTCAATCTCCTCAGTATATTCCTAGAAATAAATCAGGATACCTTTTTATAAAGCTCAGCAAGTTTAATATAAAACATGTTTTAATTAAAACAAAAATCCCCCTTTCCCCTCATTTACAGCGAGACTTGTCCTTGGAAAGATTGTGGTGTGTGAATGGAGCACAGTATCCGATATTTCGTCCCATAGATCTACTCCAGTGGTAGGCATATATCCCAGAGAGAATGTAGAAGCTCGAAAACCAGCCAAAATAATGCATTGCTATGACCATATCCTTCTTGAGATTCTCCTCCCTTTTTGGGCAAAGTTGCCATGAGGATTTACTATACAAAACAGATTCATTCCAATAGTGCAATGTGATTTACACATCCCGGTCCATCAGCTACGTCAGCAATCTGACTGCTGGACGTGAGCCCGGAGAACCACCGCACAACCTTTTGATACCCGGCCTGATGCAAAGTCACATGTGCATCATACGCTGCAACAACGTCCCCTCAGGCCAGTTAATCAAAGAAGGGAATTTTGTTTACTTACCGTAAATTCCTTTTCTTCTAGCTCCAATTGGGAGACCCAGACAATTGGGGTGTATAGCTTCTGCCTCCGGAGGCCACACAAAGTATTACACTAAAAGTGTAACGCCCCTCCCCTTCAGCCTATACACCCCCCGTACTGCTACGGGCTCATCAGTTTTGGTGCAAAAGCCAGAAGGAGGAAAAAATTATAAACTGGTTTAAAGTAAATTCAATCCGAAGGAATATCGGAGAACTGAAACCATTTAACATGAACAACATGTGTATACAAAAACAGGGGCGGGTGCTGGGTCTCCCAATTGGAGCTAGAAGAAAAGGAATTTACGGTAAGTAAACAAAATTCCCTTCTTCGTCGCTCCTAATTGGGCGACCCAGACAATTGGGACGTCCAAAAGCAGTCCCTGGGTGGGTAAATAATACCTCATAATAGAGCCGTAACGGCTCAGTCCTACAGGTGGGCAACTGCCGCCTGAAGGACTCGCCTACCTAGGCTGGCATCTGCCGAAGCATAGGTATGCACCCGATAGTGTTTCGTGAAAGTGTGCAGGCTCGACCAGGTAGCTGCCTGACACACCTGCTGAGCCGTAGCCTGGTGTCGCAAGGCCCAGGACGCTCCCACGGCCCTGGTAGAATGGGCCTTCAGTCCTGAGGGAACCGGAAGCCCCGAGGAACGGTAAGCTTCGAGAATTGGTTCCTTGATCCACCGAGCCAGGGTTGATTTGGAAGCTTGTGTCCCTTTACGCTGGCCAGCGACAAGGACAAAGAGTGCATCGGAGCGGCGCAGGGGCGCCGTACGAGAAATGTAGAGTGAGTGCTCTCACCAGATCTAACAAGTGCAAATCCTTTTCACATTGGTGAACTGGATGAGGACAAAACGAGGGTAAGGAGATGTCCTGATTGAGATGAAAAGGGGATACCACCTTAGGGAGGAAATCTTGGCGGACGTTGGTTTCCTAGCCTGTCTCATAGTGGCAATGACCTCTTGAGATAATCCTGAAGACGCTAGGATCCAGGACTCAATGGCCACACAGTCAGGTTGAGGGCCGCAGAATTCAGATGGAAAAAAACGGCCCTTGAGATAGCAAATCTGGTCGGTCTGGCAGTGCCCACGGTTGGCCGACCGTGAGATGCCACAGATCCGGGTACCACGACCTCCTCGGCCAGTCTGGAGCGACGAGGATGGCGCGGCGGCAGTCGGCCCTTATCTTGCGTAACACTCTGGGCAACAGAGCCAGAGGAGGAAACACATAAGGAAGCTGAAACTGCGACCAATCCTGAACTAAGGCGTCTGCCGCCAGAGCTCTGTGATCTTGAGATCGAGCCATGAATGTTGGGACCTTGTTGTTGTGCCGTGACGCCATTAGGTCGACGTACGGCATCCCCCAGCGGCAACAGATCTCCTGAAACACGTCCGGGTGAAGGGACCATTCCCCTGCGTCCATGCCCTGGCGACTGAGAAAGTCTGCTTCCCAGTTTTCTACGCCCGGGATGTGAACTGCGGATATGGTGGAGGCTGTGGCTTCCACCCACAGCAGAATCCTCCGGACTTCCTGGAAGGCTTGCCGACTGCGTGTCCCACCTTGGTGGTTGATGTAAGCCACCGCTGTGGAGTTGTCCGACTGAATTCGGATCTGCTTGCCTTCCAGCCACTGCTGGAACGCTTTTAGGGCAAGATACACTGCCCTGATCTCCAGAACATTGATCTGAAGTGAGGACTCTTGCTGAGTCCACGTACCCTGAGCCCTGTGGTGGAGAAAAACTGCTCCCCACCCTGACAGGCTCGCGTCCGTCGTGACCACCGCCCAGGATGGGGGTAGGAAGGATTTTCCTTTCGATAATGAGGTGGGAAGAAGCCACCACCGAAGGGAAGCTTTGGTTGCTTGAGAGAGGGAGACGTTCCTGTCTAGGGACGTCGGCCTCCTGTCCCACTTGCGTAGGATGTCCCATTGAAGAGGACGCAGGTGAAACTGCGCGAAAGGAACTGCTTCCATTGCTGCCACCATCTTCCCCAGGAAGTGCATGAGGCGCCTCAAGGGGTGTGACCGACCTTGAAGGAGAGATTGTACCCCTGTCTGTAGTGAACGCTGTTTGTCCAGCGGAAGCTTCACTATCGCTGGAAGAGTATGAAACTCCATGCCAAGATATGTCAGTGATTGGACCGGTGTCAGATTTGACTTTGGAAAATTGATGATCCACCCGAAACTCTGGAGAATCTCCAGAGTAACGTTGAGGCTGTGTTGGCATGCCTCTTGAGAGGGTGCCTTGACCAGCAGATCGTCTAAGTAAGGTATCACTGAGTGACCCTGAGAGTGGAGGACCGCAACTACTGTAGCCATGACCTTGGTGAAAACCCTTGGGGCTGTCGCCAGGCCGAACGGCAGTGCCGCGAACTGAAGGTGTTCGTCTCCTATGGCGAAGCGCAAGAAGCGCTGATGCTCTGGAGCAATTGGTACGTGGAGATAAGCATCCTTGATATCGATCGATGCTAGGAAATCTCCTTGGGACATTGAGGCGATGACGGAGCGGAGGGATTCCATCCGGAACCGCCTGGTCCTTACGTGTTTGTTGAGCAGTTTTAGGTCCAAAACAGGACGGAAGGACCCGTCCTTCTTTGGAACCACAAACAGGTTGGAGTAGAAACCGTGACCCTGTTGCTGAAGAGGAACCGGGACCACCACTCCTTCTGCCTTCAGAATGCCCACCGCCTGCAGAAGAGCCTCGGCTCGCTCGGGAGGTGGAGATGTTCTGAAGAATCGAGTCGGAGGACGAGAGCTGAACTCTATCCTGTAACCGTGAGACAAAATGTCTCTCACCCAACGGTCTTTTACTTGTGGCAGACAGGTGTCGCAAAAGCGGGAGAGCCTGCCACCGACCGAGGATGCGGTGTGAGGAGGCCGTAAGTCATGAGGAAGCCGCCTTGGTAGCGGCACCTCCGGCGGTCTTTTTAGGGCGTGATTTAGACCGCCATGCGTCGGAGTTCCTCTGATCCTTCTGAGGCCTTTTGGACGAGGAGAATTGGGACCTGCCCGTACCCCGAAAGGACCGAAACCTCGACTGTCCCCTCCTCTGTTGGGGTGTTTTTGGTTTGGCCTGGGGTAAGGATGTTTCCTTTCCCTTGGATTGTTTGATGATTTCATCCAATCTCTCACCAAACAAACGGTCGCCAGAAAATGGCAATCCAGTTAAGCACTTTTTGGAAGCCGAATCTGCCTTCCATTCCCGCAGCCACAAGGCCCTGCGTATTGCCACCGAATTGACGGCTGCAACCGCCGTACGGGTCGCAGAGTCCAGGACAGCATTAATAGCGTAGGACGCAAATGCCGACGTTTGAGAGGTTATGGACGCCACCTGCGGCGCAGACGTACGTGTGAGTGCGTCAATTTGCGCCTGACCAGCTGAGATAGCTTGGAGTGCCCATACGGCTGCGAATGCTGGAGCAAAAGACGCGCCGATAGCTTCATAGATGGATTTCAACCAGAGCTCCATCTGTCTGTCAGTGGCATCCTTGAGTGAAGCTCCATCTTCCACTGCAACTATGGATCTAGCCGCCAGTCTGGAGATTGGAGGATCCACCTTGGGACACTGAGTCCAGCCCTTGACCACGTCAGGGGGGAAAGGGTAACGTGTATCCTTAAGGCGCTTGGAAAAACGCTTATCTGGACAAGCTCGGTGTTTCTGGACTGCCTCTCTGAAGTCAGAGTGGTCCAGAAACATACTCCTTGTACGCTTGGGAAACCTGAAACGGAATTTCTCCTGCTGAGAGGCTGACTCCTCCACTGGAGGAGCCGAGGGAGAAAAATCCAACATTTGCTGTATGGACGCGATAAGATCATTCACTATGGCGTCACCATCAGGAGTATCAAGGTTGAGAGCGGCCTCAGGATCAGAATCCTGATCAGCTACCTCCGCTTCATCTTCTGAGACCCTGAACAATGTGATGAGGTCGAGTGAGCAATACAGGAGGGTATATAGCCACAAATCAACAGTGCACCATACAGTGTAAAGTATAGACTATAATGATATAAACTATAAATACACTTCTGCACTAGTGGGGCCAGCACCACAGGTGCTGCTTACCGCCTGCGCAAAGCGTTTGTGTGGGCACCAGAATTCCTGCCTGGGTCTCTTTGAGCTTGTCTCTACTCTCCAGCGTTAGCAGAGCTGAGAGGAATGGCTGCCAGCGTCCTGGGGAGAGGAGGGAGCCGTGGACGTGACCCAGAAAAGTGCGGGAACTGGTGCCCCACTGTGCAGAGTGAGGGGGGTGGAGTATGCAAAGCATGCTCCAGCCCTCAGTGCTGCCGACCTGTACAGCGTCCCGCCCTTCCCCTGACTGGCAGGGCTGGGGGCGGGAAGAAAGACACAAACACACTCAGCGACGCTGAAGTGTATAGTGGCACAAATGCAGCCAGCGCTGCTGTCCCCGGTGCACTAGCACACCCAGCAATGCTGGAGTGTTGCTGTGCGCAGTCCCCACGGGGACACAGAGTACCTCCAAGTAGCAGGGCCATGTCCCTGAACGATACTCGGCTCCTATCCAGCAGGGTCCTCAGGAGCTGTGGATGGAGCACGGTCTCCTGTGCCTGGAGACCGATGGGATCCCACTTCACCCAGAGCCCTAATTGAGGGATGGGGAAGGAAAGCAGCATGTGGGCTCCAGCCTCCGTACCCGCAATGGATACCTCAACCTTAACAACACCGCCGACAAGAGTGGGGTGAGAAGGGAGCATGCTGGGGGCCCTGTTATGGGCCCTCTTTTCTTCCATCCGACATAGTCAGCAGCTGCTGCTGACTAAGCTGTGGAGCTATGCGTGGATGTCTGACCTCCTTCGCACAAAGCATAAAAACTGATGAGCCCGTAGCAGTACGGGGGGTGTATAGGCTGAAGGGGAGGGGCGTTACACTTTTAGTGTAATACTTTGTGTGGCCTCCGGAGGCATAGCTATACACCCCAATTGTCTGGGTCTCCCAATTAGGAGCGACAAAGAAAGAAGAGGTGCCACCAGGTAGGAGGCAGTTCTCAAAGATCCTATCCAGTGGCCACAAAGTACATACTTGGACAATGGACTAGGCAACGGCACCAACTCGAGCCAACACCAAAGGCTCATTCACCTCCGACTGCCCACTTCTTGATTTTCCAGTTTTCTGTCCAGTCCCAAGAGCAGTAAACCAAAAATCTCCATCATGGTGTCCATCACTTTACCAGAAAAATACGGCAATTGAAACCAAGCAGTTTATTCCAGCAAATATTGACAGAGGGTCCACAGAAGCCAAAGCCCAGTACATAGAAGTAATGATATATTAGCCAGAAATATGCATTACCTTGATCAGGGCCCGCTTGGTGAGTTTCTGGTTCACCTCAGGTTTATTCATGATGTTCTTGGCTCGGTTGGCATATTCCAGAGTGCTCACAGTTTCCTATTGGGGGAAAGAGTGAAATTAAACTTAAGTTTATAAAAAAAAAAAAAAAAAAAAACCCCTATTTTTCTACTTTAGTATACAGCAAAAGAAGGGAATTTTGTTTACTTACCGTAAATTCCTGTTCTTCTAGCTCCTATTGGGAGACCCAGACAATTGGGTGTATAGCTTCTGCCTCCGGAGGCCACACAAAGTATTACACTTTAAAAAGTGTAACCCCTCCCCTCTGCCTATACACCCTCCCGTGCATCACGGGCTCCTCAGTTTTGGTGCAAAAGCAGGAAGGAGGAAACTTATAAATTGGTCTGGGGTAAATTCAATCCGAAGGATGTTCGGAGAACTGAAGACCATGAACCATAAGAACAATTCTACATGAACAACATGTGTACACAAAAGAACAACAGCCCGAAGGGAACAGGGGCGGGTGCTGGGTCTCCCAATAGGAGCTAGAAGAAGGGAATTTTGTTTACTTACCGTAAATTCCTTTTCTTCTAGCTCCAATTGGGAGACCCAGACAATTGGGTGTATAGCTATGCCTCCGGAGGCCACACAAAGTATTACACTAAAAGTGTAAAGCCCCTCCCCTTCTGCCTATACACCCCCCGTGCTCACGGGCTCCTCAGTTTTGGTGTAAAAGCAAGAAGGAGGAAAAAATTATAATTGGTTTAAAGTAACTTCAATCCGAAGAAATATCGGAGAACTGAAACCATTCAACATGAACAACATGTGTACACAAACAACAGGGGCGGGTGCTGGGTCTCCCAATTGGAGCTAGAAGAAAAGGAATTTACGGTAAGTAAACAAAATTCCCTTCTTTGTCGCTCCATTGGGAGACCCAGACAATTGGGACATCCAAAAGCAGTCCCTGGGTGGGTATATAATACCTCATAATAGAGCCGTAACCGGCTCCGTCCTACAGGTGGGCAACCGCCGCCTGAAGGACTAGCCTACCTAGGCTGGCATCTGCCGAAGCATAGGTATGCACCTGATAGTGTTTCGTGAAAGTGTGCAGGCTCGACCAGGTAGCCGCCTGACACACCTGCTGAGCCGTAGCCTGGTGCCGCAAAGCCCAGGACGCTCCCACGGCCCTGGTAGAATGGGCCTTCAGCCCAGAGGGAACCGGAAGCCCGGAGGAACGATAAGCCTCGAGAATTGGTTCCTTGATCCACCGAGCCAGGGTTGACTTGGAAGCTTGTGTCCCTTTACGCTGGCCAGCGACAAGGACAAAGAGTGCATCCGAGCGGCGCAGGGGCGCCGTACGAGAAATGTAGAATCTGAGTGCTCTCACCAGATCTAACAAGTGCAAATCCTTTTCACATTGGTGAACTGGATGAGGACAAAAAGAGGGTAAGGAGATATCCTGATTGAGATGAAAGGGGGATACCACCTTAGGGAGAAATTCCGGAACCGGACGCAGCACCACCTTGTCCTGGTGAAACACCAGGAAGGGGGCTTTGCATGACAGCGCTGCTAGCTCAGACACTCTCCGAAGCGAAGTGACTGCTACTAGGAAAACCACTTTCTGCGAAAGGCGTGAGAGAGAGATATCCCTCATTGGCTCGAACGGTGGTTTCTGAAGAACCATCAGCACCCTGTTCAGATCCCAGGGTTCTAACGGACGCTTGTAAGGAGGTACGATGTGACAAACACCCTGCAGGAACGTGCAAACCTGTGGAAGTCTGGCTAGGCGCTTCTGAAAAAAGACAGAGAGCGCAGAGACTTGTCCCTTAAGGGAGCCTAGTGACAAACCCTTTTCTAATCCGGATTGGAGGAAGGACAGAAAAGTGGGCAAGGTAAACGGCCAGGGAGAAACACCCTGAGCAGAGCACCACGACAGGAAAATTTTCCACGTCCTGTGGTAGATCTTGGCGGACGTTGGTTTCCTAGCCTGTCTCATGGTGGCAATGACCTCTTGAGATTATCCTGAAGACGCTAGGATCCAGGACTCAATGGCCACACAGTCAGGTTCAGGGCCGCAGAATTCAGATGGAAAAACGGCCCTTGAGACAGCAAGTCTGGTCGGTCTGGTAGTACCCACGGTTGGCCGACCGTGAGATGCCACAGAGCCGGGTACCACGACCTCCTCGGCCAGTCTGGAGCGACGAGGATGGCGCGGCGGCAGTCGGCCCTGATCTTGCGTAACACTCTGGGCAACAGTGCCAGAGGAGGAAACACATAAGGGAGTTGAAACTGCGACCAATCCTGAACTAAGGCGTCTGCCGCCAGAGCTCTGTGATCTTGAGACCGTGCCATGAACGTCGGGACCTTGTTGTTGTGCCGGGACGCCATTAGGTCAACATCCGGCAAGCCCCAGCGGCAACAGATCTCCTGAAACACGTCCGGGTGAAGGGACCATTCCCCTGCATCCATGCCCTGGCGACTGAGAAAGTCTGCTTCCCAGTTTTCTACGCCCGGGATGTGAACTGCGGATATGGTCGAGGCTGTGGCTTCCACCCACAGCAGAATCCGCCGAACTTCCTGGAAGGCTTGCCGACTGCGTGTCCCGCCTTGGTGGTTGATGTATGCCACCGCTGTGGAGTTGTCCGACTGAATTCGGATCTGTTTGCCTTCCAGCCACGGCTGGAACGCTTTTAGGGCAAGATACACTGCCCTTATCTCCAGAACATTGATCTGAAGGGAGGACTCTGGCTGAGTCCAGGTACCCTGAGCCCTGTGGTGGAGAAAAACCGCTCCCCACCCTGACAGGCTCGCGTCCGTCGTGACCACAGCCCAGGATGGGGGCAGGAAGGATTTCCCCTCCGACAGAAGTGGGAAGAAGCCACCACTGAAGGGAAGCTTTGGCTGCCCGAGAAAGGGAGACGTTCCTGTCGAGGGACGTCGACTTCCTGTCCCATTTGCGGAGAATGTCCCATTGAAGTGGGCGCAGATGAAACTGCGCAAAAGGAACTGCCTCCATTGCTGCCATCATCTTCCCTAGGAAGTGCATGAGGCGCCTCAGGGGGTGTGACTGACCATGAAGGAGAGATTGCACCCCTGTTTGTAGTGAACGCTGTTTGGTCAGCGGAAGCTTCACTATCGCTGAGAGAGTATGAAACTCCATGCCAAGATATGTCAGTGATTGGGCCGGTGTCAGATTTGACTTTGGAAAATTGATGATCCACCCGAAACTCTGGAGAGTTTCCAGAGCAATGTTCAGGCTGTGTTGGCATGCCCCTTGAGAGGGTGCCTTGACAAGTAGATCGTCTAAGTAAGGGATCACCGAGTGTCCCTGAGAGTGTAGGATTGCTACCACTGTTGCCATGACCTTGGTGAAGACCCGTGGGGCTGTTGCCAGGCCAAAAGGTAGTGCCACGAACTGAAGGTGTTCGTCCCCTATGGCGAAGCACAGGAAGCGCTGATGCTCTGGTGCAATCGGAACGTGGAGATAAGCATCTTTGATGTCTATTGATGCCAGGAAATCTCCTTGGGACATTGAGGCGATGACGGAGCGGAGCGATTCCATCCGGAACCGCCTGGTTTTCACATGCTTGTTGAGCAGCTTTAGGTCCAGAACGGGAAGGAAGGATCCGTCCTTTTTTGGCACCACGAACAAGTTGGAGTAAAAACCGTGACCCCGTTGCTGAAGAGGGACCGGGATCACCACTCCTTCCTCCTTCAGGGTGCCCACCGCCTGCATAAGAGCCTCGGCTCTGTCGGGGGGGTGGAGATGTTCTGAAGAAACGAGTCGGAGGACGAGAGTTGAACTCTATCCTGTAACCGTGAGATAGAATGTCTCTCACCCATCGGTCTTTTACTTGTGGCAGCCAGGCGTCGCAAAAGCGGGAGAGCCTGCCACCGACCGAGGATGCGGTTTGAGGAGGCCGAAAGTCATGCGGAGGCCGCTTTGGGAGCGGTTCCTCCGGCGGTCTTCTTAGGACGCGACTTAGACCGCCATGCATCGGAGTTCCTCTGATCTTTCTGAGGCCTTTTGGATAAGGAAAGAAGGGAATTTTGTTACTTACCATAAATTCCTTTTCTTCTAGCTCCTATTGGGAGACCCAGACGATTGGGTGTATAGTACTGCCTCCGGAGGTCACACAAAGCATTACACTAAAAAGTGTAAGGCCCCTCCCCTTCTGGCTATACACCCCCCGTGGGATCACGGGCTGATCAGTTTTAGTGCTAAAGCAAGAAGGAGGAAAGCCAATAACTGGTTTAAACAAATTCACTCCGAAGTAACATCGGAGAACTGAAAACCATTCAACATGAACAACATGTGTACCCGAAAACAACCAAAAATCCCGAAGGACAACAGGGCGGGTGCTGGGTCTCCCAATAGGAGCTAGAAGAAAAGGAATTTACGGTAAGTAACAAAATTCCCTTCTTCTTCGGCGCTCCATTGGGAGACCCAGACGATTGGGACGTCCAAAAGCTGTCCCTGGGTGGGTAAAGAAATACCTCATGTTAGAGCTGCAAAGACAGCCCTCCCCTACGGGGAGGCAACTGCCGCCTGCAGGACTCTTCTACCTAGGCTGGCGTCCGCCGAAGCATAGGTATGCACCTGATAATGTTTGGTGAAAGTGTGCAGACTCGACCAGGTAGCTGCCTGGCACACCTGTTGAGCCGTAGCCTGGTGTCGTAATGCCCAGGACGCACCCACGGCTCTGGTAGAATGGGCCTTCAGCCCTGATGGAACCGGAAGCCCAGCAGAACGGTAGGCTTCAAGAATTGGTTCTTTGATCCATCGAGCCAGGGTGGCTTTGGAAGCCTGCGACCCTTTGCGCTTACCAGCGACAAGGACAAAGAGTGCATCCGAGCGGCGCAGGGGCGCCGTGCGGGAAATGTAGATTCTGAGTGCTCTCACCAGATCCAACAAATGTAAATCCTTTTCATACCGATGAACTGCATGCGGATAAAAGGAAGGCAAGGAGATATCCTGATTAAGATGAAAAGAGGATACCACCTTAGGGAGAAACTCCTGAATAGGGCGCAGCACTACCTTGTCCTGGTGGAACACCAGGAAAGGAGCTTTGGATGACAGCGCTGCTAGTTCAGACACTCTCCGAAGAGACGTGACCGCTACCAGAAAGGCCACTTTCTGTGAGAGTCGAGAAAGTGACACATCCCTCAGAGGCTCGAAGGGCGGCTTCTGGAGAGCAACAAGGACCTTGTTTAGATCCCACGGATCTAACGGCCGCCTGTACGGAGGGACGATATGACAAACCCCCTGCAGGAACGTGCGCAACTGAGAAAGTCGTGCTAGACGCTTCTGAAAAAACACGGATAGTGCCGAGACTTGCCCTTTAAAGGGAGCCGAGCGACAAGCCCTTTTCCAACCCAGATTGCAGGAAGGAAAGAACAACAGGTAACGCGAATGGCCAGGGGGATACTCCTTGTGCAGAGCACCAGGATAAGAAAACCTTCCACGTTCTGTGGTAGATTTTAGCAGAAGTGGACTTCCTAGCCTGTCTCATGGTGGCCACGACCCCTTGGGGTAATCCTGAAGACGCTAGGATCCAGGACTCAATGGCCACACAGTCAGGTTCAGGGCCGCAGAATTCCGATGGAAAAACGGCCCTTGGGACAGTAAGTCTGGACGGTCTGGTAGTGCCCACGGTTGGCCGACCGTGAGATGCCACAGATCCGGGTACCACGACCTCCTCGGCCAGTCTGGGGCGACGAGTATGACGCGGCCGCAATCGGATCTGATCTTGCGTAACACTCTGGGCAAGAGTGCCAGAGGTGGAAACACATAAGGGAGCCGGAACTGCGACCAATCTTGCACTAAGGCGTCTGCCGCCAGAGCTCTGTGATCGCGAGACCGCGCTATGAAGGTCGGGACCTTGTTGTTGTGCCGAGACGCCATTAGGTCGACGTCCGGCACCCCCCAGCGGCGGCAGATTTCCTGAAACACGTCCGGGTGAAGGGACCATTCCCCTGCGTCCATACCCTGGCGACTGAGGAAGTCTGCTTCCCAGTTTTCTACGCCGGGGATGTGAACCGCTGATATGGTGGATGCTCTTTCCTCCACCCACATCAGAATCCGCCTGACTTCCTGGAAGGCTTGCCGACTGCGTGTCCCTCCTTGGTGGTTGATGTATGCCACCGCTGTGGAGTTGTCCGACTGAATTCGGATCTGCTTTCCTTCCAGCCACTGCTGGAAGGCTAGTAGGGCAAGATACACTGCCCTGATTTCCAGAACATTGATCTGAAGGGTGGACTCCTGCTGAGTCCACGTCCCTTGAGCCCTGTGGTGGAGAAAAACTGCTCCCCACCCTGACAGACTCGCGTCTGTCGTGACCACTGCCCAGGATGGGGGTAGGAAGGATCTTCCCTGTGATAATGAGGTGGGAAGAAGCCACCATTGCAGAGAGTCCTTGGCCGTCTGAGAAAGGGAGACTTTCCTGTCTAGGGAAGTTGTCTTCCCGTCCCATTGGCGGAGAATGTCCCATTGAAGTGGGCGCAGATGAAACTGCGCGAACGGGACTGCCTCCATTGCTGCCACCATCTTCCCTAGGAAGTGCATGAGGCGCCTTAAGGGGTGCGACTGACCCTGAAGGAGAGATTGTACCCCTGTCTGTAGTGACCGCTGCTTGTCCAGCGGAAGCTTCACTATCGCTGAGAGAGTATGAAACTCCATGCCAAGATACGTTATTGATTGAGTCGGTGACAGATTTGACTTTGAAAAGTTGATGATCCACCCGAAAGTCTGGAGAGTCTCCAGCGCAACATTCAGGCTGAGTTGGCATGCCTCTTGAGAGGGTGCTTTGACAAGTAGATCGTCTAAGTAAGGGATCACCGAATGTCCCTGAGAATGCAAGACTGCTACCACTGCCGCCATGACCTTGGTGAAAACCCGTGGGGCTGTCGCCAGACCAAATGGCAGAGCTACGAACTGGAGATGGTCGTCTCCTATCACGAAACGTAGAAAACGTTGGTGCTCTGTAGCAATCGGCACGTGGAGATAAGCATCTTTGATGTCTATTGATGCAAGGAAATCTCCTTGAGACATTGAGGCAATGACTGAGCGGAGGGATTCCATCCGGAACCGTCTGGCGTTCACATGCTTGTTGAGCAGCTTTAGGTCCAGAACAGGACGAAACGAGCCGTCCTTTTTTGGAACCACAAAGAGATTGGAGTAAAAACCTTGCCCTTGTTCCTGCAGAGGAACAGGGATCACCACTCCTTCTGCTTTTAGTGAGCACACCGCCTGCAGAAGGGCATCTGCTCGGTCGGGATGTGGGGAGGTTCTGAAGAACCGAGGCGGAGGACGAGAACTGAACTCTATCCTGTACCCGTGAGACAAAATGTCTGTTACCCACCGGTCTTTGACCTGTGGCAGCCAAATGTCGCAAAAGCGGGAGAGCCTGCCACCGACCGAGGATGCGGAGGGAGGAGGCCGAAAGTCATGAGGCAGCCGCCTTGGAAGCGGTTCCTCCGGTTGCTTTCTTGGGGCGTGAGTGAGCCCGCCAGGAATCTGAGCTCCTTTGCTCCTTCTGAGTCCCTTTGGACGAGGAGAATTGGGTCTTGCCGGAGCCTCGAAAGGACCGAAACCTCGACTGCCACTTCCTCTGTTGAGGTTTGCTTGATCTGGGCTGGGGTAAGGAGGAGTCTTTACCCTTGGATTGTTTAATGATTTCAGCCAATTGTTCACCAAACAGTCTATCTACAGATAGTGGCAAGCTGGTTAAACATTTTTTGGAAGCAGAATCCGCTTTCCATTCCTTTAACCACAAGGCTCTGCGCAAAACCACAGAGTTGGCAGACGCCATTGAGGTACGGCTTGTAGAGTCCAGGACAGCGTTGATAGCGTAAGTCGCAAACGCAGACATTTGCGAGGTTAGGGACGCTACTCGCGGCACTGCTGGACGAATGATAGAGTCCACCTGTGCCAGACCAGCTGAAATAGCTTGGAGTGCCCACACGGCCGCGAATGCTGGAGCAAACGACGCGCCGATAGCTTCATAGACAGATTTCAACCAAAGGTCCATCTGTCTGTCGTTGGCATCTTTAAGTGAAGCCCCGTCTTCCACTGCAACTATGGATCTAGCCGCAAGCCTGGAGATTGGGGGGTCCACCTTTGGACACTGGGTCCAGCGTTTGACCACGTCAGGGGGAAAGGGATAACGTGTATCTTTAAGACGTTTGGAGAAACGCTTGTCTGGGTAAGCATGGTGTCTCTGGACTAATTCTCTGAAGTCAGCGTGGTACAGAAAAGTACTCAGTTTACGCTTGGGATACCTGAAATGGAACTTCTCCTGCTGTGCAGCTGCCTCCTCTGCAGAAGGGGCAGGGGGAGAAATTTCCAATAGACTATTGATGGCCGCTATAAGGTCATTTACCATGGCGTCACCATCAGGAGTATCCAGATTGAGAGCGGTTTCAGGATTAGACTCCTGATCACCCTCCTCTGTCTCATCATGTAGAGACTCCTCTCGCTGAGACCCTGATCCGCGTGATGACGTGGAGGGTCTCTCCCAGCGAGCTCGCTTAGGCTGCCTGGGACTGTCATCTGAATCAGAGCCGTCAGGCTGAGATGCCTGGGACCCCCTTGAAGCACGGATTAACTCCAACTGAGGGGGACCGGGGAACGTTGCCGCAGCAGTGTCCATGGTCTGAGTAACTGGCCTGCAAGGTTTCTAGGATCTTTGTCATAGTGACAGACATCTTGTCAGCAAAGACTGCAAACTCTGTCCCAGTCACCGGGACAGGGTTCACCGGCGACTCTGCCTGGGCCACTACCACCATAGACTCCGGCTGACGAAGTGGCACAGGGACCGAACATTGCACACAATGGGGGTCATTGTAACCTGCCGGTAGATCAGCCCCACAAGCGGCACAAGCAGCGCTTACAGCCTGTGTCTTGGCACCCTTGCGTTTTGCGGATGACATGTTGTCGTCTCCTCAGAGCAAGATAGGGTATACAGCCAAGAAGCGACCTTACAGTGCAATATATATATATATAT
The DNA here is from genome assembly GCF_048569485.1 of Anomaloglossus baeobatrachus. Taxonomy (NCBI): domain Eukaryota; kingdom Metazoa; phylum Chordata; class Amphibia; order Anura; family Aromobatidae; genus Anomaloglossus; species Anomaloglossus baeobatrachus. Next base: position 65,120,298 of record NC_134357.1, on the reverse strand, counting down.
ATGGTATAGAGAAAAAAATACACCAATATAACACTGTGGCACTAGTGGGGCCAGCACTAAAGTGCTGCTTAACGCGGGTGTGTGGTCGCCAGAAATCCCTTGTCTGGGTCTCCCAGAGCCTGTGTCCGTTCTCCAGCCAAACTGCATGTAGGAATGGCTGCCGGCGTCCTATGGAGAGGGGCGGGCCCTGGGCGTGTGCAGACAAAGAGCGGGAAACCTGCGTCCCACTGTGCTCAGTGAGAGGGCTGGAGCATGTAAATAAGACTCCAGCCCTCGGCGCTGATTAATCGTACAGCGTCTCTCCCTTGCCCTGATTGACAGGGTGGGGGCGGGAACGAAGCGGAGCTAGGCCGCAGAAGCCGGGGACTAAATTTATAAGCGACGCCGTCGTAAAAGCACGGTCGGCGCTAAGTCCCCGGCGCACTACAAGTCGCAGCCGCGCCGCCGCTCCAGGGGCGGCCGGCGCGGCAGTCCCCAATACATAAAGTCACTCAGAAAAACTGCAGTGACTGTAACCCCAGCGCGCAGCGCTACTGTCCCCGGCGCACTAGCACACCCAGCAAGTCTGGAATGTGCGCGGCCTGTTTGGGACACAGAGTACCTGAATGTCGCAGGGCCTTGTCCCTGAACGGTACCCAGCTCCGTATCCAGCAGGTTCCATGGGTCTGTGGATGGAGCCCGGCCTCAGGGCTTGGGGGCCGGTAAGATCCCACTTCCTCAGAGCCCCTGAGGGGGATGGGGAAGGAAAACAGCATGTGGGCTCCAGCCTCCGAACCCGCAATGGGTACCTCAACCTTAACAAACACCGCCGACATAAAGTGGGGTGAGAAGGGAGCATGCTGGGGGCCCTAGTATGGGCCCTCTTTTCTTCCATCCGACATAGTCAGCAGCTGCTGCTGACTAAACAGTGGAGCTATGCGTGGATGTCTGACCTCCTTCGCACAAAGCAGAAAACTGGTCAGCCCGTGATCCCACGGGGGGTGTATAGCCAGAAGGGGAGGGGCCTTACACTTTTTAGTGTAATGCTTTGTGTGGCCTCCGGAGGCAGTACTATACACCCAATCGTCTGGGTCTCCCAATGGAGCGCCGAAGAAATTGAGATCTGCCCGCGGTCCGAAAGGACCGAAACCTCGATTGTACCTTCCGTGGTTGAGGTCTGTTTGGTTTGGACTGGGGTAAGGATGAATCCTTTCCCTTGGATTGTTTAATGATTTCATCCAATCGCTCACCAAACAAGTGGTCGCCAGCCAATGGCAAACCGGTTAAGAACTTTTTGGAAGCAGAGTCTGCCTTCCATTCACGTAGCCACATGGCCCTGCGGAGTACCACCGAGTTGGCGGATGCCACCGCCGTACGGCTCGCAGAGTCCAGGATAGCATTAATGGCGTAGGACGCAAACGCCGACGCCTGATTGGTTAAGGACACCACTTGCGGGGCAGATGTACGTGTTACTGCATTAATCTGCGCCTGACAAGCTGAGATAGCTTGGAGTGCCCATACGGCGGCGAATGCTGGGGCAAAAGACGCGCCTATAGCTTCATAGATGGATTTCAACCATAGTTCCATCTGTCTGTCAGTGGCATCTTTGAGTGAAGCCCCATCTTCTACTGCAACTATGGATCTAGCCGCCAGTCTGGAGATTGGAGGATCCACCTTAGGACACTGAGTCCAGCCCTTGACAACCTCGGGGGGGGAAGGGATAACGTGTGTCCTTAAGACACTTGGAAAAACGCTTGTCTGGACAGTCTCGGTTTTTCTGGATTGCCTCTCTGAAGTCAGAGTGATCCAGAAACATATTTAATGTACGCTTTGGAAACCTGAAACGGAATTTCTCCTGAGAAGCAGACTCCTCAACTGTAGGAGCTGGGGGAGAAATATCCAACACCTGATTGATGGTCGCTATAAGGTCATTCACTACTGCGTCACCTTCAGGCGTATCTAGGTTGAGAGCGGCTTCAGGATCAGAATCCTGATCTGATACCTCCGCTTCATCTTCCAGAGAGTCCCCCTGCAGGGACCCTGAACAGTGTGATGAGGTGGAGGGATTTTCCCAGCGACCCCGCTTGGTCGGCCTGGGACTGCGGTCCGTGTCAGAGACCTCACCCCGGGACCCATGGGTCACCCCAGGGGCACTTTGCTGATCCAATTGAGGGGGACCAGGGGTCAAGGATTGGATAGAGCCCGGGGCCTGAATCACCGGTCTGGACTGCAATGCTTCCAGTATTTTAGCAGACCATTTATCCATAGTCTCAGACAGTTTGTCAGCAAAGGCTGCAAACTCCGTCCCTGTCACCTGGGCAGTGGTAGCAGGTGGATCCACCTGGGCCACCAGTCGCAGAGGCTCCGGCTGAGTAAGTGCCACAGGGGCCGAGCATTGCACACAATGAGGGTCAGTGGAACCTGCCGGTAGTACAGCTGTACATGAGGTACAAGTTGCAAAGTACGCCTGTGCTTTGGCACCCTTGCTTTTTGCAGATGACATGTTGTCTCCTCTGAGAACAACCAGGAGATATGATATATTAGGATATTATATAATATATATATATATATATATATATATATATATATATATATATATATATATATATATATATATATATATATATATATATATATATATATATATATATATATATATATATATATATATATATATATATATATATATATATATATATATATATATATATATATATATATATATATATATATACACATATATATATATACACATATATATATATATACATATACATATATATATATACATATATATACACATATATACACACACATATATACACACACATATATACACACACATATATACACACACATATATACACACACATATATACACACACATATATACACACACATATATACACACACATATATACACACATAGGTACTCAGTGGGGCGAGCACCATAGGTGCTGCTTACCGACCGCTCAAAGCAGTTGTGTGGTCACCGGATTCCCTGCCTGGGTCTCCCTGTGTTGTCTCTCCTCTCCAGCGTCTGAATCGCTGACAGGAATGGCTGCCGGCGTTCTGTGGGGAGGAGGAGATCGTGGGCGTGCCCAAGAAAAGTGCGGGAATCCAGTGCCCCACTGTACTGAGTGAGGGGGGAGGAGGATACTAATGTATGCTCCAGCCCTCCGCTGACGATCCGTGCAGCGTCCCGCCCCTTCCCTGACTGGCAGGCCTGTGGGCGGGAATAAACGACACTAGGCCGCAGAAGCCGGGGACTAAAGTTATAAGCGCGGCCGGCAATAAGCGCGGCAGTCCCCCGGCGCACAAACACACCCAGCAGTGCTGGAAAGTGTCTGGCACAAGGGCTCCATGTCCGGCGCACTAACACACCCAGCAGTGCTGTAATGTGTCTGGCACCAGCGCTCCATGCGCGGTCCCCCACGGGGACACAGAGTACCTCATAGTAGCAGGGCCTTGTCCCTGACGATACTCAGCTCCTATCCTGCAGATTCCCAGGGGCTGCGGAGGGAGCACGGTCTCATGTGCCTGGAGACCGATCCTGGATCCCACTTCACCCAGAGCCCTAAGGGATGGGGAAGGAAAACCGCATGTGGCTCCTGCCTGTGTACCCGCAATGGGTACCTCAACTTTAACAACACCGCCGACAAAGTGGGGTGAGAAGGGAGCATGTTATGGGCCCTCTTTTCTTCCATCCGACCTGGTCAGCAGCTGCTGCCGACCAAGCTGTGGAGCTATGCGTGGATGTCTGCCTCCTTCGCACAAAGCATAAAAACTGAGGAGCCCGTGAGCACGGGGGGTGTATAGGCAGAAGGGGAGGGGCTTTACACTTTTAGTGTAATACTTTGTGTGGCCTCCGGAGGCATAGCTATACACCCAATTGTCTGGGTCTCCCAATGGAGCGACAAAGAAAAGGAATTTACGGTAAGTAGACAAAATTCCCTTCTTTGTCGCTCCATTGGGAGACCCAGACAATTGGGACGTCCAAAAGCAGTCCCTGGGTGGGTAAAAGAATACCTCAATAACAGAGCCGAAAAACGACCCCTTCCTACAGGTGGGCAACCGCCGCCTGAAGGACTCGCCTACCTAGACTGGCATCTGCCGAAGCATAGGTATGCACTTGATAGTGTTTTGTGAAGGTGTGCAGACTAGACCAGGTAGCTGCCTGACACACCTGCTGAGCCGTAGCCCTTAACACCATGTTAAGGTCCCAGGGTTCCAGCGGACGCTTGTAAGGTGGAACTATGTGGCAAACTCCCTGCAGGAACGTGCAGACCTGCGGAAGCCTTGCCAGGCACTTTTGAAAAAATACTGAGAGCGCTGATACTTGTCCCTTGAGAGAGCCGAGTGACAAACCCTTGTCCATTCCGGATTGAAGGAATGAAAGAAAAATGGGTAAGGCAAAAGGCCAGGGAGTAAACCCTTATCAGAGCACCAGGACAAGAAGATCCGCCACGACCTGTAATAGATCTTGGCGGACGTTGGTTTCCTGGCCTGTCTCATAGTGGCAATGACATCCTGAGATAAACCCGACAACGCTAGGAACCAGGACTCAATGGCCACACAGTCAGGTTGAGGGCCGCAGAATTCAGATGGAAAAACGGCCCTTGTGACAGCAGGTCTGTGCGGTCTGGAAGCGCCCACGGCTGACCCACCGTGAGATGCCACAGATCCGGGTACCACGACCGCCTTGGCCAATCTGGAGCGACGAGAATGGCGCGACGACAGTCGGATCTGATCTTGCGTAACACTCTGGGCAACATCGCCAGAGGAGGAAGCACATAAGGGAGTCGAAACTGCGACCAATCCTGAACTATCGCGTCCGCCGCCAGAGCTCTGTGACCTTGAGACCGTGCCATGAAGGCCGGGACCTTGTTGTTGTGCCGTGACGCCATGAGATCGACGTCCGGCGTTCCCCAGCGGCGACAGATCTCTTGAAACACGTCTGGGTGAAGAGACCATTCCCCCGCATCCATGCCCTGACGACTGAGAAAGTCTGCTTCCCAGTTTTCTACGCCCGGGATGTGAACTGCGGAGATGGTGGAGGCTGTGGCCTCCGCCCACAGCAGAATCCGCCGGAGTTCCTGGAAGGCTTGACGGCTGCGCGTGCCGCCCAGGTGGTTGATGTACGCGACCGCCGTGGCGTTGTCCGACTGTATGCGGATCTGCCTGCCCTCCAGCCACCGATGGAACGCCTTTAGGGCTAGATACACTGCCCTTATCTCCAGAACATTGATCTGAAGGGAAGACTATCGGAGTCCAGGTTCCCTGAGCCCTGCGGTGGAGAAAAACCGCTCCCCACCCTGACAGGCTCGCGTCCGTCGTGACCACAGCCCAGGATGGGGGCAGGAAGGATTTTCCCTGCGATAGAGAAGTGGGAAGAAGCCACCACTGAAGAGAGGTTTTGGCTGTAAGGAAAAGCAAGACGTTCCTGTCGAGGGACGTCGACCTCCTGTCCCATTTGCGGAGAATGTCCCATTGGCGTGGGCGCAGCTGGAACTGCGCGAAGGGCACTGCCTCCATTGCTGCCACCATCTTCCCCAGGAAGTGCATGAGGCGCCTCAAGGGGTGTGACTGACCCCGAAGAAGGGATTGCACCCCTGTCTGCAGCGAAAGCTGTTTGTCCAGCGGTAGCTTGACTACCGCTGAGTGAGTATGAAACTCAATCCCGAGGTAAGTCAGTGATTGGGTCGGTGTCAACTTGGACTTTGGGAAGTTGATGATCCACCCTAACTGCTGGAGAGTCTCCAGAGCGACGGTCAGGCTGTGTTGACACGCCACCCGGGAGGGAGCCCTGACTAGGAGATCGTCTAAGTAAGGGATCACCGAGTGGCCCTGAGAGTGTAGGATCGCCACAACGGATGCCATGACCTTGTGAAGACCCGTGGGGCTGTCGCCAGGCCGAAAGACAGTGCCACGAACTGAAGGTGTTCGTCCCCGATGGCGAAACGCAGGAAGCGTCCTCGGGTGCGATGGACCTTGATCTCGATCGATGCTAGGAAGTCTCCTTGTGACATCGAAGCGATGACCGAGCGGAGAGATTCCATCCGGAACCGTCTGGTTCTCACGTGTCTGTTGAGCAGTTTGAGGTCCAGAACGGGACGGAATGATCCGTCTTTCTTTGGCACCACGAACAAGTTGGAGTAGAAGCCGTGACCACGTTCCTGAGGGGGAACGGGAATAGAAGAAACGAGTCGGAGGACGAGAGCTGAACTCTATCCTGTAACCGTGAGACAGAATGTCTCTCACCCATCGGTCTTGGACATGTGGCCACCAGGCGACCGACCGAGGATGCGGTTCGGGGAGGCCGAAAGTCATGAGGAGGCCGCCTTGGAGGCATTGCCTCCGGCGGTTTTTTGGGGGGCGTGACTTAGACCGCCACGCATAAGAGTTCCTCTGGCCCTTCTCTGGCCTGTTGGACGAGGAGGATTGGGACTTGGCTGAGGGCCGAAAGGACCGAAACCTCGGTTGTATTTTCCGTTGCTGAGGTCTCTTCGGTTTGGACTGGGGTAAGGACGAGTCCTTTCCCTTGGATTCCTTAATAATTTCATCCAATCGTTCGCCAAACAATCTGTCGCCAGAAAACGGCAAACCGGTTAAGAACTTCTTGGAAGCAGAGTCTGCCTTCCATTCGCGTAGCCACATAGCCCTGCGGACTGCCACCGAATTAGCGGATGCTACCGCTGGACGGCTAGCAGAGTCCAGGACGGCGTTCATGGCGTAGGACGAAAAAGCCGACGCCTGAGAAGTCAAAGACGCAACTTGCGGAGCAGAGGTACGTGTGACCGCATTAATCTCAGACAGACAAGCTGAGATAGCTTGGAGTGCCCACACGGCTGCAAAGGCCGGGGCAAAAGACGCGCCTGTGGCTTCATAGATGGATTTCACCAGGAGCTCTATCTGCCTGTCAGTGGCATCCTTGAGCGATGAGCCATCTGCAACTGATACTACAGATCTAGCCGCCAGTCTAGAGACTGGAGGATCCACCTTGGGACATTGAGCCCAACCCTTAACTACGTCAGAGGGGAAGGGGTAACGCGTGTCATTAAGGCGCTTAGTAGAGCGCTTGTCCGGAAATGCTCTATGCTTCTGGACAGCATCTCTGAAGTTAGAGTGATCGAAAAACGCACTCCGTGTACGTTTGGGAAACCTAAACTGGTGTTTCTCCTGCTGCGAAGCCGACTCCTCTATAGGTGGAGTTGGGGGAGAAAGATCTAGCACCTGGTTGATGGACGCTATAAGGTCATTTACTATGGCGTCCCCTTCAGGTGTATCAAGATTGAGGGCAACGTCAGGGTCAGAGCCCTGAGCTGCGACGTCCGCCTCATCCTCCAGAGAGTCCTCAAGCTGAGACCTCGAGCAGCGTGAGGAAGTCGGGGAAGATTCCCAGCGAGCCCGCTTAGCCGGTCTGGGACTGTGGTCCGTGCCGGGTCCTCCACGTGAGACCTAGGGGCCACCCCGGGAGCACGCTGCGGCGCAGACCGAGAGGGGCCTGGAGGCGATGATCCGACAGTGCCCGGGGCCTGTGTAAGGACCGGTCTGGACTGCAAGGCTTCTAGTAGCTTGGCAGACCATTTGTCCATAGACTGAGCCATGGATTGTGAAAGCGACTCAGAGTTTCTCAGCAAAAACTGCAAACTCTGTCCCTGCCGCCTGGACAGGGGAAGCAGGAGGGTCTGCCTGAGCCGAGGGGCCCACTAGTGACCGAGGCTCCGGCTGAGCAAGTGCAACAGGGGTCGAGCATTGCTCACAGTGAGGGTAGGTGGAACCCGCAGGTAACATAGCCCCACAAGAGGTACAGGTTGCAAAGAAGGGAATTTTGTTACTTACCGTAAATTCCTTTTCTTCTAGCTCCTATTGGGAGACCCAGACGATTGGTGTATAGCACTGCCTCCGGAGGCCACACAAAGCATTACACTAAAAAGTGTAAGGCCCCTCCCCTTCTGGCTATACACCCCCAGTGGGATCACTGGCTCACCAGTTTTAGTGCAAAAGCAAGAAGGAGGAAAGCCAATAACTGGTTTAAACAAATTCACTCCGAAGTAACGTCGGAGAACTGAAAACCGTTCAACATGAACAACATGTGTACCCGAAAAACAACCAAAAATCCCGAAGGACAACAGGGCGGGTGCTGGGTCTCCCAATAGGAGCTAGAAGAAAAGGAATTTACGGTAAGTAACAAAATTCCCTTCTTCTTCGGCGCTCCATTGGGAGACCCAGACGATTGGGACGTCCAAAAGCTGTCCCTGGGTGGGTAAAGAAATACCTCATGTTAGAGCTGCAAAGACAGCCCTCCCCTACGGGGAGGCAACTGCCGCCTGCAGGACTCTTCTACCTAGGCTGGCGTCCGCCGAAGCATAGGTATGCACCTGATAATGTTTGGTGAAAGTGTGCAGACTCGACCAGGTAGCTGCCTGGCACACCTGTTGAGCCGTAGCCTGGTGTCGTAATGCCCAGGACGCACCCACGGCTCTGGCAGAATGGGCCTTCAGCCCTGATGGAACCGGAAGCCCAGCAGAACGGTAGGCTTCAAGAATTGGTTCTTTTGAAAAGAGGATACCACCTTAGGGAGAAACTCCTGAATGGGGCGCAGCACTACCTTGTCCTGGTGGAACACCAGGAAAGGAGCTTTGGATGACAGCGCTGCTAGTTCAGACACTCTCCGAAGAGACGTGACCGCTACCAGAAATGCCACTTTCTGTGAGAGTCGAGAAAGTGACACATCCCTCAGGGGCTCGAAAGGCGGCTTCTGGAGAGCAACAAGGACCTTGTTTAGATCCCACGGATCTAACGGCCTCCTGTACGGAGGTACGATATGACACACCCCCTGCAGGAACGTGCGCAACTTAGAAAGTCGCGCTAGACGCTTCTGAAAAAACACGGATAGTGCCGAGACTTGCCCTTTAAGGGAGCCGAGCGACAAGCCCTTTTCCAACCCAGATTGCAGGAAGGAAAGAAAGACAGGTAACACGAATGGCCAGGGGGATACTCCTTGTGCAGAGCACCAGGATAAGAATATCTTCCACGTTCTGTGGTAGATCTTAGCAGACGTGGGCTTCCTAGCCTGTCTCATGGTGGCAACGACCCCTTGGGATAATCCTGAAGACGCTAGGATCCAGGACTCAATGGCCACACAGTCAGGTTCAGGGCCGCAGAATTCCGATGGAAAAACGGCCTTTGGGACAGTAAGTCTGGTCGGTCTGGTAGTGCCCACGGTTGGCCGACCGTGAGATGCCACAGATCCGGGTACCACGACCTCCACGGCCAGTCTGGGGCGACGAGTATGACGCGGCCGCAAACGGATCTGATCTTGCATAACACTCTGGGCAAGAGTGCCAGAGGTGGAAACACATAAGGGAGCCGGAACTGCGACCAATCTTGCACTAAGGCGTCTGCCGCTAGAGCTCTTTGATCGCGAGACCGCGCTATGAAGGTCGGGACCTTGTTGTTGTGCAGAGACGCCATTAGGTCGACGTCCGGCACCCCCCAGCTGCGGCAGATTTCCTGAAACACGTCCGGGTGAAGGGACCATTCCCCTGCATCCATGCCCTGGCGACTGAGGAAGTCTGCTTCCCAGTTTTCTACGCCCGGGATGTGAACTGCGGATATGGTGGATGCTCTTTCCTCCACCCACATCAGAATCCACCTGACTTCCTGGAAGGCTTGCCGACTGCGTGTCCCTCCTTGGTGGTTGATGTATGCCACCGCTGTGGAGTTGTCCGACTGAATTCGGATCTGCTTTCCTTCCAGCCACTGCTGGAAGGCTAATAGGGCAAGATACACTGCCCTGATTTCCAGAACATTGATCTGAAGGGTGGACTCCTGCTGAGTCCACGTCCCTTGAGCCCTGTGGTGGAGAAAAACTGCTCCCCACCCTGACAGACTCGCGTCTGTCGTGACCACTGCCCAGGATGGGGGCAGGAATGATCTTCCCTGTGATAATGAGGTGGGAAGAAGCCACCATTGCAGAGAGTCCTTGGTCATCTGAGAAAGGGAGACTGTCCTGTCTAGGGAAGTTGTCTTCCCGTCCCATTGGCGGAGAATGTCCCATTGAAGTGGGCGCAGATGAAACTGCGCGAACGGGACTGCCTCCATTGCTGCCACCATCTTCCCTAGGAAGTGCATGAGGCGCCTTAAGGGGTGCGACTGACCCTGAAGGAGAGACTGCACCCCTGTCTGTAGTGACCGCTGCTTGTCCAGCGGAAGCTTCACTATCGCTGAGAGAGTATGAAACTCCATGCCAAGATACGTTAGTGATTGAGTCGGTGCCAGGTTTGACTTTGAAAAGTTGATGATCCACCCGAAAGTCTGGAGAGTCTCCAGCGCAACATTCAGGCTGTGTTGGCATGCCTCTTGAGAGGGTGCTTTGACAAGTAGATCGTCTAAGTAAGGAATCACCGAATGTCCCTGAGAATGCAAGACTGCTACCACTGCCGCCATGACCTTGGTGAAAACCCGTGGGGCTGTCGCCAGACCAAATGGCAGAGCTACGAACTGGAGATGGTCGTCTCCCATCACGAAACGTAAAAAAAAACGTTGGTGCTCTGTAGCAATCGGCACGTGGAGATAAGCATCTTTGATGTCTATTGAGGCAAGGAAGTCTCCTTGAGACATTGAGGCAACGACAGAGCGGAGGGTTTCCATCCGGAACCGTCTGGCGTGCACATGTTTGTTGAGCAGCTTTAGATCCAGAACAGGACGGAACGAGCCGTCCTTTTTTGGAACCACAAAGAGATTGGAGTAAAACCCTCGCCCTTGTTCCTGAGGCGGTACAGGAACCACTACTCCTTCCGCTCTTAGGGAGTCCACCGCCTGCAGCAGGGCATCTGCTCGGTCTGGATGTGGGGAGGTTCTGAAGAACCGAGCTGGAGGACGAGAACTGAACTCGATTCTGTACCCGCGAGACAAAATGTTTGTCACCCACCGGTCTTTGACCTGTGACATCCAAATGTCGGAAAAGCGGGAGAGCCTGCCCCCGACCGGAGATGCGGAGGGGGGGGGCTGGAAGTCATGAGGTAGCCGCTTTGGAAGCGGTTCCTCCATTTGCTTTCTTGGGGCGTGCGTGAGCCCGCCAGGAATCTGAGACTCTTTGCGTCCTCTGAGTCCCTTTGGACGAGGAGAATTGTGCCTTGCCCGAACCTCGAAAGGACTGAAACCTCTGCTGCCATTTTTTCTGCTGAGGTTTGCTTGATCTGGGCTGGGGTAAGGAAGAGTCTTTACCCTTGGACTGTTTAATGATGTCAGCCAATGGCTCGCCAAACAGTCTATCTCTAGATAAAGGCAAGCTGGTTAAACATTTTTTGGAACCAGCATCTGCTTTCCAGTCCTTTAACCACAAGGCTCTGCGCAAAACTACCGAATTGGCGGACGCCATTGAGGTGCGGCTGGTAGATTCTAGGACCGCATTGATAGCGTAAGACGCAAACGCAGACATCTGCGAGGTAAGGGACGCCACTTGCGGCACCGCTGGATGTATGATAGCATCCACTTTTGCTAAACCAGCTGAAATAGCTTGGAGTGCCCATACGGCTGCGAATGCTGGAGCAAACGACGCGCCGATAGCTTCATAGACAGATTTTAACCAAAGGTCCATCTGTCTGTCATTGGCATCCTTAAGTGAAGCGCCATCCTCCACTGCAACTATGGATCTAGCTGCAAGTTTGGAAATCGGGGGGTCTACTTTTGGACACTGGGTCCAGCGCTTGACCACATCAGGGGGGAAAGGAAAACGTGTATCCTTAGAACGTTTAGAGAAACGCCTTTCTGGATGAGCGTCGTGTTTCTGGATTGACTCTCTGAAGTCAGAGTGATCCAAGAAAGCACTCAATTTACGCTTGGGATAGAGGAAACGAAACTTCTCCTGCTCTGCAGCTGCCTCCTCTGCAGAAGGAGCTGGGGGAGAAATATCCAACAGTCTATTGATGGCTGAGATAAGCTCGTTTACCATGGCGTCCCCATCCGGGGTATCCAGATTGAGAGGGGTTCCAGGATAAGACTCCTGATCACTCTCTTCAGACGCATCACAGGGCGACTGATTGCGCTGAGACCCTGAGCAGTGTGATGACGTTGAGGGTCTTTCCCAGCGAGCTCGCTTAGGGTGGCTGGGGCTATCATCTGAGTCATAATACTCAGCCTGGGAAGCCGGGGACCCCCTTGCAGTCTGGATTAATTCCAACTGAGGGGGATTAGAGGACAGAGACCTCGCCGTGTCCATAGACTGAGCCCCAGTCATGGATTGCAAAGTTTCAAGGATTTTTGCCATAGTCACAGACATTCCATCAGCAAAAACTGCAAAGTCTGTCCCTGACACCGGGGCAGGACTTACAAGCGTCTCAGCCTGGGTCACTACCCCTCCGGACTCCGGCTGGCGAAGCAGCACCGGATCTGAGCATTGCACACAATGGGGGTCTTTGGAACCTGCTGGTAGAGCAGCCCCACATGCAGCACACGCAGTGTACACAGCCCTAGCCTTGGCAGCCTTGCGTTTTGTGGATGACATGTTGCTGCCTCCTCAGAGCGATCTGGGGTATCCAGCCAGGAAGCGACCTCACAGTGCAAGAAATAAATAAATATATATATCTGGTGACACAGTACACCAATACACACTGAGGCACTAGAGGGGCCAGCTGAAATGCCGCTTACCGCCCGCTTAAGAGCGGGCGTGTGGTCGCCAAAAGCCCCCTAGTCCAGGTCTCCCAGAGCCTTGCGTCCTTCCTCTAGCCAGACTGCATGTAATGGCTGCCGGCGTCCTGGGAGAGGAGGGGGGGCGGGCCCTGGGCGTTCCTGGCTAAGAGCGGGAAGCCTGCTTCCCTCTGTGCCTAGTGAGAGGGCTGGAGCATGTAAATCAGGCTCCAGCCCTCGTCGCTGCTGCGAAACAGCGTCTCTCCCCTACCCTGATTGACAGGGTGGGGGCGGGAACGAAGCGGAGCTAGGCCGCAAAAGCCGGGGACTGGATTTATAAACGCCGCCGCCGTAAAAGCGCGGTCGGCGTGTCCCCGGCGCACTACAAGTCACAGCAGCGCCGCCGGTCCAGTGGGGGTCGGCGCTGCGTTCCCACAACACAAAAGTCCCCCAGTAAACTGCAGGAACACCAACTCAATCGTTACGGTCCCCGGCGCACTACAACACCCAGCCAGCCCGGAGTGTGTCTGTGCCTGCCGGGGACACAGAGTACCTGTATGATGCAGGGCCATGTCCCTGATTGTACTCCTGCTCCATATCCATCAGGTTCAACTGGGTCTGTGGATGGAGCCCGGCGTCAGAGCTTAGAGGCCGGCAGGATCCCACTTCCACAGAGCCCTACAAGGGGATGTGGAAGGAAAACAGCATGTGGGGCTCCAGGCCCTGTACCAGCAATAGGTACCTCAACCTTACAACACCATCCACGGGTGAGAAGGGAGCATGCTGGGGGCCCTATATGGGCCCTCTTTTCTTCCATCCGAAATAGTCAGCAGCTACTGCTGACTAAAATCTGTGGAGCTATGCGTGGATGTCTGACCTCCTTCGCACAAAGCTTGAAAACTGGAGAACCCGTGATACCACGGGGGGGGTATAGCCAGAAGGGGAGGGGCCTTGCACTTTTTAGTGTAGTGCTTTGTGTGGCCTCCGGAGGGCAGTAGCTATACCCCAATCGTCTGGGTCTCCCAATAGAGCGCTGAAGAAAGGGATAACGTGTATCCTTAAGACGTTTGGAGAAACGCTTATCTGGATAAGCATGATGTTTCTGGACTGATTCTCTGAAGTCAGAGTGGTCCAGAAAAGTACTCAATTTACGCTTAGGATACCGGAAATGGAACTTCTCCTGCTGTGCAGCTGCCTCCTCTGCTGAAGGGGCTGGGGGAGAAATATCCAACAGTCTATTGATGGCCGCTATAAGGTCATTTACCATAGCGTCACCATCAGGGGTATCTAGATTGAGAGCGGTGTCAGGATTAGATTCCTGATCACCCACCTCTGTCTCCTCATACAGAGCCTCGTCTCGCTGAGACCCTGACCAGTGTGATGACGGCGAGGGTCTTTCCCAGCGAGCCCGCTTAGGCTGCCTGGGACTGTCATCCGAGTCAGTCTTCAGCCTGTGATGCCTGGGACCCCCTTGAAGTACGGATTAGTTCCAACTGAGGGGGACCGGGGAGCACAGACACAGCAGTGTCCATGGTCTGAGAAACTGGCCTGGACTGCAAGGTTTCCAGGATTTTTGTCATAGTCACAGACATCTTATCAGCAAAAACTGCAAATTCTGTCCCCGTCACCGGGGCAGGGTTCACAGGCGTCTCTGCCTGGGCCACTACTACCATAGACTCTGGCTGCCGAAGTGGCACAGGGATTGAACATTGCACACAATGGGGGTCATTGGAACCTGCCGGTAGATTAGCCCCACATGCGGCACAAGCAGTGCATACCACCTGTGCCTTGGCACCCTTGCGTTTTGCGGATGACATGTTGTTGTCTCCTCAGAGCAATGTAGGGTATAAGCCAAGAAGCGACTGTACAGTGCAATATAAATATATATGGTACAGGGAAAAAATGCACCAAATAACACTGTGGCACTAGTGGGGCCAGCACTTATGTGCAGCTTACCGCCCGCATAAACGCGGGTGTGTGGTCGCCAGAGTCCCTTGTCTGAGTCCCCCAGAGCCTGTGTCCGTTCTCCAGCCAGACTGCATGCAGGAATGGCTGCCGGCGTCCTGTGGAGAGGGGCGGGCCCTGGGCGTGTTGAGACCAAGAGCGGGAAACTTGCGTCCCCACTTTGCCCAGTGAGAGGGCTGGAGCATGTAAATAAGGCTCCAGCCCTCGGCGCTGCCTATTGCACAGCGTCTCTCCCTTTCCCTGATTGACAGGGTGGGGGCGGGAACGAACCGTAACTAGGCCGCAAAAGCCGGGGACTAGATTTATGAGCGCTGCCGCCGTAAAAGCGCGGGCAGCGCGAGTCCCCGGCGCACTACAAGTCCCAGCGCCGCCGCCGCTCCCGGAGCGGCCGGCGCGGTAGTTCCCAAGACATAAAATCACTCAGCTAAGCTGCAGTGACTCTAACCCGAGCGCGCAGCGCTAGTGCCCCCGGCGCACTAGCACACCCAGCAAGCCTGGAGTGTGCGTGGCCTGTCTGTGCGGGGACACAGAGTACCTGAACGTTGCAGGGCCTTGTCCCTGACTGTACTCAGCTCCTCCAGCAGGGTCTCTGGGTCTGTGGATGGAGCTCGGCCTCAGGGTTTGGGGGCCGGTAAGATCCCACTTCCACAGAGCCCCTCAGGGGGATGGGGAAGGAAAGCAGCATGTGGGCTCCAGCCTCCGTACCCGCAATGGGTACCTCAACCTTACAAACCGCAAGTGGGGTGAGAAGGGAGCATGCTGGGGGCCCTATATGGGCCCTCTTTTCTTCCATCCGATAGAGTCAGCAGCTACTGCTGACTAAACAGTGGAGCTATGCGTGGATGTCTGACCTCCTTCGCACAAAGCAGAAAACTGGTGAGCCAGTGATCCCACTGGGGGTGTATAGCCAGAAGGGGAGGGGCCTTACACTTTTTAGTGTAATGCTTTGTGTGGCCTCCGGAGGCAGTGCTATACACCAATCGTCTGGGTCTCCCAATGGAGCGCCGAAGAAAAAACCCTTTGCCTTAGCGCCCTTGCTCCCTGTGGACGACATGCTGTTGTCTCCTAGGAGAGTGATCACTGAGGGTATATAGCCAAAAGCAAAACAACCCGGCCGAACAGAGAAAATATATACACATATATATACATACACACATACACACATACACACATACACACATACACACATACACACATACACACATACACACATACACACATACACACATACACACATACACACATACACACATACACACATACACACATACACACTCACACTCACACTCACACTCACACTCACACTCACACTCACACTCACACTCACACTCACACTCACACTCACACTCACACTCACACTCACACTCACACTCACACTCACACTCACACTCACACTCACACTCACACTCACACTCACACTCACTCAGGCACCCTAGGGGGACCAGCGTGGCTAACCGACCGCCCAAAGCGGTGTGTGTCCACCAGATTCCCTGCCTTAGGTCTCCCAGAGCTGCAGAGCTCGTTCCTGAAATCCTCCACCGGCAGAATGTGTGTAAAAATGGCTGCCGGAGCTCTCAGGGGAGAAGGGAGCCGTGGGCGGCGACAAGTAAAGTGCGGGAATCTGGGGCCCCACAGTGATCAGTGAGGGGGGGGAGGAAACCTAAGGTATGCTCCAGCCCTCACTGCCGACGTCAGGTCGACCGTCCCGCCCTTACCCCTGACTGGCAGGCCCGGGGGCGGGAGTTATGGTACTAGGCCGCAATGAAGCCGGGGACTAAATTTAATACCGCGGCCGACAAACAGGCGCGGTCGGCGCGGAAGTCCCGGTCTTCACAAACCAGCAGCTGCTGCAGCGTCTGTGAAACAAGCGCTCCATGCACCGTCCCCATGGGGACACAGAGTACCTGTAGATGCAGGGCCCTGTCCCTGATGATACTCAGTCTCCTGTCCGGCAGATTCCCACAGGGGCTGCGGAGGGAGCCCGGTCCCAGTGAATGGATGACCGGTCAGGATCCCACTTCTCCCAGAGCCTCTAAGGGATGGTGAAGGAAAACGGCATGTGGCTCCAGCCTGTGTACCCGCAATGGGTACCTCAACCTTGACAGCACCGCCGACTTAGTGGGGTGAGAAGGGAGCATGCCGGGGGCCCTGTGGGGGCCCTCTTTTCTTCCAACCGATAAAATCAGCAGCTGCTGCTGACTAAAATGGGATGCATGAGTGGATGTGTGCCTCCTTCCACACAAAGCATAAAACTGAGGAGCCCGTGATGCACGGGAGGGTGTATAGGCAGAGGGGAGGGGTTACACTTTTTAAAGTGTAATACTTTGTGTGGCCTCCGGAGGCAGAAGCTATACACCCAATTGTCTGGGTCTCCCAATGGAGCGACAAAGAAAGACTACAATTATACAACCCTGCTGAAACAGGTCGTCCAACTAGGACGTAAAGCATGAGAAATTGATTCGGCTGAAGACGGCTGTTACAGCATATTGGCAGTTGGAAGAAAAGGATCGGGCATGTTGGATTTCAATATGCCCGATCCTTTCATTTTTCAGAGAGACATCTGCAATCACTATAGATTATTAGCCGCTTACATAGGGAACACGTGTTCTCTTGGTAGAGAGGAGCATGCATATGTATAGGGGAAGAAGGGAATTTTGTTACTTACCGTAAATTCCTTTTCTTCTAGCTCTTATTGGGAGACCCAGACGATTGACGATTGGGGTATAGCTACTGCCTCCGGAGGCCACACAAAGCACTACACCAAAAAGTGCAAGGCCCCTCCCCTTCTGGCTATACCCCCCCGTGGTATCACGGGTTCTCCAGTTTTAGTGCCAAAGCAAGAAGGAGGAAAGCCAATAACTGGTTTAAACAAATTAACTCCGAGTAACATCGGAGAACTGAAAAACCGTTCAACATGAACAACATGTGTACCCGCAAACAGGGCTGTGGAGTCGGTAAGCCAAACCTTCGACTCCGACTCAGACTCCTCAAATTCTCTTGCACCGACTCAGACTCCGGCTCCGACTCCGACTCCTACATATATTGCTTATAGTTAGGTGAAAAATTTATTGTAGTACATGAATATGTGTATGTGAACATCAGACATTTAATAATTTTTATGATACAATAATCAAGATATTTGGATAGAACATAAAATATATTTATTGGAATACAACTTTAGAACACAAAAAACTGTAATAAATTGTAAATATGTAATACACTATGTAATATACAGTAGATTACATATATATCTTGTGTGTGTGTATATACACTGTATATATATATATTATATATATTACATATTTACAATTTATTAGTTTTTTTGTGTTCTAAAGTTGTATTCCAATAAATATTTTATGTTCTATCCAAATATCTTGATTATTGTATCATAAAAACAATTAAATGTCTGATGTTCACATTGTACTACAATAAATTTTTCACTTAAATATAAGCATTATACTAAATGTTGTTATTTAGTAAAATATTCAGCACATTCTGCATTGCACTCCTGTCCCCAATTTATTATATATTTTAGGAGTCGGAGTCGGTGCATTTTATACCGACTCCGACTCCACGACTCCGACTCCACAGCCCTGCCCGCAAACCACAAAAAAATCCCGAAGGACAACAGGGCGGGTGCTGGGTCTCCCAATAAGAGCTAGAAGAAAAGGAATTTACGGTAAGTAACAAAATTCCCTTCTTCTTCAGCGCTCTATTGGGAGACCCAGACGATTGGGACGTCCAAAAGCTGTCCCTGGGTGGGTAAAGAAATACCTCATGTTAGAGCTGCAAAACAGCCCTCCCCTACGGGGGTGTCACTGCCGCCTGCAGGACTCTTCTACCTAAGCTGGCATCCGCCGAAGCATAGGTATGCACCTGATAATGCTTGGTGAAAGTGTGCAGACTCGACCAGGTAGCTGCCTGGCACACTTGTTGAGCCGAAGCCTGGTGTCGTAATGCCCAGGACGCACCCACGGCTCTGGTTGAGTGGGCTTTTAGCCCTGAAGGAACCGGAAGCCCCGCAGAACGGTAGGCCTCTAGAATTGGTTCTTTGATCCATCGAGCCAGGGTGGCTTTAGAAGCCTGCAACCCCTTGCGCGGACCAGCGACAAGGACAAAAAGTGCATCGGAACGGCGCATGGGCGCCGTGCGGGAAATGTAGATTCTGAGTGCTCTCACCAGATCCAGCAAACGTAAGTCCTTTTCATACCGGTGAACCGGATGAGGACAAAAGGAAGGCAAGGATATATCCTGATTAAGATGAAACGAGGAGACGACCTTAGGGAGAAACTCCGGAATGGGGCGCAGCACTACCTTGTCCTGGTGGAACACCAGGAAGGGAGCCTTGGATGACAGAGCTGCCAGCTCCGACACTCGCCGAAGCGATGTGATCGCAACAAGAAACGCCACTTTCTGTGACAGGCGAGAAAAGGAAACTTCCTTCAGAGGCTCGAAAGGCGGCTTCTGGAGAGCAACTAGTACCCTGTTCAGATCCCATGGATCTAACGGCCGCCTGTACGGGGGCACAATATGACAGACCCCCTGCAGGAACGTGCGCACCTTAGGAAGACGTGCTAGACGCTTCTGAAAAAACACGGATACTGCCGATACTTGCCCTTTAAGGGAGCTGAGCGACAAGCCCTTTTCTAACCCCGATTGCAGGAAAGAAAGAAAAGTGGGCAATGCAAATGGCCAGGGAGACACTCCCTGAGCGGAACACCAGGATAAGAAAATCTTCCACGTTCTGTGGTAGATCTTAGCAGAAGTAGACTTTCTAGCCTGTCTCATTGTGGCTACAACTCCTTGGGATAATCCTGCAGACGCTAGGATCCAGGACTCAATGGCCACACAGTCAGGTTCAGGGCCGCAGAATTCTGATGGAAAAACGGCCATTGGGACAGTAAGTCTGGTCTGTCTGGAAGTGACCACGGTCGGCCGACCGTGAGATGCCACAGATCCGGATACCACGATCTCCTCGGCCAGTCTGGGGCGACGAGTATGACGCGGCTGCAATCGGATCTGATCTTGCGTAAGACTCTGGGCAAGAGTGCCAGAGGCGGGAATACGTATGGGAGCCGGAACTGCGACCAATCTTGTACTAAGGCGTCTGCCGCCAGAGCTCTTTGATCGCGCGACCTCGCCATAAATGCCGGGACCTTGTTGTTGTGCCGGGACGCCATTAGGTCGACGTCCGGCACTCCCCAGCGGCGACAGATTTCCTGAAACGCGTCCGGGTGAAGGGACCATTCCCCTGCGTCCATGCCCTGGCGACTGAGGAAGTCTGCTTCCCAGTTTTCAACGCCTGGGATGTGAACCGCGGATATGGTGGATGCTGTGTCTTCCACCCACATTAGAATGCGCCGGACTTCTTGGAAGGCTTGCCGACTGCGCGTCCCTCCTTGGTGGTTGATGTATGCCACCGCTGTGGAGTTGTCCGACTGGATTCGGATCTGCTTTCCTTCCAGCCACTGTTGGAAGGCTAGTAGGGCAAGATACACTGCCCTGATTTCCAGAACATTGATCTGAAGGGTGGACTCCTGCGGAGTCCACGTTCCCTGAGTCCTGTGGTGGAGAAACACTGCTCCCCACCCTGACAGACTCGCATCTGTCGTGACCACTGCCCAGGATGGGGGCAGGAAGGATCTTCCCTGAGACAATGAGGTGGGAAGGAGCCACCATTGTAGAGAGTCCTTGGCCGTCTGGGAAAGGGAGACTTTCCTGTCTAGTGACGTTGACTTTCCGTCCCATTGGCGGAGAATGTCCCATTGAAGTGGGCGCAGATGAAACTGCGCAAATGGAACTGCTTCCATGGCTGCCACCATCTTCCCTAGGAAGTGCATGAGGCGCCGCAAGGGGTGCGACTGACCCTGAAGGAGAGATTGCACCCCTGTTTGTAGTGATCGCTGTTTGTTCAGCGGAAGCTTCACTATCGCTGCTAGAGTATGGAACTCCATGCCAAGATACGTGAGTGATTGGGTCGGTGACAGGATCGACTTTGGAAAGTTGATGATCCATCCGAAAGACTGTAGAGTCTCCAGCGTAGCATTCAGGCTGAGTTGGCATGTCTCTTGAGAGGGTGCCTTGACCAGTAGATCGTCTAGGTAAGGGATCACCGAGTGTCCCTGAGAGTGCAAGACTGCTACCACTGCCGCCATGACCTTGGTGAAGACCCGTGGGGCTGTCGCCAGACCGAATGGCAGAGCTACGAACTGAAGATGGTCGTCTCCTATCACAAAACGTAGAAAACGTTGGTGCTCTGTAGCAATTGGCACGTGGAGATAAGCATCTTTGATGTCTATTGAGGCAAGGAAGTCTCCTCGAGACATTGAGGCAATGACAGATCGTAGGGTTTCCATCCGGAACCGCCTGGCGTGCACATGTTTGTTGAGCAGTTTTAGGTCCAGAACAGGACGGAATGAGCCGTCCTTTTTTGGAACCACAAAGAGATTGGAGTAAAACCCTCGACCCTGTTCCTGAGGAGGGACAGGGATCACTACTCCTTCCGCTCTTAGGGAGTCCACCGCCTGCCGCAGAGCATCTGCTCGGTCTGGATGTGGGGAGGTTCTGAAGAATCGGGCTGGAGGACGAGAACTGAACTCGATTCTGTACCCGCGAGACAAAATGTCTGTCACCCACCGGTCCTTGACCTGTGACAGCCAAATGTCGCAAAAGCGGGAGAGCCTGCCCCCGACCGGAGATTCGGCGGGAGGGGGCTGGAAGTCATGAGGTAGCCGCTTTGGAAGCGGTTCCTCCATTTGCTTTCTTGGGGCGTGCGTGAGCCCGCCAGGAATCTGAGTTTCTTTGCGTCCTCTGAGACCCTTTGGACGAGGTAAATGGTGTCTTGCCCGAACCTCGAAAGGACTGAAACCTCTGCTGCCACTTTTTCTGCTGAGGTTTGCTTGTTCTGGGCTGGGGTAAAGAAGAGTCTTTACCCTTGGACTGCTTAATGATGTCAGCCAATGGCTCGCCAAACAGTCTATCTCTAGATAAAGGCAAGCTGGTTAAACATTTTTTGGAACCAGCATCTGCCTTCCAGTCCCTTAACCACAAGGCTCTGCGCAAAACTACCGAATTGGCGGACGCCATTGAGGTGCGGCTGGTAGATTCTAGGACCGCATTGATAGCGTAAGACGCAAACGCAGACATCTGCGAGGTAAGGGACGCCACTTGTGGCACTGCTGGATGTATGATAGCATCCACTTTTGCTAAACCAGCTGAAATAGCCTGGAGAGCCCATACGGCTGCGAATGCCGGAGCAAACGACGCGCCGATAGCTTCATAGACAGATTTTAACCAAAGGTCCATCTGTCTGTCATTGGCATCTTTAAGTGAAGCGCCATCCTCCACTGCAACTATGGATCTAGCTGCAAGTTTGGAAATCGGGGGGTCTACCTTTGGACACTGGGTCCAGCGCTTGACCACATCAGGGGGGAAAGGATAACGTGTATCCCTAGAACGTTTAGAGAAACGTCTTTCTGGGTGAGCGTCGTGTTTCTGGATTGATTCTCTGAAGTCAGAGTGATCCAACAAAGCACTCAATTTACGCTTGGGATAGAGGAAACGAAACTTCTCCTGCTCTGCAGCTGCCTCTTCTGCTGAAGGGGCTGGGGGAGAAATATCTAACAGCCTATTGATGGCTGAGATGAGGTCGTTTACCATGGCGTCCCCATCAGGGGTATCCAGGTTGAGAGGGGTTCCAGGAGTGGATTCCTGATCACTCTCTTCAGACACCTCACAGGGAGACTGATTGCGCTGAGACCCTGAGCAGTGTGATGACGTTGAGGGTCTTTCCCAGCGAGCTCGCTTAGGGTGGCTGGGGCTATCATCTGAGTCATAATCCTCAGCTTGTGAAGCCGGGGACCCCCTTGTAGTCTGGATTGGATCCAGCTGAGGGGGGCCAGAGGACAGAGACCTCGCCGAGTCCAAAGACTGAGCCCCAGACATGGATTGCAAAGTTTCAAGGATTTTTGTCATAGAATGTCTGTGACTATCAGCAAAAACTGCAAAGTCTGTCCCTGGCGCCGGGGCAGAACTTACAAGCGTCTCAGCCTGGGTCACTACCTCTCCGGACTCCGGCTGGCGAAGCAGCACCGGATCGGAGCATTGCACACAATGGGGGTCATCGAAGCCTGCTGGTAGAGCAGCCCCACATGCAGCACACGCAGTGTACACAGCCCTAGCCTTGGCAGCCTTGCGTTTTGTGGATGACATGTTGCTGCTTCCTCAGAGCGATCTGGGTATCCAGCCAGGAAGCGACCTCACAGTGCAAGAAATAAATAAATATATATATCTGGTGACACAGTACACCAATACACACTGAGGCACTAGAGGGGCCAGCTGAAATGCCGCTTACCGCCCGCTTAAGAGCGGGTGTGTGGTCGCCGAAAGCCCCCTAGTCCAGGTCTCCCAGAGCCTTGCGTCCTTCCTCCAGCCAGACTGCATGTAATGGCTGCCGGCGTCCTGGGAGAGGAGGGGGGGCGGGCCCTGGGCGTTCCTGGCTAAGAGCGGGAAGCCTGCTTCCCTCTGTGCCTAGTGAGAGGGCTGGAGCATGTAAATCAGGCTCCAGCCCTCGTCGCTGCTGCGAAACAGCGTCTCTCCCCTACCCTGATTGACAGGGTGGGGGCGGGAACGAAGCGGAGCTAGGCCGCAAAAAGCCGGGGACTAAAGTTATAAACGCCGCCGCCGTAAAAGCGCGGTCGGCGTGTCCCCGGCGCACCACAAGTCACAGCAGCGCCGCCCGATCCAGTGGGGGTCGGCGCTGCGTTCCCACAACACAAAGTCCCCCAGTAAACTGTAGGAACACTAACTCCAACGTTACGGTCCCCGGCGCACTACAACACCCAGCCAGCCCGGAGTGTGTCTGTGCCTGCCGGGGACACAGAGTACCTGTATGATGCAGGGCCATGTCCCTGATTGTACTCCTGCTCCATATCCATCAGGTTCAACTGGGTCTGTGGATGGAGCCCGGCGTCAGAGCTTAGAAGCCGGCAGGATCCCACTTCCACAGAGCCCTACAAGGGGATGTGGAAGGAAAGCAGCATGTGGGGCTCCAGCCTCTGTACCAGCAATAGGTACCTCAACCGTACAACACCATCCACGGGTGAGACGGGAGCATGCTGGGGGCCCTATATGGGCCCTCTTTTCTTCCATCCGAAATAGTCAGCAGCTACTGCTGACTAAAATCTGTGGAGCTATGTATGGATGTCTGACCTCCTTCGCACAAAGCTTGAAAACTGGAGAACCCGTGATACCACGGGGGGGTATAGCCAGAAGGGGAGGGGCCTTGCACTTTTTGGTGTAGTGCTTTGTGTGGCCTCCGGAGGCAGTAGCTATACCCCAATCGTCAATCGTCTGGGTCTCCCAATAGAGCGCTGAAGAAGAGAGGGGTGATAACACCAACAGCTGTCTATTTGCAATCAGGTATCCAAAGTGTACAGCCAGCCTTAAACTTGTGCCCCATATTAACAACTATACCCCCCCCCCGTTTCCTATATACAGCTATGAGGCAGAGTCATACATCTCCATGGATATGGACTACAAGCTAAATTGTTAATTTGGCAAGTTATTCATTCAGGTATTCCCGCCTTACTATCCGTTCCCTCTAATATATTATATGCAGTGGCTCTGATTGACAAATAGTTAAAATGTAGGGTTAAACCAGAGCATAAGTTACCTCTAAATTAATGGAGGCTGGAGAGACTGTAGCAATAATGGAGGTCTTGGTCCTCCCTCCTAGAGAGTCCTGCAGGATCCGGGTTAGCTTAGACTCCCGGTATGGGATGTGTGGAGCTCTCTCCACCAGAGCGGTGATCACTCTACCCAGTGTCAGAAGGGACTGGTTAATGTTCCCAGCCTCACGGGCCCTCTTGTCTACAGCTCCGGAGCGGCCGATGTTCTCACTGCCAGCAAGATCCACCTATGGGAGAAAAGAAGAAATCGTTAACTGGTGCTAAAGACAAAATTCATTCCACAAGGGCCTAGCAATGATGGGTGTGAGATGGTCTGCAGTCAACCTCCTAACCTTTGAGGTCAGTGAGTGGCTGCAGGGTCAGGTGACTGATTGTATAGAATCACACCTGATCCAGGCAGAGACCACTAGAGAAGTATCAGGGGTTTGGATGGGTACATAACGCTTATGAAAATCCCTTTCCCAAAACAGATTTTTTTTCCCCCTTTCTTTTAAAGAGAATTCCCTTACAGCAGCATTTCAGTGTTGAATTATATTGTAGCAATAATGGCATAAAAATATTTTACATCATTATACTTTGAGGACAGGCAGCCACACAGGCAGCCACACAGGCAGCCACACAGGCAGCCACACAGGCAGCCACACAGGCAGCCACACAGTTATCTCAGCACTGCTGAGCTTAGGCTGCTTTCACACTGCGTTCTGATCTCCGATAAGAGGTCCTGTCCAAATGCCATGCAAAACGCTGTGTCAGAAGTATGCGCTGACTGGGCCATTGACTATAATGGTGCAGACAGTCACTGTGTGCTCTGTCGTGCACCATTTTTAGGAGTATACGCCAATTGGAGGCGGACACCCAGACAGAGTCTACTAGATCCGGGTGTAGTGTCCGACTCCAGTAAGCTTATATTCCCAAAAATGGTGCATGACAGAGCACAGGGTGACTGTCTGCATCATTACAGCCAATGGCCCCATCGGTGCATAAGTCCAAAACCAGTTTTGCAGGTCGTTCGGATGGAAGTTCCAAAGGGTCCACCAAACGGGGAGACTAACAGTGTGAAAGTGGACTTACGAACAGAGAACTAGGAGATGCACAAGTTTTAGCAAGAGGTTATCTTGATAAAAAAAAAAAAAAAAAAAGAGAGTCTTCTATAGTCAGAAGAGTATGGTAATCTTACCAAATTAAGTTTTCCAATTTTCACCAGCTCTTCTCCATCAACTGTAGTTTCCTTCATGTGGATGGTGACGGAAAACACTGAATGGGAACGACTGTGGAGGGAAACATTGAAAACAATTAATTCCTGCCAAAGAAGGGAATTTTGTTTACTTACCGTAAATTCCTTTTCTTCTAGCTCCAATTGGGAGACCCAGACAATTGGGTGTATAGCTATTGCCTCTGGAGGCCACACAAAGTATTACACTAAAAAGTGTAAGGCCCCTCCCCTTCTGGCTATACACCCCCAGTGGGATCACTGGCTCACCAGTTTTAGTGCCAAAGCAAGAAGGAGGAAAGCCAATAACTGGTTTAAAGACCAATTCAATCCGAGGAAACATCGGAGAACTGAACCATACCACATGAACAACATGTGTACCCGAAAAAACAGAAAAACCCCGAGAAAACAGGGCGGGTGCTGGGTCTCCCAATTGGAGCTAGAAGAAAAGGAATTTACGGTAAGTAAACAAAATTCCCTTCTTCTTTGTCGCTCCATTGGGAGACCCAGACAATTGGGATGTCCAAAAGCAATCCCTGGGTGGGTAAAAGAATACCTCATGATAGGGCCGTCAAACGGCCCTCTCCTACAGGTGGCCAACCGCCGCCTGAATGACTTATCTACCTAGGCTGGCGTCTGCCGAAGCGCAGGTATGCATCTGATAATGCTTGGTAAAAGTAAGTAGACTCGACCAGGTGGGTGCCTGACACACCTGCTGAGCCGTAGCCTGGTGCCGTAATGCCCAGGATGCACCCACGGCTCTGGTAGAATGGGCCTTCGGCCTTGAGAGAACCAGAAGCCCAGTAGAACTGTAGGTTTCAAGAATTGGTTCCTCGAGCCCCCGAGCAAGGGTGGATCTGGAAGCTTGCGACTGTTTACGCCGACCAGCGACAAGGACAAAGAGTGCATCCGGGTGGCGCAGGAGCGCCATGCGGGAAGTAGAACCCGAGTGCTCTCACCAGAACCAACAGATGCAAATCTTTCTGAAATTGATGGACTGGACGAGGACACAAAGAAGGTGAGGTGATATCCTGATTGATATGAAAATGGGATACCACCTTAGGGAGAAATTCCGGAACCGGACGCAGAACTACCCTGTCCTGGTGAAGGACCAGGAAGGGAGTTTGTATGAGAGCGTTGCTAGCTCGGAAACTCTCCTAAGAGACGAGACCGTTACTAGAAGGCCACTTCCCGTGAAAAACGGGAAGGGAGACATCCTTCAAAGGCTCGAAAGGCGGCATCTGGAGAGCAATTAGAACCTTGTTCAGATCTCAGGGCTCTAACGGCCGCTTGTACGGAGTGCTGAGAAGACAAACTCCCCGTAGGAACGTGCGTACCTGAGGAAGTCGTCGTTTCTGAAAAAATACAGATAGCGCTGAGACTTGTCCCTAAAGGGAACTGAGCGACAACCCATTTTCCTACCTAGATTGCAGGAAGGAAGGAAACATAGACGATGCAACCGGCCAGGGAGAAACACCCTGCGCCGAGCACCGAGATAAGAACATCTTCCACGTCCTGTGGTCAATCTTGGCGGACGTTGGTATGCTAGCCTGTCTCATGGTGGCAACCACGTCCTGAGGTAATCCTGACGACACTAGGTTCCAGGACTCAATGCCACACCATCCGGTTGAGGGCCGTAGAATTCAAATGGAAGAATGGCCCTTGAGACAGCCAGTCTGATTGGTCTGGTAGTGCCCCCGGTTAGCCTACCGTGAGGCACCACAGAACCGAGTACCACAACATCCTCGGCCAATTTGTAGCGACGAGGATGGCGCGGCCGCAGTCGGTCTTGATCTAGCGCAGTACTCTGGGCAACAATGCCAGAGGTGGCACCTAAGGTAGCTGGAACTGCGACCAATGCTGAACTAAGGCGTTTGCCGCCAGAGCTCGATGATTGTGAAACCGTGCCATGAAGCTGGCACATTGTTGTTGTGCCGTGACGCCATTAGATCGACGTCCGGCCTCTGTCAGCGGCGCCAGACCTCCTGAAACCCGTCCGGGTGAGGAGACCATACTCTTTCGGCCACACCTCAGCGACTTAGGAAGTCAGCTTCCTAGTTTCCACACTTGGGATGTGAATTGTGGATATGGTGGATGCCGTGTCTTCCACCCACATCAGAACCTGCCGGACTTCCTGGAAGGCTTGCCGGTTGCGCGTTCTTCCTTGGTGGTTGATGTATGCCACCGCTGTGGAGCTGTCCGACTGAAGTCGGATATGCTTGCTTTCCAGCCGCTGTTGGAAGGATTGTAGGGCAAGATACACTGCTCTGTGTTCAAGAACATTGATCTGGAGAGTGGACTTTTGCTGAGTCCACGTACCCTGAGCGCTGTAGTGGAGAAAAACTGCTCCCCACCCTGATAGACTCGCGTCTGTCGTAACTATCGCCCAGGACGGGGATAGGAAGGACCTTCTTTTTGACCAAGAGGTGAGAAGAAGCCACCACCGTAGAGATTCCTTGGCCGCCTGAGAAAGAACGACGACCCTGTTGAGGGACGTCGACTCCTCGTCCCATTGGCGGAGAATGTCCCATTGTAGTGGACGCAGTAAAACTGCGCGAAAGGAACTGCCTCCATTGCTACCATCTTACGTAGGAAGTGCATGAGGCGTCTCAATGTGTGCGACTGGTTCTTAAAGAAGAGCTTGCAGCCCGTAGTGAATGCTGTTTGTCTAGCGGCAGCTTCACTATCGCTGAGAGAGTAAGAAACTCTATGCCTAGATATGTTATCGATAGGGTCGGGGTCGGATCTGACTTTAAAAAGTTGATGATCCACCCAAAACTCTAGAGAGTCTCCAGCGCAACGTTCGGGCAGTGTTGGCATGTTTCCTAAGAGAGTGCCTTGACAAGTAGATCGTCTAAATACGGGACCACAGAGTGACCCTGAGAGTGCAGGACTGTGACTACTGCTGCCCTGACCTTGGCGAAGACCAGTTGGACTGTCGCTAGCCGGAAGGTAGAGCTACGAACAGAGGGTGTTCGTCTCCTATAACGAAGCGTAGAAACGCTAGTGCTCTGGATCAATCGGCACGTGTGGATAAGCATCCTTGATGCCTAATGATGCTAGGAAATATCCTTGGGACCTTGAGGCGATGACATGGCGGAGGAATTCCATCCGGAACCGCCTGGTGTCCACGAGCTTGCTGAGCATTTTTAGATCCAGAACGGGACGGAACGGCCCGTTGTTATAGGTACCGCAAAGAATTTGGGGTAAAAACCGTGACCTTGTTCCTGAAGAGGAACGGGGGTCCTCACTCTTCCTGCCTATAGAGTGCACCCTGTTTGCAGAAGAGCAGCGGCCCGGCCGGGAGGTGGAGAAATTCTGAAGAATCGAGTTGGAGGACGAGAAGTGAGCTCTATCCTGTACCCGTGAGACAGAATGTCTCACACTCAATGGTCATTGACCTATGGCAGCTAAATATCGCCAAGGCGGGAGAGCCTGCTACCGACCGAGGCCGCAAGTCATGAGGAAGCCGCCTTGGAAGCGGGTTTTCAGACTGTCGCTTTTTTGGGCGAGACTGAGCCCGCTAAGAATCTTAGCTCCTCTGATCCTTTTGAGTCCACATTGGCGAGGAAAAATGGGACCTGCCCGAGCCTCGAAAAGGCCGAAAACCCCGACTGCCTCTTGCTCTGTTGGGGTTTGTTGTGTCCGGGCTGAGGAAAGGATGAATCCTTACCCCTGGACTGTTTGATGGTTACATCCAACGCTCACCAAACAGTCGGTCAGCAGAAAAAGGCAACTGGTTAGGCAACCTTTTTTGGAAGCAGAATCTGCCTGCCATTCACTTAACGAGCAGACCAGGCTCTGCTTAAAAACACGGAGTAGCGGAGGCTACCGCCGCACGGTTCGCAGAGTCCAGGACAACCTGAATCGCGTAAGAAACAAATGCAGACATTTGAGAGGTTAAGGATGCCACCTGCGGCACAGATGTACGTGTAACCGTGTCAATCTGTGTAAGACAAGCTGAAATAGCTTGGAGTGCCCCAAGGGAGAGAATGCCGGAGCCAACGGTGCGCCGACAGCCTCATGGATGGCTTTCGACCAGAGATCCATCTGTCTGTCAGTGGCATCTTTGAGTTTGCAGTTCCATCTCCCACTGCAACTATCTAGCTACAAGCCTGGAGATTGGAGGATGCCGCTCGGGACATTGGGTCCAGTCCTTGACCAAGTCAGGGGACAGGGATAACGTGTATCCTAAGCCGTTTGGAGAAGCGCATATCTGGATAAGCGTGGTGTTCCTGGACTGCCTCTCTGAAGGCAGAGTGGTCCAGAAAAATACGTGAAGCTGACTCCTCCACTGGAGGAGCTGTGAGAAATAACCCACATTCTATAGATGGACGCTATAAGATTATTTACTATGGCGTCACAATCAGGTGTATCCAGATTGAGAGCGGTCTCAGGATCAGAATCCTGAGCCGCTACTTCCGCCTCATTACACAGCGAGTCCTTCTGTTAGGACCCTGATGAAACCGAGGCCGCTCATAGCGAGCCCACTTAGGCTGTCTGGGACTGACGTCCGTGCAGAGCCGTGACTCTGGGATGCGTGTGACATTCCCGGAGCTGTTAGTCACACTGAGGGGGGCCATGGATCAATGATTCAACAGTGCCCATATTGTGAGAGACATGTCCGGACTGCTAGGCTTCTAGTATCATAGCCATAGTCTCAG
This sequence comes from Anomaloglossus baeobatrachus, assembly GCF_048569485.1. Classification (NCBI taxonomy): domain Eukaryota; kingdom Metazoa; phylum Chordata; class Amphibia; order Anura; family Aromobatidae; genus Anomaloglossus; species Anomaloglossus baeobatrachus. The sequence continues at coordinate 65,090,158 of NC_134357.1, read as the reverse complement.
AAAAACTGTCAGTAAATACTGCAGACACCGTCCTCATCTCCTGGCCATTAGTGCATACAATGGGAGTCTATGTACCTGCCGGCCGTATAGCCGTACATGCTGTACCAGCTGTATAGAAAAACATGTGGTTCTGCACCTTTGTTTTACACAGAGAATATGCTGATAACTCCTCCGCATAATCCAGGAGGGTATATACAACGTGCGACCAAACAGTGCAATGTATATAGTACAAGCATCTCTATAAGTGCACTTCTGCACTAGTGGGGTTAGCACCACAGGTGCTGCTTAACGCCTGTTACAGCGATTGTGTGACTATCAGAATGCCAGGGTCTTCCACACTTGTCTCTGTATCGTACAGAAACTGACACTAATGGCTGCCGGTGTCCTTGTAGAGAAGGAAGCCGTGGGCGTGCCTGAGAAAGTGCGGGAATCCGGATTCACAGTGCACACAGTGAGAGGGGTGGAGTATGCAAAACATACTCCAGCTCTCAGCGCTGCAGTGCTATGCAGCGTCACGCCCCTACCCTGACTGTCAGGGCTGTGGGCGGTAACGAAGGGAGACTAGGCCCAGAAGCCGGGGACTCGAGTTAACAGCGCGGCCGCCGTAAAAGCGCGGGCCGCGCTGAAGTCCCCGGCGCACCACAAGTGCCAGCCGCGCCGCAGTTCCAGCGGCCGGCGCGACCGATTCATAGAAGTGGCCAGCGTCCCGCCCCTCTCCTGACTGGCAGGTCTGGGGGCGGGAACGAACGGAAGCAGGCCGCAAAAGCCGGGGACTCTAGTTATCAGCGCGGCCGCCGTAAAAGCGCAGGCCGCGCTGAAGTCCCCGGCGCACTACAAGTGCCAGCCGCGCCGCAGTCCCAGCGGCCGGCGCGACCAATTCCCATAAGTGAGCCTGCTTCAGCAAGCTGAATGAGGCCATGGCACAGGCGCCGCAGCGCTGATGTCCCCCGGCGCACTACAACACCCAGCATGCTGCGGTGTGAGCGCCAAATGCACGGGGACACAGAGTACCTTGAGGAAGCAGGGCCATGTCCCTGATGTACTCCGCTCCATCCAGCATCTTCTCCAGGGGCTGTAGATGGAGCACGGTCTCAGTGCCTGGAGACCGGTAAATCCCACTTCACCCAGAGCCCTGTAAAAAGGGATGGGGAAGGAATCAGCATGTGGGCTCCTGCCGCCGTACCCGCAATGGGTACCTCAACCTTACAAACACCTCCGACATACAGTGGGGTGAGAAGGGAGCATGCTGGGGACACTATATGTGTCCTCTTTTCTTCCATCCGACATAGTCAGCAGCTGCTGCTGACTAAAAAGTGGAGCTATGCGTGGATGTGTTGCCTCCTTCGCACAAAGCACAAAACTGGTGAGCCAGTGATCCCACTGGGGGTGTATAGCCAGAAGGGGAGGGGCCTTACACTTTTAAGTGTAATACTTTGTGTGGCCTCCAGAGGCAATAGCTATACACCCAATTGTCTGGGTCTCCCAATGGAGCGACAAAGAAATGAAAATTGTCGCCAAGGCTTCTGAATGAAGCAGCTCAATCTTCAGAGTGAAACCCCAGCACATTGTGATAGAGCCAGCCTACTGCATGTACACGGCTGCATCTATGTGCAGATGTGCAAACTACCAAGTACTACCTGCCACAAGGAGCCGTGAATGAACAGGCTGCCGTCTGCACATACCCAACAGCCACAGCTCTTCTCTTACATAAATAGAAGGGGGCTGGCTTAGCTACAAAATTCAAGAGGTTGTTCACTAGTTTAACCTTGATGTCTTTGGGATAGGTCATCGATGCCTGATCAGAAGGGGTGCAGGGTGTCGGACCTCGGCTAATTAGCTGCTCTCGGCGCCGCCAGCGCTTCGTTCCATAGATGCCTCATCTGATAGTGGCCGCAGCTGGGTACTGTATATTGCTTCCCATTGATTAGAATGGGCGGTAGATGTGCAGTATCTGACCCCGGACGATCAGACATTGATGGCCTATCCTAAGGATAGGCCATCAATGTAAATGTAGTGGGCAGCCCCTTTAAAGATAATCTGACAGCTGATACATGTAGCCAACGGTTTGGGCAGCAAGTATGAGGCACCATCTACATTATCTCAGCCAGGAATGTTTGACTCAAATTATGATGCTATTGAGTAATAAACCGTTCAATAACCGGGGACTGAGCTGCGCTTTAGACGAGTCGTATAGGTGGGTCCCGGCGGCTGCTCCCAACGTACTGCCCTGGACCGACAAGTCTGTCTATGTACAGGTATAAGATGTAGAAGCTGGAGACAATGTGTGGATAGAGGTCTTACCTGGGAACAGATCGGGTGGAAGGTCAGTGACAAACCCTCACCACAACTACTGTAGAAGCACAAGGTATGAGGTTCCTGGCTGCGGCAGACAATCAACTGAGAAACTTCTATGTATCATTTTACATAGCAGATGGCAAGTAAACTGACAGGAACTGATACACACAGGTATAGGAAGAGACCTATCCAATGGGATTGTGAAGAGAGAGGGTTAACACTGTTACCGTATAAGAAAAGACTTCAAAAGTTCAATAAAACAGGGATTTCCATGCGTTTCGGATCTCAAGCTCCTTGCTCAGGAAAAATTTTAAAAAAATCCAACGAACATCTGTTTCTCCTGAGGAAGGAGCTTGAGCTCCGAAACGCGTAGAAATAAAATCACTGTTTTATTAAACTTTTGAAGTCTTCTCCTATACGGCAGCAGTGTGTTAACCCCTTCTCTTAATGCCAATTGATGTGTACAGGTATAGGCAGAGAACTAGCAGTTTACTTGCCATCTGCTATGTAAAACGATACAAAGAAGTGAAAATAGATCAACATTCATGAAACCCTACTGAAACAATTGTGAGGACAAAATATATACACATTTAAAAACCACAATTATATAGTATTTTATGTTTTTACAAAAAAAAAATAAAAAATAAATAAAAAAAAAACAAAACATACCTGGAGTAGGCGTTCATTAGGGTGGATGCTGTGGTCCTCTTTGCAGCTCCTCTTTCCAAGATATGATAGACTTCATCCTTGTTGTGGACGGTCACTTCTTCCAGGCCCTTGATTATCACTCCCCTCTGTGAGACAATGACATTACTGCATTAGATTTCCGTCCTTTCGCACTTTAATACTACAGATATTACAGGAAAAAAAGATTTATGTTATTACTTTGTTGCGGGGATCATCGAACATCTGCAGCCTCTCTCCAACATCGGGAGCGGGACTGAGAAGATCAAAAAGTTCCTCGTTGTAGATTTCCAGCAAAGAGACCTTCACGGAGAACTCTGTACCGTTCTCAGAGAGCTTCTCAAATATCTGGTGAAGAGTCCTAGGGATGATACCGGCCAACGGGTCCTGAGCAGAAGACAAGAACATAATGAATATTAAAAAAAAAAAAAAAAAAGGGAACCATTGCAATACTGCGCTCTCAGTGTTCCTAGGCCTCGTTAAGACCCAACTTTTAGCTAAAGGCGTTCAAACATTTATTAAACCTTTAACGACAAGACAGATACCATCTTTTCACAGCAGGTGCTGCAGGATACTTTGCATTACTAATGTAATTGTAACCTAGCAACAGCAGGTCTAGTCCTGTGCGAACCTAGCGCTGGAAACCATCGGGAGGAAGGCAGCAGTGGTTTATACTCGCTTCTGTCTTCCATTTTCCAGCATACATAGTGCTTTAAAAATTAGCGTGCAAAAATACTATCATAAAAAGGTCTTTTCAGCACTGCTAATTAAAACTAATGTCTAACGGATTATCCACTACTGGACAACTGTCGCTTTAATCACTCAGGACCCCAATTAAGATAAACAGTCACTACTCCGCTCCTGCAGCAGCTCCACTGGTCCCAGAAAGGGATATGACTTATTGTGCCACATGCCGGCTGCAGCCAATTATCGCCCGGTCTTTAGCTGCAGTTTATCTATATTTCATTATGGTGGACGCTTATTCTGATGAATTAGTAAAGGCTGTGGCCGACAAGTGACACGTCACTAATGGGAGCAGTGGAACCATCTTTATTTGAACCGTGCCGCTGCTGGAGAGTATACACTAATTTCAATTGGGATCCTGTAATGATTAGGCTGGGATGGTCCAGTAGTGGAGTAGCCCTTCAAAAGAAAAAGTTAAAAATTTGCAAAAGGAAAAACCAGAATACCTGTTCCCAAGTGAACTCTTCATCAGCAGATCTTTCACCTTCCATGGTGAAGGTTTTCCCTGTGCCAGTCTGACCGTAGCTAAAAAAAAAAAAAAAAAAAAAAAAAATAAAGTAGGGAACGATGAGTTAGTCCAGAAGAAGGGAATTTTGTTTACTTACCGTAAATTCCTTTTCTTCTAGCTCCAATTGGGAGACCCAGACAATTGGGTGTATAGCTACTGCCTCCGAAGGCCACACAAAGTATTACACTAAAAAGTGTAAGGCCCCTCCCCTTCTGGCTATACACCCCCCCCGTGGGATCACGGGCTCCTCAGTTTTAGTGCAAAAGCAAGAAGGAGGAAAGCCAATAACTGTTTTAAAGACAAATTCAACCCGAGAAACAACGTCGGAGAACTGAACTGTTCAACATGAACAACATGTGCACCCGAAAAAAACAAACTTCCTAAGAAAACAGGGCGGGTGCTGGGTCTCCCAATTGGAGCTAGAAGAAAAGGAATTTACGGTAAGTAAACAAAATTCCCTTCTTCTTTGTCGCTCCTAATTGGGAGACCCAGACAATTGGGACGTCCAAAAGCAGTCCCTGGGTGGGTAAAAGAATACCTCGTGATAGGGCCGTCAAACAGCCCTTTCCTACAGGTGAGCCACCGCCGCCTGAAGGACTTGTCTACCTAGGCCGGCATCCGCCGAAGCGTAGGTATGCACCTGATAATGCTTGGTAAAAGTGTGCAGACTCGACCAGGTAGCCGCCTGGCACACCTGCTGAGCCGTAGCCTGGTGCCGTAATGCCCAGGACGCACCCACGGCTCTGGTAGAATGGGCCTTCAGTCCTGATGGAATCGGAAGCCCAGCAGAACGGTAGGTGTGAAGAATTGGTTCCTTGATCCACCTCGCAAGGGTGGATTTGGAAGCTTGCGACCCTTTACGCTGACCAGCGACAAGGACAAAGAGTGCATCCGAGTGGCGCAGAGGCGCCGTGCGGGAAATGTAGATCCTGAGTGCTCTCACCAGATCCAATAAATGCAAACCCTTTTGAAATTGGTGAACTGGATGCGGACACAAAGACGGTAAAGTGATATCTTGATTGAGATGAAAGGAAGATACCACCTTGGGAAGAAATTCTGGAATTGGACGCAGAACTACCTTGTCCTGGTGAAACACCAGGAATGGAGATCTGCATGATAACGCCGCCAGCTCGGACACTCTCCGAAGAGACGTGACCGCCACTAGAAAGGCCACTTTCTGTGAAAGACGAGAAAGGGAAACCTCCTTCATAGGCTCGAAAGGCGGCTTCTGGAGAGCAATTAGAACCTTGTTCAGGTCCCAGGGCTCCAACGGCCGCTTGTAAGGGGGGACGATATGACAAACCCCTTGCAGGAACGTGCGTACCTGAGGAAGTCGCGCCAGGCGTTTCTGAAAAAATACGGATAGCGCGGAGACCTGACCCTTAAGGGAGCCAAGCGACAAACCTTTTTCCAACCCAGACTGCAGGAAGGAAAGAAAAGTAGGCAATGCAAAAGGCCAGGGAGAAACTCCCTGAGCAGAGCACCAAGATAGGAATATCCTCCACGTCCTGTGGTAGATCTTGGCGGAGGATGGCTTCCTAGCCTGTCTCATGGTGGCAACCACTTCATGAGATAAACCTGAGGCCGCTAGGATCCAGGACTCAATGGCCACACAGTCAGGTTCAGGGCCGCAGAATTCAGATGGAAAAACGGCCCTTGAGACAGCAAGTCTGGACGGTCTGGTAGTGCCCACGGATGGCCTACCGTGAGGTGCCACAGATCCGGGTACCACGACCTCCTTGGCCAGTCTGGAGCGACGAGAATGGCGCGGCGGCAGTCGGACCTGATTTTGCGGAGCACTCTGGGCAACAATGCCAGAGGTGGGAACACATACAGTAGCCGGAACTGCGACCAATCTTGAACTAAGGCGTCTGCCGCCAGAGCTCGGTGATCGTGAGACCGTGCCATGAAAACCGGGACCTTGTTGTTGTGCCGTGACGCCATCAGGTCGACGTCCGGCATCCCCCAGCGGCGACAGATCTCCTGAAACACGTCCCGGTGAAGAGACCATTCCCCTGCGTCCATGCCCTGGCGACTGAGAAAGTCTGCTTCCCAGTTTTCTACGCCTGGGATGTGAACTGCGGATATGGTGGATGCCGTGTCTTCCACCCACGTCAGAATCCGCCGGACTTCCTGGAAGGCTTGCCGACTGCGTGTTCCCCCTTGGTGGTTGATGTATGCCACCGCTGTGGAGTTGTCCGACTGAATTCGGATCTGCTTGCCTTCCAGCCACTGTTGGAAGGCTTGTAGGGCAAGATAGACTGCTCTGATCTCCAGAACATTGATCTGAAGGGTGGACTCTTTCCGAGTCCACGTACCTTGAGCCCTGTGGTGGAGAAACACTGCTCCCCACCCTGATAGACTCGCATCTGTCGTGACCACCGCCCAGGATGGGGGTAGGAACGACTTTCCTTTTGACAATGAGGTGGGAAGAAGCCACCACCGGAGAGATTCCTTGGCTGCCTGAGAGAGGGAGACCTCCCTGTCGAGGGACGTCGACTTCCCGTCCCATTGGCGGAGAATGTCCCATTGTAGTGGACGCAGATGAAACTGCGCAAAAGGAACTGCTTCCATTGCTGCTACCATCTTCCCTAGGAAGTGCATGAGGCGCCTCAAGGGGTGCGACTGGCCCTGAAGGAGAGATTGCACCCCTATCTGTAGCGAGCACTGTTTGTCCAGTGGAAGTTTCACTATCGCTGAGAGTATGAAACTCCATGCCAAGATATGTTAGTGATTGGGTCGGGGTTAGATTTGACTTTGAAAAGTTGATAATCCACCCGAAACTCTGGAGAGTCTTCAGTGCCACGTTCAGGCTGTGTTGGCATGCCTCTTGAGAGGGTGCCTTGATAAGTAGATCGTCCAAATACGGGATCACGGAGTGACCTTGCGAGTGCAGGACTGCTACTACTGCTGCCATGACCTTGGTGAAGACCCGAGGGGCTGTCGCCAGCCCGAAAGGTAGAGCTACGAACTGCAGGTGTTCGCTTCCTATAACGAAGCGTAGAAAACGCTGATGCTCTGGCGCAATTGGCACGTGGAGATAAGCATCCTTGATGTCTATTGATGCTAGGAAATCTCCTTGAGACATTGAGGCGATAACGGAGCGGAGAGATTCCATCCGGAACCTCCTGGTTTTTACGTGTTTGTTGAGCAGCTTTAGATCCAGGACGGGACGGAACGACACGTCTTTCTTTGGCACCACAAACAAATTGGAGTAAAAACCGTGACCTTGTTCCTGAAGAGGAACAGAAGTCACCACTCCTTCCGCCTTTAGAGCGGACACCGCTTGTAGCAGAGCATCGGCTCGGTCGGGCGGTGGAGAAGTTCTGAAGAAGCGAGTTGGAGGACGAGAGCTGAACTCTATCCTGTACCCGTGAGACAGAATGTCTCTCACCCAACGGTCTTTGACCTGTGACAGCCAAATGTCGCCAAAGCGGGAGAGCCTGCCACCGACCGAGGATGCGGAGAGAGGAGGCTGAGAGTCATGAGGAAGCAGTCTTGGTAACGGTTCTTCCGGCTGGCTTTTTTGGGCGTGATTGAGTCCGCCAAGAATCTGAGCCCCTCTGATCCTTTTGAGTCCTTTTGGACGAGGAGAATTGGGACCTGCCTGAGCCTCGAAAGGACCGAAAACCAGACTGTCCCCTCCTCTGTTGGGGTTTGTTTTGTCTGGGCTGAGGTAAGGATGAATCCTTACCCTTGGAGTGTTTAATGATTTCATCCAAACGCTCACCAAACAATCGGTCACGAGAAAAAGGCAAACTGGTTAAGCACTTTTTGGAAGAAGAATCTGCCTTCCATTCTCTCAACCACAGGGCTCTGCGTAAAACCACAGAGTTGGCTGACGCCACCGCCGTACGGCTCGTAGAGTCTAGGACAGCATTAATCGCGTAAGACGCGAATGCAGACATTTGAGAGGTCAAGGGTGCCACCTGCGGAGCAGATGTACGTGTGACCGCGTCGACCTGTGTAAGCCCAGCTGAAATAGCTTGGAGTGCCTATACGGCTGCGAATGCTGGCGCCGACGACGCTCCAATCGCTTCATAGATGGATTTTAACCAGAGCTCCATCTGTCTGTCAGTGGCATCTTTAAGTGCCGCCCCATCTTCCACTGCAACTAGAGATCTGGCTGCAAGCCTGGAGATTGGAGGGTCCACCTTGGGACACTGTGTCCAGCCCTTGACCACGTCAGGAGGAAAAGGAAAGCGTGTATCTTTAAGCCGTTTGGAAAAACGCTTATCTGGATAAGCGTGGTGTTTCTGGATTGCGTCTCTAAAGTCAGAGTGGTCCAGAAAAGTGCTTAATTTACGCTTGGGATACCTGAAATGGAATTTCTCCTGCTGTGAAGCTGCCTCCTCCGCAGGAGGAGCTGGTGGAGAAATATCTAACATCTTATTGATGGACGCTATAAGATCATTCACTATGGCGTCACCATCCGGGGTATCTAGATTGAGAGCGGCCCCAGCATCAGACTCCTGATCAGTTACATCCGCCTCATCACACAGAGAGTCGTCCCGCTGGGACCCTGACCAGTGTGATGAAGTTGAGGGTCGCTCATAGCGAGCCCGCTTAGGTTGTCTGGGACTGTCGTCCGAGTCAGAGCCGTCACCCTGGGGTGCATGTGACACCCCCGGAGCTAGGAAGTGGTCCAGCTGAGGGGGACAAGGGGGCAATGAATCCACAGTGCCCATGGTCTGAGTTACTGGTCTAGACTGCAATGTTTCAAGAATTTTAGACATAGTCATAGACAATCTGTCAGCAAAAGCTGCAAACTCCGTCCCTGTCACCTGGACAGCATTCACAGGTGGTTCTCCCTGGGTCACCTCTAGCAGCGGCCCCGGCTGAGCAATTGCCACAGGGGCCGAGCACTGCACACAATGGGGGTCAGTGGAACCTGCCGGTAGAGTAGCCCCACATGCGGTACAAGCAGCATATAAAGTCCGTGCCTTGGCACTTTTGCCTTTTGCGGACGACATGCTGTTGTCTCCTTGAGAAATCTAAGGAGGGTATATAGCAGAAAATCACCAGCGACTGTACAGTGCAAAGTATTACCAGCACAAAATACAAAAGTACACTATGGCACAAGTGGGGGAGAGCCCTTGAGGGCTGCTTACCGCCCGCTGAAAAGCGGGTGTGAGGTCGTAGAATCCCTTGTCTGAGTCTCCCCGTCTCCCCTCTGCAGCTCAGCGTGCAGGCAGGAATGGCTGCCGGCGTCCTGTGAAGAGGGGCGGACCGTGGGCGTCACAAACAAAAGTGCGGGAAACTGCGTCCCACTGTGCCTAGTGTGAGGGCTGGAGTATGTAAAACAGACTCCAGCTCTTAGCGCTGCTGGTCTGTACAGTGTCCCGCCCTCCTCCTGACTGGCAGGTCTGGGAGCGGGAACGATACGAACTAGGCCGCAAAAGCCGGGGACTTTAGTAATCTAGCGCGGCCGTCATATATGCACGGCCAGCGCGGAAGTCCCCGGCGCACCACAAATCACAGCCGCGACGCAGTAAAAACTGACCCCCGCGGCCGGATCGGCCGATCGTACTAAGTCACCTCACTCAGCAGAGCTGTAGTGAGTAACGGCACAAGCGCAGCAGCGCTGTTTACCCCGGCGCACTAACACACCCAGCAATGCTGCAGTGTGCGTGCGATAAGCACGGGGACACGGAGTACCTTGATGGAGCAGGGTCCTGTCCCTGAGGAAACTCCGCTCCGTATCCAGCAGATCCTCCAGGGGCTGTGGATGGAGCACGGCCTCAGTGCCCGGAGACCGGTAAAGTCCCACTTCACCCAGAGCCCTAATGGGGATGGGGAAGGAATCAGCATGTGGGCTCCAGCCTCCGTACCCGCAATGGGTACCTCAACCTTAACAAACACCGCCGACATAAAGTGGGGTGAGAAGGGAGCATGCTGGGGGCCCTCGTATGGGCCCTCTTTTCTTCCATCCGACATAGTCAGCAGCTGCTGCTGACTAAACAGTGGAGCTATGCGTGGATGTCTGGCCTCCTTCGCACAAAGCATAAAACTGAGGAGCCCGTGATCCCACGGGGGGGGTGTATAGCCAGAAGGGGAGGGGCCTTACACTTTTAAGTGTAGTACTTTGTGTGGCCTCCGGAGGCAGTAGCTATACACCCAATTGTCTGGGTCTCCCAATTAGGGGCGACAAAGAAAATACCGTCATAACCATGTTAGATTTGCAAATCAACTTATGAGAAGGGTCAAAATCAGTATAATCTGATAAAAAAAAAAAAAAAAAAAAAAAAAGTAAATAAAAAATAGTCAGCAGGTGGTGTATATAGTATCATCCAAGAGTTGAGTTTTGTGGGCAACATGTACAAGAGACACCGGGAGCACCGGCAGTCTGCAACTCTAGATTTTTAGTTCTTCAAAGAATAACGCTTCTCGTTTGGAAAAAAAATAAGATCGAATACATATTTTTTTTTTTTATTTTAAATATGTATTAAACAGATCCCAACCTAATTCTGCCGCCACTTAGATGGTTACTGTGTGCCTTAAAAGGGGTTCTACAAAATATATAGCCCAGAGTAATGCGGGCGTCACACGAGACGATCTATCGTGCGATATGTAGTCGGGGTCACGGTTTTCGTGACGCACATCCGACATAGTTTACAACGTCGTTTCGTGTGACACCTACGAGCGTCTCAGAACGATTGCAAATCGGTTATAAATCGTGTATCGTTTACACCTCGTTTATTTTTAAAAAAATAGGTTTAATTTTTCTTTGCGCCAGTTGGTCATCGTACCCGGGGTAGCACACAACGCTCCGTGTGACACCCCGGGAATGATGAACACAGCTTACCTGCGTCCCACAGCTCCCGCCGGCTATGCGGAAGGAAGGAGGTGGGCGGGATGTTTACGTCCCGCTCATCTCAGCTTCTATTGGCCGGCAGCTGTGTGACGCTGTGACGGCGAACGTCCCACCCCCTTCAGGAAGTGGATTTTCGCCGCCCACAGCGACATCGCTCAGCAGGTGAGTACGTGTGATGGGGGTTTAACGACTTTGTGCGACACTGGCAGCGATTTGCCCATGACGCACAAACAACGGGGGCGGATACGATCGCTCGTGCGATCGCACGATAGATCGTATCGTGTGACGCCCACATATGGCATAACTTCTAGTGAGCGCAGGAGGTCTGATAGCTGGGACCCACACAGATCCGGCAATTTGGAGGTTCTCGGCTGTCTTTCATGCTCCCATTAAAGGGGATCAGTCAGCAGATTTTTGCTATGTAATCTGAAGACAGCATACTGCAAGGGTTAACAAAGAAAATCCAGGGATGCCCATCTTGTATAGGTCCAATCTGTTTATTTGCTGTTTGTTCAACCAGCAGGACTTATTGCTCTGAATTCAATGTCACACGTACAACAGTCCGGCACACCCCGTCCTCTGACTGTACATTTGACACCTCACTGTCAATCTCTATTGAGCCTGGTGTGGGTCGGACAGCTCTCTGATAATAGCTACATAGTTAAAGCTAAAAATTTGCATTGGTGTCAATGTCTGCACCCAATAATCTAAGGGCCATTTCACACATCCGGCATTTCGCCGTATTACCGGATCTGGCACACTCCAGTACAGTGTAATAAAGTACAATAGCATCGCGGCAACTTCCGGTCACATGCTGTCATGTGACCGGAGCATCTGACGGAGGTTGCCGCGATGCCATTGTACAGTTTTAACACTGTACTGTTGTGTGCCACATCTGGTAATCCGGCGAAATGCCGGATGTGTGAAACGGCCCTAAGTAATACATTGTTGAATTCAGGATCTCTTTGTCTACATCATGCTGCACTCAGATGAGGTAGCAAAAACCTGCTGACAGATTCCCTTTAACAATAAATGGAGGTGAGGTATGCAGGTTCTCTAGATCATTGGGGGATCCAAGCAATCAGGACGTTATCTCAACCCTTTATATAGAGGAAACAAACTCTTAAAAACTTGTCCTGCCTAAATCACTGGCCTTGGTGGGTATGGCCCATCAGAGTGTCCGTGTTAGGAAATAGCAGGCCAGATGCACGGTGGCTCTTCACAAATGAAAGGACATTTCTGCTGCTGTAATATGTGAGCTACTTTAAGACTAAATATCTAAAAAGGTACTCACGCAAAAATGGTGCAGTTATAGCCCATAATAACCTCATCCAAGATGGGACACACCACGCTCCTGTACACTTCAATCTGTTTAGCTGATGGACCGAATACCTGCAGATAATGATGGGTTAGTATTAGGTACGTCACAACTTACCTGTGCACAAAGCTCTTACACCTTTGTTCATGCACATGAGCATATCTACAATGGAGGGCAAGTAATGGGGCGGTAATTCACACACACCCCTGTACCAGTGGAGATTCTTGCAATCACACCCTTATCGCTTAGCTTGAAAAATAAAATTAAAAAAAAAAAAAAAAAAAAAAACACACCACACACACACACACACACACACACACACACACACGATTGGGACCCTGAGGAAATTATCATACTTTAAAGATCGTGAAACGTACGTCGGGGTCCAGGTATCTATTGGACCTTGTGTTGGTACACTATGGGTATGGTGGATTTTGTGATGCCGACGCATCTTAATGCACTGCTAGGGCTATGTGCAATATTCTCTGTAAAATACATCTGTGGGTTCCACCCATTACTTCTATCTGTTGACCTTTAGATATTTATAACAATTTGTTGCCTCATATACTATTTACCTGTTCATTGTGATATCCGTTTGATATATGTTATGTGACACACTCATCCATGTATATTGGAGCATATACAAGTGTTTCTTGTATGTGTATAGGTCTACAATTGTACCAATGTTTTGTACTTTTGAAACGGCTTTGCCATAAGTTGTACATTTGATTTCCACACGTGTCCATAGATTGATTGTCTTGCCAAATTCCTTTTTGTGCCAGTTTTAGCCATTAAAGTTATTCATTTTTGCCTTTTACTCTGTTTTCTCCTGTTTTTTTCTGTTTGCCCACAATGTGCCATGTGGGGAGGTATTTTTGTTTTGTTCCCCCCTTTGATCCATGGATATTTGGTTATTATCTCTTATCTTGTGGCTAGGTAATGAATTCTGTTAATGAACTCCTTTACCTTAATACCCACAGGATCACCATGAGCCTACAGTGATCAGATCCTCCTCCCCCTAAAAAGGAACAAAAAGCCAGCACCCCGTCTATATAGTAAAGGCTGAGACATTGTCACCTACCATGTCAAACATGTAGTTTTTCTTCCCCAGTTTATCATTTATTCCACCAGTCCGGACAGAAACCTCCTTACGTTGGGGGTCAAATTCTAGCACGGAATGAGAATTCGCCTTTCGCTCCAACTGATTGAAGGGTCTAGAACAGAAGAGAGAAGTGATGGAACATATGGCGACGAGGATCGTCAAACATATTACAGCCAATAGGACAATTGATAAAGTAATGTGATCTGCAGGGGCCCACACCATGGCTTGTCACACACATCAGAGCGCCTCGTCACCTCACCCCATCCCTCCAGTACACAATACATTCTGTCACCCCTTCTTCTGCAAAGCGCCTAACAGGGAGTTCATATTTGGTACATATAGATATCTCCTTTCTTAGACCGATCTGTCAGCAGATCTCACAATATAAATTGTACAGATTGCTAAATAGATCTGAGCCCTGATTAGACTGGTATACTTAATTTAATAATCCATGTCAGGATTGATTTTTCATCAAACATTACCTCACACTCCACCCAACTAGCCCGATTGTCAGCTCCTCAGTGTGCCTACCGAGCTTGACAGCGCTCAGTGTCCCTCCTCACTGCTGCTGAATCTCTGAAGAGCTGTCAGGGTAGGTTGGCATTGCCCCTCCTCATTCTGCCCACCTAGCCTGTCAGCTGCTCAGAGACCTTTCACTGTTGCTAAATCTATGCCCACTTAAAGTGACATCTCAGTGCTCTTCTTCCCCACTGCTACATCTAAACCCATCTAGCCTGACATCTCCTCAATGTGCCTCCACCCTGCTGCATCTCTGCCCACCTAGCTTGACAGCAGCTCTGTGTCCCTGCTCACCTAAGGTGAGACCTCCTACATGTACTTCCACACTGCTGCATCTCTACCCTCTAGCCTGACATCTCTTCAGTGTCCCTCCTCCCTGCTGCGTCTTTACCCACCTAGCTTCACATCCCTTCAGTGTCTCTCCTCTGTCCACCTAGCCTGACATCCCCTCAGTGCGCCTCCTCCCTGTTGCATCCTCAATTTGCCTGATTACTGTAGCTCCTCTCTACCCATCTAGCCTAACATTTCCTCAGTGTCCCTGCTCCCTACTGATCTCACACTGCCTAGTACGAGCTGTCAGGCTGAATGGCGGAGACTGAATACACTTGGACACATGAGTTATGCCATTCTATAGCAGAGCTCATAAAATGCTCATCTTAATATCAGAGCATCAGCAGCGCTAAGAAAATGTATTACTATAGATAGTTGGCACTATTACCAGGGTTCCAGGCCACACCTGACATATACTAAGATTATGACGAGAGGTGAGGAACATGATAAACATCAGTATATGCACAACATCCATCATCTATAGGGTGACACACACACACACACACACACACACACAGTACAGACCAAAAGATTGGGGACACAAAGAGTTTCCTTTATTTTCATGACTCTGAAAATTGTAGATTCACATTGAAGGCATCAAAACTATGAATTAACACATGTGGAATGAAATACTTAAAGTGTGACACAACTGAAAATATGTCTTATATTCTAGGTTCTTCAAAGTAGCCACCTTTTGCTTTGATTACTGCTTTGCACACTCTTGGCATTCTCTTGATGAGCTTCATGAGGTTGTCAACGGAAATGGTTTTCCAACAGTCTTGAAGGAGTTCCCAGAGATGCTTAGCACTTGTTGGCCCTTTTGCCTTCACTCTGCGGTCCAGCTCACCCCAAACCATCTCGATTGGGTTCAGGTCTGGTGACTGTGGAGACCAGGTCATCTGGCGTAGCACCCCATCACTCTCCTTCTTAGTCAAATAGCCCTTACACAGCCTGGAGGAGTGTTTGGGGTCATTGTCCTGTTGAAAAATAAATTGTCCAACTAAACACAAACTGGATGGAATAGCACGCCGCTGAAAGATGCTGTGGTAGCCATGCTGGTTCTGTATGCCTTCAATTTTGAATAAATCCCCAACAGTGTCACCAGCAAAGCACCCCCACACCATCACACCTCCTCCTCCATGCTTCACGGTGGGAACCAGCCATGTAGAGTCCATCCGTTCACCTTCTGTGTCGCACAAAGTCACGGTGGTTGGATCCAAAGATCTCAAATTTGGACTCATCAGACCAAAGCACAGATTTCCACTGGTCTGATGTTCATTCTTTGTGTTCTTTCGCCGAAACAAGTCTCTTCTGCTTGTTGCCTGTCCTTAGCAGTGGTTTCCTAGCAGCTATTTTACCATGAAGGCCTGCTGCACAAAGTCTCCTCTTAACAGTTGTTCTAGAGAGGTGTCTGCTGCTAGAACTCTGTGTGGCATTGACCTGGTCTCTAATCTGAGCTACTGTTAACCTGCGATTTCTGAGGCTTGTGACTCAGATAAACTTATCCTCCGCAGCAGAGGTGACTCTTGGTCTTCCTTTCCTGGGGCGCTCCTCATGTGAGACAGTTTCTTTGTAGTGTTTCATGGTTTTTGCCACTGCACTTGGGGACACTTTCAAAGTTTTCCCCAATTTTTCAGACTGACTGACCTTCATTTCTTAAAGTAATGATGGCCACTCGTTTTTCTTTACTTAGAATTTGTATTATGGCAAGAAAAAAAGCCGCTAACAGTCTATTCAGTAGGACTATCAGCTGAGTATCCACCAGACTTCTGCACAACACAACTGATGATCCCAACGACATTTATAAGGCATGAAATCCCACTTATTAAACCTGACAGGGCACACCTGTGAAGTGAGAACCATTTCCGGTGACTACCTCTTGAAGCTCATCAAGAGAATGCCAAGAGTGTGCAAAGCAGTAATCAAAGCAAAAGGCGGCTACTTTGGAGAACATAGAATATAAGACATATTTTCAGTTGTGTCACACTTTTACTTGTTAAGTATTTCATTCCACATGTGTTAATTCATAGTTTTGATGCCTTCAATGTGAATCTACAATTTTCAGAGTCATGAAAATAAAGAAAACTCTTTGAATGAGAAGGTGTGTCCAAACTTGTGGTCTGTACTGAAAATATAATATAATATAATAAATATATAATATATTATATATATATAATTATACACACACACACACACACACACACACACGGGACAGAACTGTACTGTGTGGAAATCAGAAGGTGACGGAGCACATCTGTATACACCCGTTCCAGGCACAATACATGCGCCACATACCTGCATCTCACCACCACTTGGATGTTTTTCCCTTTGTCTTCTTTCTTGTTGGACATGGTGGAAGTTTGGGATGACATGATCACTGAGAGGTGGCCTGCAGGAAAACAAAGGAAGATCTAGTTTCTGTAATTTCTATTATATAAAAAATGAGACCAATAATAAAGCTACATGTTTTATGCAGATCAAGCGATTGTACTGACAGGAGACTCAGTCTTTAATCCTGAGGACGTGATGGGTCAGAGTCGGCCTCCACTGCCCCCTCCTGTAGATCTGCACCAGGAGAGGTTCTGCTCCTTACGTTGTGCAGTGATTGGTACAAGCTCATTTACTGTCCGTTATGGACACAGCTGCAGTACCATTCTCAGCCACTAAATCTGTGGCGCTGTGCCACGGGCAGTGCAACACTTTCAATCTGTTGACCCCCTAAAGAAGGGAATTTTGTTTACTTACCGTAAATTCCTTTTCTTCTAGCTCCTATTGGGAGACCCAGACAATTGGGTGTATAGCTTCTGCCTCCGGAGGCCACACAAAGTATTACACTTTAAAAAGTGTAACCCCTCCCCTCTGCCTATACACCCTCCCGTGCATCACGGGCCCATCAGTTTTGGTGCCAAAGCAGGAAGGAGGAAACTTATAAATTGGTCTAAGGTAAATTCAATCCGAAGGATGTTCGGAGAACTGAAACCATGAACCAAAGAACAATTCAACATGAACAACATGTGTACACAAAAGAACAACAGCCCGAAGGGAACAGGGGCGGGTGCTGGGTCTCCCAATAGGAGCTAGAAGAAAAGGAATTTACGGTAAGCAAACAAAATTCCCTCTTCTTTGTCGCTCCATTGGGAGACCCAGACAATTGGGACGTCCAAAAGCAGTCCCTGGGTGGGTAAAAGAATACCTCGATAAAAAGAGCCGAAAACGGCCCCCTCTTACAGGTGGGCAACCGCCGCCTGAATGACTCGCCTACCTAGGCTGGCATCTGCCGAAGCATAGGCATGCACCTGATAGTGTTTCGTGAAAGTGTGCAGACTCGACCAGGTAGCCGCCTGACACACCTGCTGAGCCGTAGCCTGGTGCCGCAATGCCCAGGATGCACCTACGGCTCTGGTAGAATGGGCTTTCAGCCCTGAAGGAATCGGAAGCCCAGAAGAACGGTAGGCTTCAAGAATCGGTTCCTTGATCCACCGAGCCAAGGTTGACTTGGAAGCCTGCGACCCCTTACGCTGGCCAGCGACAAGGACAAAGAGCGCATCAGAATGGCGCAGGGGCGCCGTGCGAGAAATGTAGAGCCGAAGTGCTCTCACCAGATCTAACAAGTGCAAATCCTTTTCACATTGGTGAACTGGATGAGGGCAAAAAGAAGGTAAGGAGATATCCTGATTGAGATGAAAAGGGGATACCACCTTAGGGAGAAATTCCGGGACCGGACGCAGAACCACCTTATCTTGGTGAAACACCATGAAGGGGGCTTTGCATGAAAGCGCTGCTAGCTCAGACACTCTCCGAAGTGATGTGACTGCCACTAGGAAGGCCACCTTCTGCGAAAGGCGTGATAGAGAGACATCCCGCATCGGCTCGAAAGGTGGTTTCTGAAGAGCCGTTAGCACCCTGTTAAGATCCCAGGGTTCCAGCGGACGCTTGTAAGGTGGGACTGTGTGGCAAACTCCCTGCAGGAACGTGCGGACCTGCGGAAGCCTGGCTAGACGCTTTTGAAAAAACACGGAAAGCGCCGATACTTGTCCCTTGAGAGAGCCGAGAGACAAACCCTTGTCCATTCCGGATTGAAGGAAAGAAAGAAAAGTGGGTAAGGCAAACGGCCAGGGGGTAAAACCCTGATCAGCGCACCAGGATAAGAAGATCCTCCAAGCCCTGTGATAGATCTTGGCGGACGTTGGTTTCCTGGCCTGTCTCATGGTGGCAATGACATCTTGAGATAACCCTGAGGACGCTGGGAGCCAGGACTCAATGGCCACACAGTCAGGTTGAGGGCTGCAGAATTCAGATGGAAAAATGGCCCTTGAGACAGCAAGTCTGGTCGGTCTGGGAGTGCCCACGGTTGACCCACCGTGAGGTGCCACAGATCCGGGTACCACGACCTCCTCGGCCAGTCTGGAGCGACGAGGATGGCGCGGCGGCAGTCGGACCTGATCTTGCGTAACACTCTGGGCAGCAGTGCCAGAGGAGGAAACACATAAGGCAGTCGAAACTGCGACCAATCCTGAACTAATGCGTCCGCCGCCAGAGCTCTGTGATCTTGAGACCGTGCCATGAATGCCGGGACTTTGTTGTTGTGCCGAGACGCCATGAGGTCGACGTCCGGCGTTCCCCAGCGGCAACAGATCTCTTGAAACACGTCCGGGTGAAGAGACCATTCCCCTGCGTCCATGCCCTGGCGACTGAGAAAGTCTGCTTCCCAGTTTTCTACGCCCGGGATGTGAACTACGGAGATGGTGGAGGCTGTGGCTTCCGCCCACAGCAGAATCCGCCGAACCTCTTGGAAGGCTTGACGACTGCGTGTGCCGCCCTGGTGGTTGATGTACACGACCGCCGTGGCGTTGTCCGACTGTATTCGGATCTGCCTGCCCTCCAGCCACCGCTGGAACGCCTTTAGGGCTAGATACACTGCCCTTATCTCCAGAACATTGATCTGAAGGGAGGACTCTGTCGGAGTCCAGGTTCCCTGAGCCCTGTGGTGGAGGAAGACCGCTCCCCACCCTGACAGACTCGCGTCCGTCGTGACCACAGCCCAGGATGGGGGCAGGAAGGATTTTCCCTTCGACAAAGAAGTGGGAAGAAGCCACCACTGAAGAGAGGTTTTGGCTGCCAGTGAAAGAGAGACGTTCCTGTCTAGGGACGTCGACCTCCTGTCCCATTTGCGGAGAATGTCCCATTGAAGTGGACGCAGATGAAACTGCGCAAAGGGAACTGCCTCCATTGCTGCCACCATCTTCCCTAGGAAGTGCATGAGGCGCCTCAAGGGGTGTGACTGGGCCCGAAGGAGAGAGTGCACCCCTGTCTGCAGCGAACGCTGTTTGTCCAGCGGAAGCTTCACTATCGCTGAGAGAGTATGAAACTCCATCCCGAGGTAAGTCAGTGATTGGGTCGGTGTCAATTTTGACTTTGGGAAATTGATGATCCACCCGAACCTCTGGAGAGTCTCCAGAGCAATGGTCAGGCTGTGTTGACATGCCACCCGGGAGGGTGCCTTGACTAGGAGATCGTCTAAGTAAGGGATCACCGAGTGGCCCTGAGAGTGTAGGACCGCCACCACTGCTGCCATGACCTTGGTGAAGACCCGTGGGGCTGTCGCCAGGCCAAAAGGCAGTGCCACGAACTGAAGGTGTTCGTCCCCGATGGCGAAACGCAGGAAGCGTTGATGCTCTGGTGCAATCGGCACATGGAGATAAGCATCCCTGATGTCGATTGATGCTAGGAAGTCTCCTTGGGACATCGAGGCGATGACAGAGCGGAGAGATTCCATCCGGAACCGTCTGGTTCTCACGTGTCTGTTGAGCAGTTTGAGGTCCAGAACGGGACGGAATGATCCGTCCTTTTTTTGGCACCACGAACAAGTTGGAGTAAAAACCGCGACCACGTTCTTGAAGGGGAACGGGGATCACAACTCCTTCTGCCTTCAGAGTGTTCACCGCCTGAAAAAGTGCATCGGCTCGCTCGGGGGGCGGAGATGTTCTGAAGAAACGAGTCGGAGGACGAGAACTGAGCTCTATCCTGTAACCGTGAGACAGAATGTCTCTCACCCATCGGTCTTGGACATGTGGCCACCAGGCGTCGCAAAAGCGGGAGAGCCTGCCACCGACCGAGGATGCGGTTTGGGGAGGCCGAAAGTCATGAGGAGACCGCCTTGGAGGCGGTTCCTCCGGCGGTCTTTGTAGGACGTGACTTAGACCGCCATGCAGAAGAGTTCCTCTGGCCCTTCTGTGACCTGTTGGACGTGGAGGAATGGGACCTGGCTGAGGGCCGATGGGACCGAAACCTCGGTTGTATTTTTCGTTGCTGAGGTCTGTTTGGTTTGGACTGGGGTAAGGACGAGTCCTTTCCCTTGGATTGTTTAATAATTTCGTCCAATTGCTCGCCAAACAAACAGTCGCCAGAAAATGGCAAACCGGTTAAGAACTTCTTGGAAGCAGAGTCTGCCTTCCATTCGCGTAGCCACATGGCCCTGCGGACTGCCACCGAATTGGCGGACGCTACCGCTGTACGGCTCGCAGAGTCCAGGACGGCGTTCATGGCGTAGGACGAAAAGGCCGACGCCTGAGAAGTCAAAGACACAACTTGCGGAGCAGAGGTACGTGTGACCGCATTAATCTCAGACAGACAAGCTGAGATAGCTTGGAGTGCCCACACAGCTGCAAAGGCCGGAGCAAAAGACGCGCCTATGGCTTCATAGATGGATTTCATCAGGAGCTCTATTTGCCTGTCAGTGGCATCCTTGAGCGATGAACCATCTGCCACTGATACTACGGATCTAGCCGCCAGTCTAGAGACTGGAGGATCCACCTTGGGACACTGAGCCCAACCTTTAACTACGTCAGGGGGGAAGGGGTAACGTGTGTCATTAAGGCGCTTAGTAAAGCGCTTGTCCGGAAATGCTCTGTGCTTCTGGACAGCATCTCTGAAGTTAGAGTGATCGAAAAACGCACTCCGTGTACGTTTGGGAAACCTAAACTGGTGTTTCTCCTGCTGTGAAGCCGACTCCTCTATAGGTGGAGTTGGGGGAGAAAGATCTAGCACCTGGTTGATGGACGCTATAAGGTCATTTACTATGGCGTCCCCTTCAGGTGTATCAAGATTGAGAGCAACGTCAGGATCAGAGCCCTGAGCTGCGACCTCCGCTTCATCCTCCAGAGAGTCCTCATGCTGAGACCCCGAACAGCGTGATGAAGTCGGGGAAGGTTCCCAGCGAGCCCGCTTAGCCGGTCTGGGACTGCGGTCCGTGTCGGAGTCCTCACCGTGGGACCTAGGTGTCACCCCAGGAGCACTTCGCTGCACCGACCGAGAGGGGCCTGGGGGCGATGAACTCACATTGCCCTGGGCCTGTGTTACCGATCTGGACTGCAAGGCTTCTAGTATCTTAGCAGACCATTTGTCCATAGACTGAGCCATGGATTGTGAAAGCGACTCAGAGAGTTTCTCAGCCAAAACTGCAAACTCTGTCCCTGCCACCTGGACAGTGGAAGCCGGCGGTTCTACCTGAGCCGAGGGTCCCACCAGTGCCCGAGGCTCCGGCTGAGTGAGTGCCACAGGGGCCGAGCATTGCACGCAGTGAGGGTAGGTGGAACCTGCAGGTAACATAGCCGCACAAGAGGTACAGGTTGCAAAACAAGCCTGTGCCTTGGCACCCTTGCTCTTTGCGGACGACATGCTGTTGTCTCCTCTGAGAGTGATCGCTGAGGGTATATAGCCAAGGGCAAAATAATGCGGCCGAACAGAGAATATATATATTATATATATATATATATATATACACATACACACACACACACACACACATATACACACACTTCGGCACCCTAGGGGGGCCAGCACCTGGTAACCGGTGTGGTTTACCGACCGCCCAAGGCGGTTGTGTGTCCACCAGATTCCCAGCCTGGGCCTCCCAGAGCTGCAGAGCTCGTTCTGAAATCCTCCACCGGCAGAAGTGATTGTAACAATGGCTGCCAGAGTTCTCAGGGGAGGAGGGAGCCGTGGGCGTGACTGATAAAGTGCGGGAATCTGGTGCCCCACGGTGCTCAGTGAGGGGGGGAGGAGGACACCTAAGTATGCTCCAGCCCTCACTGCCGACGTCCAGTCGACAGTCCCGCCCTTACCCCTGACTGGCAGGCCCGGGGGCGGGAGTTATGGTACTAGGCCGCAGAAGCCGGGGACTAAATTTAATAACGCGGCCGGCGATCAGGCGCGGTCGTCCCGGTTGTCACAGAAAAACAGCAGCCGCTGCAGCGTTGTAACACAGGCGCTCCATGCACCGTCCCCAAGGGGACACAGAGTACCTTTTAGATGCAGGGCCTGTCCCTGATGATACCCAGTCTCCTGTCCGTCAGATTCCCCCAGGGGCTGCGGAGGGAGCCCGGTCCCAGTGAAAGGTGACCGGTTAGGATCCCACTTCTCCCAGAGCCCCTAAGGGATGGGGAAGGAAAACGGCATGTGGCTCCAGCCTTTGTACCCGCAATGGGTACCTCAACCTTGACAGCACCGCCGACTTAGTGGGGTGAGAAGGGAGCATGCCGGGGGCCCCGTGGGGGCCCTCTTTTCTTCCATCCGATACAATCAGCAGCTGCTGCTGACTAAAATGTGGAGCTTGCGTGAATGTGTGCCTCCTTCAACACAAAGCATAAAACTGATGGGCCCGTGATGCACGGGAGGGTGTATAGGCAGAGGGGAGGGGTTACACTTTTTTTTTTAACTATATTTTTATTCAAATTTTTCAATAACATAACATTGGCATAAGCGAATTCAGCATTGTAAATTCAACATTACATTGTCATGTTTGATCATCCCAAATTCCATACCAATTTTTAAAATCAATAACCATAACATGGCAAGATAAAGCAAAGGAAAGCAGCGACCCCTTAACCCATCATTCTTATCATTCCCCCCATTGAACCCTTGTGAACATGGTAATGACATACAATAAAGAAGTCCCACTCAAATCGGTTATTTCCCCCTCTCCTTTTAGTCAGCTTTCGGCCTTTCCTCCCCCACCTCCAAGCCATCCAATGTATCCTTCAATTTTTCAGTATGATACCAGACTGGGTCTTTGAAAGGTGACATAATCCTGACTATCTCCTCCCGAGTACAATAGGCCAGTATGAATTTCTTCCATTTGTTAAAGTGCTGTCGTATTCTATCCGCCCTCCTTTCTGCATCCAATCCTTCTATTTCAAGAAGATGCATGAGCTGACCCAAGATCTCTTCAATCGCGGGGACCCTAGACTCCAACCAATTTTTTAGTATCGCTCTCTTGGCTGCCAGAAGTATCACATGTATAAGTCTGGGTGGGTTAGTCATCATCCCTTTGGTATCGTTCCCCTCCTCCCAATGGTGAAAAATAGCGAACCCAGGTGAGAGCCGAACTTCAAGACCCCACACCTTTTGTATACAACTTTTGATCTGTGACCATAATGGACTCAAATGGGGGCAGGACCACAACCCGTGAAGGAGATCAGTTCCACTACTCTTACACTTAGGGCAATACGTAAGCCTGTCTGGCTTTGTTGCTGATGGAGGGAGATTAAAACCATAAATTGCCTTGTGCATAATTCTAAATTGGGTTTCTCGCCAATTCTCATTTAAAATTGATTTACGAAGAGCATTCCACCCTCCCCTAATTTTTACCCCCATAGACGGGTCTTCAAATTGTTTTTCCCAAGATTTAAATAAACCTTCTGGGTGCTGTCCTATTAATAGATCACGCATGGCTCCATAAAGAAAAGAGATAGATGATGAAGTTATTGAGTTCTTTACCAGACAATCAAAAGAGTTAAATACTACCTCCTGGGTCACATCATGCAACTGAGTCATAATACTATATCTCACTTGGTCATATTGGATTTCTTGGTTAGGCCCCAGGCCATACTGCGCTATAATTTCGTCTCTACTCAACCATCTAGGCTCTGAGGTGTGCAAGAGATGAGCAACAGTCCTTATACCCCGCACCTTCCACTCTTCAAACAGCTTATTGCTTGTCCCCTGCACAAACTCTGGATTCCCCCATATAGGCAAGTATTTGGATATTTTATGGGGAAGTTTGTAGTTTTTCCTCAACGCCTTCCACGCTGCAATCGTGTCTTTAAATAAGGAAGAGTGCTTGATTTTCACTGGGAGATTAGCCTGCCTAGTATGAAGTAATGCCACCAGATCCCAAGGTTGTGCATAGTCTCTCTCAAGCTCCAACGCTGAATAATGCCTAGAGCCTTTAATCCAATCCAATATATATCTAGTCAAACAGGCTATATTGTAACCCCGAATGTTCGGCAAACTCAGACCTCCATGAACCTTAGATGCCATCAGCTTCTTAAGCCCTATACGAGGGCGTTTCCCCCTCCAAATGAAGTGTGAAAAAGCTCTATTTAGCTGGACAATATCTTTATGCTTGAGAAGCAGGGGAAGTGTTTGAAGATGATACATTAATTTTGATATCGACATCATCTTAATTAGGTGGACTCTACCAATTATGTTCAATGGAAGGTCGTGCCATCTTTTAAGATCTTGCTCTATTTGGCTCAGAAGGGGTGGATAGTTTAGACTATAAGGGTATGTGCGCACGTTGCTTTTTACCTGCTTTTTACCTGCTTTTTTGCTGCTTTTTCTTCTGCGCTGTTTAATGCCAAAATGGATGTGTTCTTCTATTCAAGCAAAGTCTATGGGAATTTGGGTTTCTTGTTCACACTATGTTGTTCAAAATGCTGCCTTTTTGTGGCAGAACTTTGGTCAAAAACTCAGCTTTGCAGTGCAAAACCCAAATGGCAAAAACAATTGACATGTTGCTTCTTTGAAAAGCTGAGTTTTTGACCAAAGTTCTGCCTCAAAAAGGCAGCATTTTGAACAACATAGTGTGAACAAGAAACCCAAATTCCCATAGACTTTGCTTGAATAGAAGAACACATCCATTTTGGCATTAAACAGCGCAGAAGAAAAAGCAGCAAAAAAGCAGGTAAAAAGCAGGTAAAAAGCAACGTGCGCACATACCCTAAAGGGTTGCCGGAACCTTACCTATTTTAACTCCCAGGTATGTGATATATGACTTAGCCACTGTAATTCCTTCAAAAGGGTTCTGCTCCCGTGTTTGAACATTTGTCCCTCCCAGGTATAGGAGCTCGCACTTTGACGCATTAATCTTGAAGCCTGAGTACGCTCCAAACTCTCGCAAAATTTGTAAAATCTCGGGGACCTGCTGAGCTGGATTCGAAAGGAAAAGCAAAATGTCATCCGCAAAAAAAGCTGACTGAATTTGTCTATTATTTACAGAAATACCCTGGAAGGTGCTATGTGTAGATAACAATCGTACCAATGGTTCCAGAGCCAGATTAAAAAGTAATGGGGAAAGGGGGCAACCCTGTCTGGTTCCTTTCAGTAACGGAAAAGGGGCTGACAGATATCCTGGAATGTAAACTTGAGCCTTCGGATTTGTGTAAATTTCTCTAATGTAGGTATAAAATGACCCCGAAAAACGCATTTCATCTAGAACTCTATAAAGCCATGACCACTCAATATTGTCAAAGGCTTTCTCGGCATCTATTGTAAGCAAAGCGGGAGATTCTCCTTTCAGAGGCCGAAGGTTAACCCTATCCAGGACAAGAAGAACTTTTCTAATATTTAGTGTCCCTGATCTTTTCTGAATGAAACCGGCCTGTGCTGGGGAAATCAGTTGGGGAAGAATTATAGCTAGACGATTTGCCATAATCTTTGACATTATCTTCATATCTAGGTTGATAAGTGATATGGGCCTATACGAACCCGGCTCCTTCGGGTCCTTCCCCTGTTTAGGGATCAATTTTATATATGCCCGGTTATTATTTTGGAAAGACGCATTACCGTCTAGTATGCTATTATACAGCTCTAGTAATGTAGGCAAGATCTCTTCCTTTACTGTTTTATAGAATTCTCCCGTAAATCCGTCAGGGCCAGGGGCTTTATAATTATGCATGGAGTTGATTGTCCCCAATACTTCTTCCCCCGTAATTTTGGCATTCAGAAAAGTGCGATGCTCTTCTGTGAGTCGAGGTAGTGTCACTTTAGATAAAAGATTATTATCAGGAAATTTGTCTCGCTTTTCCGACGAATAAAGGTTTCTATAATACGTGCCTAAAGTCTCAATTATTGTCTTAGGGTTTTTGTGTATCTCCCCCTTTTGATTTTTTATTTCCATGGGTCCCTGAGTTATAATCCTATTTTTCGCTAAGTTGGCCAGTATTTTCCCTGCTTTATTTCCAAAGCGATGTAAATGTAGCTTCTTGCATTGACCTAGCCATTTGTTCCCGTTTTTCCGCCCACTCATTAAAAGCTCTTTGGGCTATTACCCATCTATCTCTATGGTCCCTATCAGGATGCTTTTGAAAAGAAGTATATGCTTCCCTCAATTTATGGGAGGTTTCAGTAAATTTAAGATGAGCCTTTTTCTTCAAATAGGAAACATGTGCTATCGTTCTGCCCCGTAATACTGCCTTCGCTGTGTCCCATAATAACATAGGTGTGTCTTTATGTTGATCATTATGTACCATAAATTCCATCCACCATTCCTTTAATTTCAAGGAAAAATCTTCGTTATCTTTAAGGAAGGAAGGATATCTCCACAGATAGTCCGTTCCTCTGGGATAAATGTTTGCTAGGTCTAGCACCACCGGGGCATGGTCAGAAATCACCAAATCCTGGATAGTAGCTGAGTGGAGCGCACGTACCAGGTTCCCTGAAATAAGAAAGTAGTCAATGCGAGACCAGGAGCTATTAGCATGTGAATAGTGCGTAAATTCCCTATCCTGAGGGTGCAGTAGTCTCCACGCATCCCATAAGGCCGTGGCATTTAACAGAGGACGCATAACTTTATCATGGCCGCGCGGTACATTTGGGGGGCCTTTAGCATTTTTCCTGTCCTCTAGCACAGATACCACCGAGTTGAAATCCCCCCCAATTATTAGATTAAAATGGGCATGTTCTAAAATTTTGGCCTCAAGTCGTTGAAAGAATGATTTGTGGTTTTCGTTCGGGGCATAAATATTAAAGATTTTATAAATTCCTCCAGGTATCTCCACTGAGATCATCTGAACCCTACCTTCCGTGTCTGCATATGTTTCCAGGACTTGATGTTGTAATCTCCTACTTACTAATGTAATAACCCCTGCTTTCCTTTTAACTGAAGATGACCCATAGACTCCTCCAACCCACAATTTCCCCATCCTCTGCATGTCTGAACCTTCCAGATGAGTTTCCTGAAGGAGCGCAATGTCCGGTTTGAGGCGATTAAGGTGGCGTAATATCTTAATTCTTTTTTGGGGGGAACGTAACCCCTTAACATTCCAGGTGACTATTCTCATAAAGCACATGTAATAAATGGAAATCCTGCCTTTCGTTTACCATGTTTTTGCTGCCCTCCCTTGCCAAAAAAAAAAAAATTCAACCAATTAGACAATTGAACATAGTGCTCACTTGCAATAGTGAGAGTAGTAGTAATAATAATAACTCTGTGTAAAATCTTTGCTACTTCACTTGAATCCAAAATCCCCAAACATTTCAAACATCTCCCTCCCCTCCCCCCCCCAACTATACCATAATACTCAGACTTCACTTTTTTCTGATCATTTTCCAAGCTCAGTCAACCTTATACTTATAGCGTTTAACCAATATAAAGGAGTGTCCCACCTACAAAGAAAGAGAGAGAAGGAAGAAAAAAAAAAAAGTTCTCTTTCCTTTCCTCCGCCTCAGATTTCTTGAACTTTTTCCACTGCGGCTTCTCCAGCCTAAATCAAAAACAGGTGTCCCACCTTGAACTTTACACATCCGACATTTGTCTATTTGTCTCAGGTTCCCTTAAGTTCCTTGTTTTGCTGTCTCCGGTCCTTCGGGGAAGCTGTAGCGAGCTTCACAGAGCTCCCTTTGGTCACTCTCTGGTTCGGTGAGTCGTTGCGCCCTGGTCCTGGAGAATTCCTGAGATCACGAGGACTGCTGATCCGCTCAATAAAGGCCTCTGCCTCCTTTGGACTTGAGAAAGAATTGTAGGATCCATCCTGATGTCTGATAATCAACGTTGCCGGGTACTTTAACTGGAAGCGTATATTTCTCTTAAATAAGGCAGAGCATATGTATGAGAATGCCCTCCGCTGCCGTGTGACCTCCGCAGAAAAATCCTCGAAGAGCAAGATGCGCGAGCCTTTCACCTCCAAGGGATGTTTCAATTTCTTGTATGCCTGTAATATTTCCTGTTTATCGGAGAAGTCCAAGTATTTCATTATGACTTGTCTTGGGCGTCTGTTATGTTCACTCTCATCACCTCTCCTTGGCGGACCAATGCGGTGCACCCTTTCCACTTTTCTCCTTCCTGCTACTCCCAGGGTTGTAGGAATAGTGGATTCACACAATGTACGTAGCTCACCAACCGGGTATGTTTCAGGCAGGCCGACAATGCGCAAATTGCTTCTTCTGGAGCGGTTCTCTAGATCGTCCACACGGTCCCTCAGGGTCAGATTCTCCCTGGCCAGACGCATGACTGTAGTGTGGTCAGAGCTGAAGTCCTCCTCTAACGTCGACATTTTGGTTTCCATAGCCGCAACCTGTTCCACCGTCTCATCAAGTTGGTTCTGTATGGCACTGAGAGCTTTTGCTATTGATGCTTTAATTGTAGCGGAGATGTCAGGTAGCAAACGATTGGCGACTTCATCAGCCAGACGCTTATAATCCATACCCTCCACTGTTTTGAATACATCCGGGGTCCCCGGGGAATCCTCCATCTCCATCTGATGAGTATTTTCAGGTGACCGAGGGACACTTAATTCTGTATGGGCAGTCACAATCTTTTTTTCACACTGTACGCTGGATGTATGAGGATTTTGTGTTTTGGAGCTGCTGCGCAGCAGGTATCTTTCCATCAAATAGTGAATGAAGGGACGTAAGTTTTGACACTGATTTAGTGTGGGTTGTCAGACAAATCTTGATTCTGCTCCCCCTTTTGTTTATTCTAACTTTCACCCCTTTCTCCCCCCTGCCAGAGTTATATGAATTCTCACTGTCCTGAAACTTTGCAGGGATGTATGTTTAAACTTCCCTCCTTCAGCTTCTTTCACTTTCTCCAGAGCTTTGCACTGATTCTGTATGCCTAGAGATTCAGCTCCTGCTTATGCACAGGTCTGGACAAGATGGGGGAAGGGCCCAGGGATTCCCAGCTTTTTAACTCTTAGCTCTTTGCAGAACTTGTCAGTAGCGTGTTGTTTGCTGCTGATATCTTATCAGGACTCCAGGAGATTTATTATTCTGCTGCCGGTTAACTGCTTAGTGCTGGGGGAGTGAGTGCAAGGTAAGCTGCGTCCTGCTCTCTGTGTACAGATCTGATTTTAGTGCAGGGCAGGCTCCGGCGCCATCTTTATCACGCTGCCAGATCTTGAGAGGGAAGGGGAGAGCGAAATTCACCGCGCTGTTTCAAGTAATTATCTCCACGGCTCCCCATGAACTTCCCTGCATGTAGCAACTTCACTCACCGGTGGAATGGAGCGGGGGAGGCTGGTGGGTTGTCCGGTATATATGTCAGAGCTGCAGGGAATGACAGAGCTCAGGCGTCCTGTGTCCTACATGATCAGCGCAGGAGCCGGAAGTCCGTTACACTTTTTAAAGTGTAATACTTTGTGTGGCCTCCGGAGGCAGAAGCTATACACCCAATTGTCTGGGTCTCCCAATGGAGCGACAAAGAAATAGGTTTATGGAGCAGTTTATAAAAAAGGTAAAAAAAAAAAAAAAAAAAAAAAAAAAAAAAAAAAAATCAGCAGTTCTCAATAGACAGACACTCAGGGCTCAGAAATTCAGCACTGTCCTGGCACGCCATGCAAATTCACAGAAAAAAAAAAAAAATGTATATTAAAAAAAGGTCTTCGATGCTTTATTCCAAAATGTTTAAAATGGGCACATAAAATAAAAAAATATAAAATAAAATACATACAACCAAGGCATTTGAAGTGCACCAAGAGTAAGGGAACTGTACGCCA
This sequence comes from Anomaloglossus baeobatrachus, assembly GCF_048569485.1. Classification (NCBI taxonomy): domain Eukaryota; kingdom Metazoa; phylum Chordata; class Amphibia; order Anura; family Aromobatidae; genus Anomaloglossus; species Anomaloglossus baeobatrachus. The sequence continues at coordinate 65,059,846 of NC_134357.1, read as the reverse complement.
GAGACGTGTTGGTTTAGATTGGATTTTTTCATGGATTTGCTGTTTAAAACATTGTGGAAGAAAGAAATATAGTTTTTTTTTTTGTTTTTTTTTTAACTATGGAGCTGTACAGATGACCCACTGCTCCAAATGAACCCCACCCCCCAAAAAAAAAAAAATAAAACATAAAATATCAGGCATGTGCGCTCACCCCGATGAATTAACAACATTTCTAGAAGTCAGAATGTGACACCACACGTCGGCGAGGTCCAGACCCACAGCTCCCAGAGACCCTGCGTCCATTCACTGATTATATTCCTCGTTCACGGTAACCGCTTCGCTGCGAGCGGCAGTTGTACCAGTCTGTGCCGCCTGCTGGGTGGCTCATGCCAGAGCCGTTTAGTCAGCATGACCAGATGCAGCCATGTCAGATGGTTGGGGAGGGGTGGGGGGGTGGAAATATATGGATATTCCCAGAATGATGAGTCGCCCCCCCCCCCCTTATTACCACACTTAAGCCTTCTTATGGAGGTCAGTAAGGCCTTGTGCGCACTAGGCATTTTTAGCGGCGTTTACCGCGTTTTTGTGCTGAAAACGCAGTGACATTGCTTCCACAGCAATGTCTATGGGTTTTCATAAGTGCTGTCCACACACAGCTTTTTTTTGTAGCTGCGTTTTTGTGGTGACCACAAAAATGCAGCATGTCAATTATTTCTGCGTTTTTCACTGCGTTTTTCCCCCATTGAGTTCAATGAGATGTTTAAAAATGCAATGACAAACGCACATTGCAACTATATCTGCGTTTCTATGACTAAAAACGCAGCTGTAAACGCAAGGGGTGGGTAGTGAAGTGACATGTACAGGAAGAGGATTCCTTCTGTTGGTAAACACAGAAGCGTGAATACTCCCAGTACCGCCACCGCTGCTTCCACAACCTGCCCGGTGCCATGTCATCTGCCGTGCGGCGTCATGTCTGGGCGGGAGGTGGAGGCAGCGGCGAAAACAAAAGTAAACAGAAAAAAAAAATTTCATGCTCACCTGTCTGCAGACTCTCGGTGGCATGTCCGCTCCCAGCTCCTCTCCCGTTACCGCCGCTCCAGCTGTGTGCAGTCTCCCCGGGCACGTCCGATATCTACATGACCTGGCGCTGATCACCTGATGCGGTCACCTGACGCATCAGCTGATCGTAATTCTCGCGGTGTCGCCGGCTTTTTAGCGCCCGGCCAGCTTAACTTATCAGCTGATCCTGCCGTCAGGAGACTTCATCAGCTGATTACCGGCAGCTCCTGCAGCGATGGGACAGGATCAGACTCTCATCCGATCGCTCCAGGAGCTGCCGGTAATCAGCACGGACATGACTCAGTATTTACTTTTTTTTCTACTGATGCATCAGCTGATTGTATAAAAGCCGTTTATACAATCAGCTGCTGTGTCATGTGATTCACGTCCTTGAACCTGACACATGTGATCGCTTTGCCTTCCAGCAAACCGATTAGATGATATTGGATCCGGATTGGACGGCGCGGGACCCTTGACCCAGGATTACTGCGGAGAGGGGTTCTTTATTTCAATAAAGATGGAGTCACTAATTGTGTTGTGTTTTATTTCTAATAAAAATATTTTTCTGTGTGTTGGTTTTTTTTTTTTTATCTGTACTAGAAATTCATGGTGGCCATGTCTAATATTGGCGTGACACCATGAATTTCGGGCTTCGGGCCAGCTGACAATATACAGCTAGCCCTAACCCCATTATTACCCAGCGAGCCACCTGTCACCAGGGCAGATGGAAGAGTTGGATACAACGCCAGAAGATGGCGCTTCTATGAAAGCGCCATATTCTGGGTTGGCTGCGGACTGCAATTCTCAGCGGGGGTGCCCAAAAAGCTTGGGCACTGTGCACTGCGGATTCCAATCCCCAGCTGCCTAGTTGTACCTGGCTGGACTCAAAAATTGGGCGAAGCCCATGTCTTTTTTTTTTTTTTTTTTAATTATTTCTTGAAATTCAAGAAATAAAAAAAAAAAAAAAAAAAAAAAAAAGGGCTTCCCTATATTTTTGATTCCCAGACGGGTACAAATAGGCAGCTGGGGGTTGGGGGCAGCCCGTACCTGCCTGCTGTACCTGGCTAGCATACAAAAATATAGCGAAGCCCATGTCATTTTTTTGGGCAAAAAACTCCTGCATACAGTCCTGGATGGAGGATGCTGAGCCTTGTAGTTCTGCAGCTGCTGTCTGCTCTCCTACATATACTAGTTCTGCAGCTATCTGCTCTCCCGCATACGATGAACATATTGAAGGAAATGACATCAGACCTTTATTTTTTCATCAACAATCTTAAATGGCATTGTGCACTGATTAAAAACGCAGTGAGCAAAAACGCAGCAAAAAAACAACCAAAACACGGTAAAATGCGTTTTTGCCACGTTTTTTAGCCGCGGGTGCGTTTGATACAAAAACACACAAAAACGCAGCGTGAAAAAAAAAAAAAAAAAACGCCTAGTGCGCACATACCCTTAGAGTTAGGAACTCACTCAGACATCTGCACAACAGTCTGACCACGGAGCACAATTTACAAAGTGCCCGTGGGTCTCCTGACCTGAACTCTGCAGCCTCAAATGCCAGCCCTTCCTCCCATCATTGTAGGTGGGTAATGACAATGATGTGTTTTACTGCTGTGTAAAATTTTCATCTCCTTCTTGAGATATTAAAAGGGAACCCATCAGCTGATACATGCTGCCCAAACCCTGGATAGCATGAATCCGTCACTGGCTGTATAATCACCGGCAGGTACGGTAGGTTTAACCGTGAAACACTACATCCTTGCAGAGAAAGCATACTTTATATCCGGTAGCTGCTGAGGACAGGGCCGCCGACTGTGAATGACATGTCTGTGCCTATATGCACATATAAAGTGACAAGTTCCCTTTAACAATTTTGCTTATAGCTTGTTGCCCAAGGGACCAACCACCGCTGCTAGTCACAACATAAGCAAAGATTCTACTTTAGTCTTTTCTACTAAGCTTGCAAGCCCAGTTTTGAAGCTGGCCCGGATCACTGGAGCAAATAGCAAACTCCTAATCCTGTCTGGATTCAGCACAGGGCTTACATGCCGCGGTGGATGGTCTACTCAGCAATTGGCTGCAAACAAACAAAGTTGATATCTCAACAACAGATGCAAATTTTAAATTATCAGTAGTAATGAGCAGGCACTACCATGCTCGGGTGCTCGGAACTAGTGAAGAGCGGGCACTACCATGCTCGGGTGCTCAGTACTCGTAACTAGTGAGGAGCGGGCACTACCATGCTCGGGTGCTCAGTACTCGTAACTAGTGAGGAGCGGGCACTACCATGCTCGGGTGCTCAGTACTCGTAACTAGTGAGGAGCGGGCACTACTATGCTCGGGTGCTCTGTACTGGTAACTAGTGATGAGCGGGCACTACCATGCTCGGGTGCTCTGTACTCGTAACTAGTGAGGAGCGGGCACTACCATGCTCAGTACTCTGAAAGAGCAGTAGGATTCCCGGACGTGTGTGACTCATGTACCAAGTATAATGAAAGTCTCTGGGAAACTAGCAGTTTCCTGGAAAATCTTCTGAAAAAACGATCAAGTTCCCCATTGACTTCCATTATACTCTATACACAAGTCGAGCCTGTCCGAGCGTCCAACCGTTTGTCATGAGCACTGAGCATGGTAGTAACCGCTCATCACTAGTTACAAGTACCGGGCAGACTGGAGGAATGCTTGTCTTTACTACCAACATCCAACTATAAAGATGGAAATTATTTTTTAATGGTGAGCAATTTTCATTTACACAAACTTTAAAATCGGACGCATCTCCATTTACCATTTTTTATTACATCAAGGACAACATAAGTTCTGGTGTGTGTGATCAGACAAACGCCAGACACAAAGGGGAGCTGCACTTCCAATATATGTGACGCATCAGCTATGTCGCATATCACAGACGCCCGTTATTATAGAGGCACACACATTGCGTGCCTCCAACAGAACTAACCAGATTTATGAAGAAACCATTACGGTACCTGCCTGCGATGAGCGATACTCTTTTTGACGCTGAAAATTTTTGCTGTGTAAGAAACGCAGGATTTTACAGTTCAAGCAAAGTGGATGGATTTATAGAAGTGTCCTGCTCACTGCACTTTTTAAGGCTATGTGCCCACGGGGACATTGTCCTGCGGTTATATCCGCAAGACATTCCGCAGGTGCTCCCAGAAATCCGCAACAGAACTTTCTCTGTTTCAATGCTGCGGATATACAGCGGAATGTCCTGCGGATATGATGCGGACATTCTGCATTGAGGATACAGTACCATGACTTCGGCACTGCATCCTCAAGGCAGAACAAGTGCTGCAGTGATCGGGGTGCTCATACTTACCTCCATCATGCAGCACCTCGCTTTCCGGCAGCCGGGTCACTGTCAGCGTCTGGTTCACTGTGCTGGAGGTGGGCGGGCCTGAATTAGCTCTGGCTGTCACATGACCGGAGCTCGTGCAGGCCCCGCCCACCTCTATCTTCCTGTACCTGGCTGGATCCACCGCGCTGCTGCCGCTAAACCAGACGGAGAAAGTGACTCAGGTCTCTATGGCTATGTGCCCACGCTGCGGAAAATGCGTGGATTTCTCGCGGAAAAGCCGCGGATTTTTCAGAAATCTGCAGCTCAGCTACTTCCCAGCCATTTCTATGGCATTTGGGAAATGCTGTGTCCACGCTGCGGATTTTTCCGCAGCGGAAATCGTGCGGATTTTCGTGCGGAAAAATCTGCAGCATGTCAATTATTGTTGCGGATTTCTCCGCAGGGTCCCATATACTTACCTGCCTTGATAGAGACCCGAGTCACTTTCTCCGTCCGGTGTACAGCAGCGCGGTGGATCCAGCCAGGTACAGGAAGGAAGAGGTGGGCGGGGCCTGCACGAGCTCCGGTCATGTGACAGCCAGAGCTAATTCAGGCCCACCCACCTCCAGCACAGTGCACCAGACGCTGCCTGACAGTGACCCGGCCGCCGGAAAGCGAGGTGCTGCATGATGGAGGTAAGTATGAGCACCCCGATCACTGCAGCACTTGTTCTGCATTGAGGATGCAGTGCCGAAGCCATGGTACTGTATCCTCAATGCAGAATGCCCGCACCATATCCGCACGACATTCCACTGTATATCCGCAGCATTGAAACAGAAAGTTCTGTTGCGGATTTCTGGGAGCACCTGCGGAATGTCTTGCGGATATAACCACAGGACACTGTCCCCGTGGGCACATAGCCTATCAAGGCAGATAAGTATATGGGACCCTGCGGAGAAATCCGCAACAATAATTGACATGCTGCAGATTTTTCCGCACGGAAATCCGCATGATTTCCGCTGCGGAAATATCCGCAGCGGAAATCCGCATGATTTCCGCTGCGGAAATATCCGCAGCGTGGGCACAGCATTTCCCAAATGCCATAGAAATGGCAGGGGAGTAGCTGTGCTGCAGATTTCTGGAAAATCCGCGGCTTTTCCGCGAGAAATCCGCGCATTTTCCGAAGCGTGGGCACATAGCCTAATGCTGCATAATCTGACCTGCGGTGCGAGTTTTGAAGGGAACCTGTCACCACTTTTTTGCCCTATAAGCTGCGGCCACCACCAGTGAGGTCTTATATACAACATTCTAGAATACTGTATAAAGTCCAGGCCGTTCTGTATAACATAAAAAAACACTATAATACTCACCTAAACTGGTCACTGCGGTGGATGTGGCTCAGATGGGAGTCTCCGTTGTCCGGTGCCGCCTCTGTCGTCCTTCTGAAGCCGCGGTACATAACGGGTCTGACATACACACTCGTCGGCATTCATATCCTCAGCAGGGCTGATAAAAGTATTGTAGTGCGCCTGCGCGGAACCGGCGAGTGTGTATGACGTAGGATGAGTCATACAGGCTTCAGAAGAAGGAGGACGAAGATGGCCGAAAGAGGAGGCGCCGGCACCAGAGACGCCCATCTGAGCCACATCCACCGCAGCAACTGGTTTAGGTGAATATTATAAAGTGTTTTTTACGTTCTACACAGCGGCCTGGGCTCTTCTATACAGCATGCTAGAACGCTGTGTATAAGAGCCCACTGGTGGTGGCCGCAGCTTATAGGGTAAGAAAATTGGTGACAGGTTCCCTTTAAAGCCGGAACATGTCAATTTCTCTTGCAGGTACAGTGAGTTTTCTGGGCAGATTTTCCCCATAGACTTGTATTTGAGCCTTTAATTCCGCAAGGTAACAAAATGCACATGCGTTTAGTGAGTTTCTTTGGCAGAACTGCAGCAAAAACATATGCAATCCGCATCTGCGCCAGGAAGTTTCAAAAACAGATTTAAAGGACGACACCAAACAGACAAAAAACAAAAACAAAAAAAAAACCAGCATAATCAAAAACCGTATAAAATGCAATGAAAAAAGTAAGCCAAGGTGCAGAAATTCTGCAGGGTCAAAAACAAATACTGATTGTGGCAAAGTGATCCTGTCACATGAAAAAAAAAAAAAAATATGCAAAAAGGCTATATATTTGTGACGCCCCGGACTATTCGGGGTCGTTCCAGTTAGTCACACACACCCCCTCCCAGTTAGGGAACACCAGCCAACCTAAAACCCTTGTCACCACCCTCCAGGTTTGATGTCCACACCAGGGGGGCGGAGCCAGGCGGTTGGCTCCGCCCACCGAGGAGTTCACAGGCCTGGAGGCGGGAAAACAGAGTCTGACACACACTAGTTTAAGTGCAAGTCTAGAGAGCAGTCAAGTGCACGGGCAGTCCTGTGTTTCAGGCTGCCAACAGACTACCAGGTGGCTGGGTCGGAGCCCAGTCGCCATTGGCAAGGAGGCAGACGGTGGTGGCCGCCTCCAGGAGACCGGGACTACGACTGGCGGAACCGTAAGGGACCGGGACAGGGTAGTGGCCCGCCGGAACTGAACCGGGGAGCCAACTGGATACCGGACCACCAGGCAGGGTACTCATGTCGCGGACGGGGAGGGCGCCGCCGCCGCTGCGCTCGCTAGCGCTCGGGTCCGGCGCTGCTGCGATGGCTGCTCGAGTAGTGGGCCGGATCCGGGGACTCGAGTGGCGCTCCTCGCCCATGAGTGAAAAGGGGGTAGTTTGGGGATTTGGTCCGTGACGCCACCCACGGGTTGTGGTGAGGTTGGGCACCACCGCTGCTGGTAACGGGAATCCCGGGAGCGATGGCAGGGAGCAGCTGGGATGTTGTTCTCCCCCTCCGTGGGTAGGGGTTGGTGGTCCCGGTGAGGTGACGGGGAGGCAGGGTCGGGAAGGTGCAGGGTCGCTTGGACTGCGCAGCGCGGTGCCGGATGGCACAGTAGTACTCACTCAGCCACAAATGTACGCAAAGTCTCTGGTAAACCAAACGGCTGGATGGACGGGTCCTGCAGCCGGCTGCTGTGGCTTCTCCCGGACGGTTGGTGGTGGCTGCCTTTCCATGCACCTGTGTGTATGTTCGGTCCCGATGGATTCTTACCGGTAACCCGCTCCCCAGCGTGTATATGTGCCGGAGGAGCCCTTTTGCCCGCAGGCTCTGGCCCTTGGAACTCTAGCTGTAGCGGTATTTCCTTTTGCTGGTTGGACAGTTGCCTTCAGTCGGGTCTTGGCTGTTAGGAAACCCCTGGGGTTCCGGTCACTAACGGATTTGACCTCTAATGGCGGCTCCAAGCCTGGTCGAGGTCCGCAGGCCCTGCCTGAGTGTGCTGGCTTCACTTCGCTCCCCGGTTTGGTACCGGCGGGCCACCGCCCGACCCCGGTCCTACGGTTCCGCGTTGATCTGCCTCTCCTACAGACGGCCACCACGGTCTGCCAACCTTGCTCTCAGTGCCCGGGCCACACACCTGGACACGGTCAGATTGCTCCTCCACTACTGCTTCACTCCTCCACTTCCCTAACTGATCTGCCTTCCTTTTCCCGCCTCCAGGACTGTGCACTCAGTGGGTGGGGCCAACCGCCTGGCTCCACCCCACCTGGTGTGGACATCAGCCCCTGGAGGGAGGCAACAAGGATTGTGTGTCTGGCTGATGTGCCTGTCTCGGGGTGGGGGTGTATGTTGTAGTACCTGTGACGACCTGGCTAGTCCAGGGCGCCACACTCAGACCCCGTACAAAGCCCTGAACTGGCAGGGCCGAGTCGAATCAACTGATTGCGGACTGGACTTAGGGACCTATCCCACACAAGTACCTTTAGAAGACAACAGCCCAACCATACAGGGTAACGCCACCGCCAAGGCATAGAGACCCAAAGGGCCAACGTCTGCGGGCAAACGGGCTCCTCTGGCATATACCAGTCGGGGAGCAGACTACCGGTGTCTAGGCACAGGAGTCAAAACATTTACACACAGAGGTGCAGGAGAAAGGCGGAAACCACCAACCTACTCTGGGAGAAGCTGCAGCTGGCCCCCGTTAATAACTCCGTTTGGTTTACCAGAGACTCCAGTGTCTTGTGTCAGAGTGAGTACACCAGTGTCATCAGGCACTGCACCGCAACACTTCACCCTGCACCCCGGCCCTCGCCCACCGGGCCCAACACCTAGCTGCGCCATTACATCGCCTACCGGGAGCCCCGTACCTTCACCGCAGCAATGGTGTCCACAATCATCACAACCCGTGGGTGGCGTCACGAACTATCATCCCAAATCAAACACCCAAATCCCCGCGTGTAGCGCCAACTCCCTTGCAGAGCGACATGACCCCCAGGTCCGTAAGAGGCTCGAGCCACCACCCGCAGTACGAGCACGGATCCGAGCGGCTCGGCGGTCGCAGCCGAGCCCGCTGGGCGGTACATATTCACACAGTATCTTTTGCTGTGTTTTTTGAAATCACAAAGATGCACCTAAATACATGCATTTCCTTCCCAAGCAAAGTCCATGAGATTTCTATTTTGCGGTCCACACTGGGCATCTTTTGTTGGCTGCGTTTTTTTGAAGATGCAGCATGTCAATGCTTTTTGCATTTTTCCACATAAAAACAAGTACAATAATCAAATACAAGGCACAGGAGAAGAGGACCCTGCCAGCGAAAGCTCAATCTACAAGGGATGGGTGAGGATACAGTAGGTGAAGGTAGAGCTGGTCATGCAGCGACCATAGTAGACTGAGGGTGACTGCAGGTTGTAGGCTTGTTGGAAGAGGTGGGCCTCCACGTTGCTTTTGAAGCTTTCCACAGTAGGTGAGAGTCTGATATGTTGTGGTAGAACATTCCAGAGTATGGGGGAGGCACGGGAGAAATCTTGTATGCGATTGTGGGAAGAGGAGATGAGAGGAGCAGAGAAGGAGATCTTGTGAGGATCTGAGGTTGCGTGCAGGTAGGTACCGGGAGACTAGGTCATAGATGTAGGGAGGAGACAGGTTGTGGATGGCTTTGTAGGTCATGGTTAGTGTTTTGAACTGGAGTCTTTGGGAGATGAGAAGCCAGTGAAGGGATTGGCAGAGAGGAGAGGTCGGGGAGTAGCGGGGGGACAAGGTGAATTAGTCGGGCAGCATAGTTTAGAATAGACTGAAGGGGTGCGAGACTGTTAGAAGGGAGGCCACAGAGCAGGAGGTTACAATAATCCAGGCGGGAGATAAGGGCATACACTAGTGTTTGTTCGGCTTCATGGGAAAGGAATCTACGAATATGGGAAATATATTTTTTTGAGTTGGAGGCGGCAGGAATACTACTGGAAAGTATAACGTTCATTTCGTGCCACCAGCGGGGGCTCCAAGTGCTGCCAGCGGACAGGTCCCAAATGCTATTAACCTGCAGATTAGCCCCATATCGTAGGTAGCATTTTTTTTTCACGTGACAAGTTGCCTTTAAATGAATTTCTAAGCAATAGATCATTCTCAAGACATCAATCCATGATGCACAAGTCGGATGTTTGTAGAGAACTACAAGTGACAGAAGGCATCAACGTAAATCATACCTCACCTTGTAGAGGGCAGCGCTAGTGCCGCCAATCAGGCTGTGATGTCACTTAATAGGCTACTTTCACACATCAGTTTTTTTGGCATCAGGCACAATCCGGCGTGTGTCTGATGCAACGAATCCGGCGCAGAATATGCATAAACGGATGCGCCGGATCCTTTTTATTGACTAACCCGGTATACCTTATCCGTAAAAAAAAAAAAAAAAAAAAAAAAAAAAAAAAAAAAAAAAAAAAGGATCCGGCGCATCCGTTTGTTTTTTTCTTTGCTGGATCCGTTTTTTTTACAATAACATGGAACATGCTCAGTTTAAAAAAAAAAAAAAAAAAAAAAAAAAAAAAAAAAAAATTGGATCCGGCGGTCGCATCCATGTTTTTTTTGCCACATTTCGCCGGATCCGGCGTCCATTGTAAATCACGCCATATTGCGCCGGATCCAGTGCGATGCGGTTTTTTGTCAAAGACAAAAAAACGTTACAAGAGACGTTCCATCTGGCAGCCGCATTAGCCAATTACAAAAGCCGGATACAAACGCAAGGCCATCAGGCACAATCCGGCACTAATATAAATCAATGGGGATAAAACTGATCCGGCGCCGGATCAGTTTTTTTCCGGATGTGCCTGATGGAAAAAAAACTGATGTGTGGAAGTAGCCTTAAAGGGAACCAATCATCAGGATTTTCGTGTATAAGCTGCAGCCAGTGCAGTGCGGGCACTATCATGCACAGTGTGTACATACCATTGGGGTGCAGCTCGGGTGTTTAGGCAGTGAAATTCATCTTTATAAAGTTTGAAATTTCGTGCACTTTTTGATTGACGTGTGCACCTCTCTGTTAATGTCCGGGCGGGTTATGCAGGAGTTCCCCGCCCCCCCACCAGCCTGTTCCTCCCTCTCTCCTGATGTCCGGGCGGGTTATGCATGTGTTCCCCGCCCCCCCTGTTCCTCCCTCCCTCCCTCTGGCTGTATGTAAATATCTAATCTTCAGAATCATGGCGCCGGAGTGGGCCTCTGCGCACGGCGCTTATCTCCGGTGCCATGTTTCTGAAGCCCGCATCACACAGCTTGGTGTTAGAGGGCGGCGCATGCGCCCTCGCTCCTTCAGATCCCGTTGTGACCGCAGGAGCGAGCGCGATCACAACAGGACTGCAGAACAGCTGATCGGAGGACGCGATTACCTGCTGCTCCTGTATCGTGCCGCCCCAGGACACCGGGCCAACACACCAGCCGGTGTAACATCGCTGTGGCGCCGCCCTCTCAGACACCAAGTTGTGTAATGCGGGGGCTTCAGAAACATGGCGCCGAGATAAGCGCTATGCGCAGAGGCTCACTCCGGCGCCATGTTTCTGAAGATTAGATATTTACATACAGCCAGAGGGAGGGAGGAACAGGCAGCGCGGGGGGGGCGGGGAACACGTGCATAACCTGCCCGGACATCAGGAGAGAGAGGGAGGAACAGGCTGGTGGGGGCGCGGGGAACTCCTGCATAACCCGCCCGGACATTATCTGCAGAGGTGCACACGTCAATCAAAAAGTGCACGAAATTTCAAACTTTATAAAGTTGTATTTCACTGCCTAAACACCCGAGCTGCCCCCTGATGGTATGTACACACTGTGCATGATAGTGCCAGTACTGCACTGGCTGCAGCTTATACACGAAAATCCTGATGATTGGTTCCCTTTAAAGGGAACATGTCAGCAGAAATATTGCACAAAACCTAAAAGATTCCCCCTCTGCAGCTCCTGGGCTGCATTCTAGCAAGGGTCCTGTTATTGTGCCCCCTGCGAGACCAAAATAAAGACTTTATAAAGTCTTACCTTTTTGTATGGCAATCCTTTTTTATAGTCACGGGGGCGGGCTTTCTGGCGTTCCGTTATTCTCCCTCCTGGTCCTTTATGCCGTCCCCAATCGCTCCTTTCCATAGCTGATGATGCTGCCCAGTGCTCCAGCGGTCGCCACGCATGCCCAGTGCCAGTCTCACGGGACTGAGCACTGAGCAGTGTGACCGCTGGTGACGTGTGCGCAGGCAAGAGATTATGGGCGGTGCTGTGATTGTCATCAGCAAGTACCCGCCCATAATCTCATGCCCGCGCTTTCCCCTCTGCCTCCACCGTTCTGCGCAAAAGCTGGCCATATGACCTCACGTCACCTCTTACCCATCTTTCCCTGGAGCAGGAAATAGATGGGAGGTGACGTGGAGTCATATGGCCAGCTTTTGCACAGAACGGTGGAGGCAGAGGGGAAAGCGCGGGCATGATATTATGGGCGGGTACTTGCTGATGACAATCACAGCACCGCCCATAATCTCTTGCCTGCGCACACGTCACCAGCGGTCACACTGCTCAGTGCTCAGTCCCGTGAGACTGGCACTGGGCATGCGTGGCGACCGCTGGAGCACTGGGCAGCATCATCAGCTATGGAAAGGAGCGATGGGGGACGGCATAAAGGACCAGGAGGGAGAATAACGGACGCCAGAAAGCCCGCCCCCGTGACTATAAAAAAGGATTGCCATACAAAAAAGGTAAGACTTTATAAAGTCTTTATTTTGGTCTCGCAGGGGGGCACAATAACAGGACCCTTGCTAGAATGCAGCCCAGGAGCTGCAGAGGGGGAATCTTAGGTTTTGTGCAAAATTTCTGCTGACAGATTCCCTTTAAAAGGGGTGGTGTGTGGAGGGGGCTCAGGGACACATACCAGATATGTGCCAGCTGTGCAACACCCGGCATCTGCAACTGGAGCGGGCTCAGATTGCCAATATCAAACTGACAGGGTCTTAACTATTGCAGTCCCAGTAGCTCATCCATTTAGGAGCCTGTGATGTGATGCAGGGGGTCTGATGGGTCACCAGGTGAGCTGGGGCCACTGAGCTGTGGGCCCACATTTTGGGTCTCCTTTCATGTCCAACCACAGTCTGAGCTTTGCATGAGATACACTAGATCCTGCAGTGACGCCCCATACTGAAGAGGACAGAACAGAAACAGCTGCAGAATGAGGAACTAGAAAGAAACTGCCCAAAAAAATAAAATTATATAAAAGTTTGGTATCACCCAAAAAAAAAACCTAAAGTGGGTTGGAAAGAAAAGTATCACATAAAGGGTTAATAGACGGGGCTGCGACGTACAAAACAAGGGAAGCGCATCCGTCACACAGACTCAAACGCACTCGTGCAGCACATAAGCATCCAGACGATAAGGAGCCAGTGTCGGCAGCACACGGACGACGAGCGCCGTTCCTACCTGTTCGCGCCTCCTGCTCGCCGCCTCGCACTGATCCCGGCTGCCTGTGTCCGGTGAGGACGTCACACTTCGCCGTCGGCTCCCCCTGCACTGAAAACATTTGAAAATTGCGCTTCCGTCGGGAGCAGCCAATCAGACTTCAGTACCACTCGAGAAAGCTGATTGGTCGCTGGAGCTGATATCTATGCGCAGATTGGCCAAAGTGACGACACGGACACGGTGATTGGTCCGTTGTTGACATGTCGTTATGGATTGGATGAGCTGTATATCACATGCTCATGTTTAAACTACCCGAACTTATTACAGACTCCTACTGTAGTAGAGGGTGACGTCACGAGCGCCGTGAGTAGCTCCGCCTATGACAACATTCTGACGTGAACTGTATAGTGTCGCGTTACGGCACAGAGGAGCAGACGGCCATCTTTGTCAAGGGCATGAACCCGTTGTTTAATTGCCTACATCTGTAGGGGGACTTGTTTAGAACAACTTTTCCCCTGTGTCATTTTGTGACACATGAATCTTTTTTGTGAGATGAAGTCCAGCGCAGGAAAGAAGGCACTCTTCAATATAAATTTCCATATGGTTTATTCCATGTGCATACGTATGAAGGTAGGTACAGACAGCCCCTAAGCACTAGCAGGGGAAAAATGACTAGCGACGCGTTTCGACCGTATTACACGGTCTTAGTCATGACTAAGACCGTGTAATACGGTCGAAACGCGTCGCTAGTCATTTTTCCCCTGCTTAGGGGCTGTCTGTACCTACCTTCATACGTATGCACATGGAATAAACCATATGGAAATTTATATTGAAGAGTGCCTTCTTTCCTGCGCTGGATCTCATCTTACATGCTTGCAGCTGCCCGGCCGATTGTCCATGCTGCAGAGAGAGGGCCTGGAGACTTGGAGTGGGTGAGCTGAATTCCTTTGTCATTCATGAATCTTTTTTATCACTTTTTATTCAATATTTTCTTTTTTTGGTGGGGGGAGGGGGGTTGATTAAAATAAAAAAATAAATACATTATTGAGTTATTTAAATCACAGTCACCATGTTGGGTAACAAGACCATTTTATAGTTCAAGTTTTGTAATCACGGTAATTTAAATAGATGAGGGTTTTTTGCATTACACCAATGAGATCATTGGAGGCGTTGTACTGCTTAGGGATCTCCCATCTTCATAGGTAAATATTGTGAGACAGTGCTTGCAAAAAACAGCAATTTTCCAGTATGCTATTGTTTACAGCTCGTAAATCTGTCATTAGAGTCATGCTGTCTGAACCACAGAAATCAAAGCCAGGCAGCAGAAACCAGAGCCGGGCAGTAGAAATCAGAGCCGGGCAGCAGAAACCAGAGCCGGGCAGCAGAAACCAGAGCCGGGCAGCAGAAACCAGAGCCGGGCAGCAGAAACCAGAGCCGGGCAGTAGAAATCAGAGCCGGGCAGCAGAAACCAGAGCCGGGCAGCAGAAACCAGAGCCGGGCAGCAGAAACCAGAGCCGGGCAGCAGAAATCAGAGGCAGGCAGCAGAAATCAGAGCCAGGCAGTAGGAATCAGAGCCGGACAGCAATAATCAGAGTCGGCCAATACCATGTTTTTCCAAAAATAAGCCCTTCCCCAAAAATAAGCCCTAGCAGGGATTTTCAGCATTTTCGGAGCAAGGCTTAAATATAAGCCCTCCCCCAAAAATTAACCCTAGTTGTGGATCAATAATGAAGTGTCCATGCAGCTAAAAAAGTTAAAGATATTTCAGGACATTTCATTATATACAGCGGGCAGCCCGCAACCACAGTCACCAGACGCCCAGCAGAGGACCAACAGTGGATCGCACCCCTGAACACATCAGATCTCTCACACACACACACACACACACACTATATAACTATATACACACACACACACAATCATATCTCTCTCACACACACACACAAAATCATATCTCACACACACACACCCACCAGATCTCACACACAAACAGCGGATCGCACACACAATCAGATCACACACACAATCAGATCACACACACAATCAGATCACACACACAAACATCGGATCACAAACAAACATCAAATCACACAAACATCGGATCGCACACACATCGATTCGCACACATACCACATCCTGCGACACTGATCTCTTCTCGCTGGCAGAATCCTGAGAGGCAGTGCAGTGGAGCGCAAGGACCTGCAGAACAGGACCTGCGGCCAGACACGTGACTTTCTCCCATCATTCCCTGCGGCCGGTTGCACTGGATGTGATGTGATGTGTGCGCATGTGCGATCTGCTGTGTGTGTGCGATTGGCTGTGTGTATGTGCGATCTGCTGTGTGTATGCGATTGGCTGTGTGTGTGTGTGTGCGATCTGCTGTGTGTGTGCGATCGGCTGTGTGTGTGTGTGTGCGATCTGCTGTGTGTGTGCGATCGGCTGTGTGTGTGTGTGCGCGATCTGCTGTGTGTGCGATCGGCTGTGTGTGCAATCAGCTGTGTGTATATGTGTGTGTGTGTGTCTGCGATCTGCTGTGTGTGTGTCAGTGTGTCAGCCAGCAGCAAGGGAGGACGGCGTGCAGCACCCACCGGAGATCACAGGAGGACCTGGGAGCCACGCAGACGTCCGGGTCTGGTGAGTCTCTTGGGAAGTGGGGGGGGTCTGCTTTTTTGGGGGGTAAACTTACCCCCCAACCGTGTTTCTCCAAAAATAAGACCTCATCCAAAAATAAGCCCTAACACTTTTTTGGGGGCAAAAAAAATATAAGACAGTGTCCTATTTTTGGAAAAACACGGTAGGAATCAGAGCGGGGCAGCAGAAATCAGAGCACTGTGAAAAAGATGTCACACATACGGATTCCATACGTACCAGTAACACAGACATGTGAAGGGAGCTTTGGGTGTGTGGTCCTACATTCAGAATATATGATAATAATGGAAGGCATGGACACCGGGCCATATGGGCGCCGCTCTCCTTTGCCAAATGAGACTTCGTGTATGGGTGTGACTTCAGATGGGGTGCCTGACACTTACTGGTTTCTTCAGGCTGGTGTCCATAACCCCACTGCTAGTCCTCGTCGTAAACAAAATAGTAACCCATGCAACAACAAAGTTCACCTGGCAACCAAATTTTTTCAGTTTATTATTCAAATCATTATGACAGATATGGCCTCACTCCTCACGGTTCTGATTCTGTTTCTGGGATACTCTTTATCGACCTGTCCCCCGCTATTTTGGAACCTGTCCTCAAGCTGCTGGGTCGGTGTCTCCATTCTTCTCTTTCCTTTCACCGTCATCCGCTTCTTGGCCCTGACAGTTTCTTTGCCCCATGACTCTTTAAGCCCGCCGGGGTGAGCCGTAGGCTCCGGATCTCACCAGGTTATCTCAAGGCTCCCTGATTGGTCCTGACACTGTAGCCACGTCTTCTCTTATTCAAACCTTATTCAGAATTAGGCACTCCACAAGGCCTGCACTACCAGCCAACCCTCTTGCCCTCTGCAGTTTCATACATACTGGATTTCTACATCATAGGTGGTGAATTGGCAATTTATATTTTTTGTCTTATTTCATAATGATGCCCTTCATTTTACTGGAAAGAACATACTGCACTAAAAATTACAGAATCTTTACTGGACCCTCTTAAAGACCCCCTAATACACCTTAGACAAAAGTTGGCTGAACCCTCCAATATCATCCAGATTGGCCGACAGTCTAATGTAGATAGAGCCCTTGTAAAGATGATATCAGGTAAGAGAAGGATCCAGACTCTCATAACAGCCTATCCTTTTGATCTATATTAGATAAACCCACTGCCAAAGGTGTCTGGCGGTGACTCTTTCATAGAGACTAAAGGCTCCACCATAAATTGTGGCTTCCTCAGGGGAACGGAGGAAGCTGCAAGGTGAGGGGAACCCATGGGTATTTCAACTCCACACCCTGAATTCTTCCTTTCGCTGTCTCTGGCCTTTCATTTTTAGTGCATTTGAATTATGTTTATTGTGATGTTACTTGCAAACTATTTTTTTCCTCCTTTTCTCAGTGCTCAGTGACTATTTTCCATCTTCTATTATGTATTAGCACTTAGAACTCTTTTATCTTACATTACTTCAGATGGAGTCTGATTTTAAGGGGTGCAGTTAGGAAGTTTTATAATGGAGCTTATTGTGTTTCCTAACATTTGATAGTGCTTCTGGGCACTTAAAATACTTTTTGGCACTAAACGCTGCTTTACACGCTGCGACATCGCTAGCGATCGCATTCGCCCCCGTCGTTTGTGCAAATCGCTGCCCGTGGTGAATAATATTGCTAGGACGCGTCACACGTACTTACCTTCCTAGCGACGTCGCTGTGGGTGGTGAACAACCTCTTTTTTAAGGGGGCGGTTCGTGCGGCGTCACAGCGACGTCAATCAGCGGGCCACTAATAGAAGCGGAGGGGCGGAGAGCAGCCGCATTCACGTCACTCCCACCTTGTTGCCGGAGGACGCAGGAACGCTGTTGTTCGTCGTTCCCGGGGTGTCACACGTAGCGATGTGTGCTGCCTCAGGAACGACGAACAACCTGCGTCCCAAAAGAGCAACGATATTTGGAAAATGAACGACGTGTCAACGATCAACGATTTGGTATGTGTGATCATTAGCGGTCGCTCGCAGGTGTCACATGCAATGACGTCGCTAACGAGGCCGGATGTGCATCACGAATTCTGTGACCCCTTTGATATCTCGTTAGTGATGTCATTGCGTGTAAAGCGGCCTTTAGGGTTGGATCTATAGCAACTGGCCAAGGCCACATTAAAAATGACGGACCTGCTGTGTTGCGGCAGCATCCAAGAAGTTCCAGTTCGTGCAGGTAACAGCTGATTGTCGGGGGTGCTGGGTGATGCAGTCCCACTCATCAGACATTGATACCCTTTCCAAAAGATAGTCCATCAATATATAGTAGCAACCAATCTCTTTAAAGTGTAAAGACCACTTTACACACAGAGATAAATTTGCAGCAGATCTGTGGTTGCACTGAAATTGTGGACAATCAGTGCCAGATTTGTGGCTGTGTACAAATGGAACAATATGTCCATGATTTCACTACAACCACGGATCTGGCAAAGATTTATCTCTGTGTGTAAAGTGGCCTTAACTCTACTTTCCTTTTATTTGTGTTAATAAAGATACTTATGGTTTTTTTTCAGCTATTTCCAGTGAATTTTAATATTGTATTTTGTTATACATATTAAGTGATCAGTATAAATGAGTACACCCCCAACACATTTGTCAGAAAATGTTTCCTTTCACAATCATTTTTTTTTCTATGGGATACCATACTACAAAATACTCCTATTAATGTGTTTTGTTTTGTTTTTATTTTGCACACCCAAAAAAGTATTTTTTTTCTTAACAAATTCATTCAAGACTAAAAAATTGTAGTCCCCAATGAAAGTCTTAGGAGCAAACCTAAATTTTAAAATTACATTTTAATTAACAAGAATTCAACCATAGGTAAATTTAAATTAAACAGGTTTCCAGCAGTCCGGTGACTATAAGTGGATGTTACTTTACAAAGAAAATACTTCACATTTCATGCTGACTTCAATGGCACCACATGGAAGAGAAACGTCACAAAAACTGAGAAAGAAAATAATTCCTTTACACAAGTGTAATGCTGCCACCAGGGGGAGCCAGAGCTCTGTAGCATAATACACTACACAGAGCAATGAGAACCAGGAAGTGAATTCACAGCGTTCTCATGCATTACCTCAAAGCACAGCTGAGAAGCAGAGCTGCAGAGCATGCAAGGAGTAGTCAGACAAGCTGGGTCAAACACCCTACGGGCAGCGGCAGGACCGGAGGGACGAGCAAAAGCGGAGTCAAAGTCAGGCCAAGGTCAGTACCGAGGAAGCAACCGAGTGGGGAAATAAGAGAGGGGACAGAGGACAGGAGGGACGACCAGGGGACAGAACACAGACAAGGGCACGGGGGCACAGGAACAGACAGATCAGGATATCACTCACAGGACCAGCAATCACAGGCAAAGCAGTGCTAAGCTTATAGCCGGCACTGGTTCACTGGAAATGCCAGCTTTTAAGGCATCCAGGGTCTGGAAGTGAGGCTCGAGAGAAGGCTCCGCCCCCTAGCCATGTGGACAGGGAAGCGAACCATGACAGTACCCCCTCCTCAAGGGGGGGCCACCAGACCCCCAGGCTTCCCAGGATACTTCCAGTGGAAAGCTGCAATTAACCGATCGGCCCGAACGGATCGAGCCGGCACCCATGACCTGTCCTCCGGACCGTAACCCTTCCAATGGATCAGATACTGGAGGGAACGACGAACCCAATGAGAATCGATAATACGCTGGATCTCGTACTCCTCCTCACAGTCCACCAATATCGGAGCTGGAGGGGTCTGAGAATCCACCACCGATGGAACAAATGGCTTAAGCAAGGAGGTATGAAATACGTTAGGAATACGCAAGGTCTGGGGCAGTTGCAACCGAAAGGCCACCGGGTTGATCACTTCGATGATCTCATAGGGACCTATAAACTTAGGACCCAACTTAGCAGATGGAACCCTAAGCCTAATATTCCGAGTGGACAGCCACACTTTGTCTCCCACCCGAAAGGGGGGTCCCAGAGAACGGCGTTTGTCCGCTTGGCGTTTCTGGGACTGTTGAGCCGTCTCGATGCACCGTTGTACCTCCTTCCACACCTTCCCCAGATGCTGAACGACGGACTCGGCCCCTGGACACCCCAAATCCACTCTAGAGAAGGTCCCGAAGTGAGGGTGAAACCCGTAATTACAGAAGAAGGGAGAAGTTCCTGTAGACTGATGGACTCTGCTATTGAATGCAAACTCCGCAAGGGGCAAAAACAAACACCAATCCTCCTGCTGAGCAGAAACCAAGCACCGCAGGATTTGCTCAAGGGTCTGATTCGTCCTTTCCGTCTGCCCATTGAACTCGGGATGATAGGCGGACGAGAAGGACAACTCAATTCCCAACCGCCTGCACAAGGCCCTCCAAAGAGAAATGAATTGTACCCCCCTGTCAGACACAATATTCAGGGGCAACCCATGTAACCGAACCACCTGGTCAATAAAGTGGTTGGCAAGGGCCGCAGCATTAGGTAGACCGGAGAGGGGAACAAAATGTGCCTGTTTACTAAAACGATCCACCACCACCCAGATCACAGTCATACCATTTGAGACAGGGAGGTCCGTAATGAAATCCATGGACAAATGGGTCCATGGTCTTTCAGGAACAGGTAATGGAACCAGTTCCCCGGCCGGCCGGTTACGACATACCTTAGCACGGGCACATGTAGCACAGGCAGACACAAACCGAGCAACATCTGAGTGAAGAAATGGCCACCAAAACAGTCGAGCAACAGCCCTGCGAGTGGCTGTAATTCCAGGATGGCCGCTGAGTACGGACTCATGGAACTCTTGAAGTACCCGTAACCGGAGGTGCAAAGGGACAAACAGTTTAGTGTCTGGAGCGGAAGATGGCGCTGAGGACTGGGCCTCCCTGACCTCAGCCTCCAACTCAGATGACAAGGCAGCGACCACCACCCCTCGCGGAAGAATGGAGGAAGGAGGCTCTGGAGGTGACACCGGGTCCAAACTACGGGACAGTGCATCTGCCCTCACGTTTTTAGACCCCGGCCGAAAAGTAATACAAAAATAGAATCTAGAAAAAAAAAGAGCCCACCTCGCTTGTCGAGGCGTCAATCTCTTGGCGGACTCAATATACGCGAGGTTTTTATGATCGGTGATGACAGTAATACGGTGAACAGCACCCTCCAAAAAATGCCTCCATTCTTCAAATGCCAATTTTACTGTCAATAATTCACGGTTACCCACATCATAATTCCTCTCAGCCGGAGTGAATTTCTTGGAGAAGACCGCACATGGTCGCAGATTAGTCAGAGTAGCAGGACCTTGAGAGAGAACAGCTCCCACCCCCACCTCTGAGGCGTCCACCTCCACAATAAACGGCGCCTCGAGGTCAGGCTGTACCAGGACTGGGGTGGACATGAACCGGTCCTTTAGCTCAAGAAAGGCCTGGACAGCCATTTGCGACCAGTTCTGCAGATCCGCCCCTTTCCGTGTAAGGTCAGTCAATGGCTTGGCAATTTGAGAAAACCCCTTAACGAACCGTCGATAATAATTTGCGAAACCCAAAAAGCGTTGTAGCGCCTTGATATCCCTGGGTTGCACCCAATCCACGATAGCCTGCACCTTTCCTGGGTCCATTTTAAACCCATCACGAGAAAGGAGTAACCCAAGAAAGGCTATTTCCTGAACAGAGAAAACACATTTTTCAAGTTTAGCAAACAGATGGTTATCACGTAATCTCTGTAATACTGAGTGAACATGCATAATATGCGTATCTCTATCGGCAGAATAAATCAAAATGTCATCGAGATAGATGACCACAAAACGACCAAGAAAATCAGAGAAGATATCATTGATGAAATTTTTAAACACCGCAGGGGCATTTGTTAGACCAAAAGGCATAACCAAATTCTCGAATAACCCCTCTAACGTCAGAAAGGCCGTTTTCCACTCATCCCCTTCTGTAATACGGATAAGATTATAGGCCCCCCTGAGATCTAGTTTAGTAAACCACCGGGCTTCAGAAAGTTGGTTGTAGAGATCAGGGATGAGTGGAAGCGGATACGTGTTTTTCACAGTAATTTTGTTCAATTCTCGGAAATCGAGACATGGCCTTAATCCTCCGTCCTTCTTCTTTACAAAAAAGAACCCAGCGGCCACAGGGGAAGAAGAAGGACGGATATGCCCTTTACGTATACTATCAGATATGTATGATTTCATAGCAGCCCTCTCTGGACCCGAGAGGTGATATAAACGGGCCTTGGGCAATTTGGTATTGGGAAGCAAATCGATGGCACAGTCATATGGGCGATGAGGTGGCAAAACCTCAGCCTCTGTTTCTGAGAATATGTCTCCATAGTCCCTCAGGTATTCCGGAAGACCCTCAGGACTTACGGAGAACACAGGTACAGATTGTAAACACCTTTTATGACAAGCAGGACTCCATTTGACTATGGTACGACACTCCCAATCCATAACGGGATTATGTAACATCAACCATGGATACCCCAACACTAATCCAGCAGGGAGATTAGTCATTACAAAACAAGAAATCGTTTCAGAATGCAGAGACCCGATCACAAGAGTAAATTTTTCAGTAGCAAACCGAATGAGGTTTTGAGGCAGCGGTGTATTATCAATTGCCAGGAGTTGGATGGGTCCTTCTAACCTCACTGTCCCTAACTCTAATCTTTGGACCAACTCAGAGTCAATGAAGTTCATAGCGGGCCCACAGTCAACAAAGGCAGTAGCAGACCAGACCGACTCCTTGACCCGGAGGTCGACATTCAGAAGTATCTTATTGGAGGAGAGGAAAGGTACCTGATAGTCTGGGCAACCTCCTCGACCGTTACCCAGACTTAGAAGTTTCCCGACGACTGTTTAGCGGAGGGGCAAGCCGGGCAGTCTTTCCTCCAGTGTCCATGGTGTCCACAATAGAAGCACAGCTTGAGATCCCGGCGTCTTCTCCTCTCCTTCTCATCTGGACTGATGGCTCCAACTTCCATCTGTTCCATAGCCGGCAAAGAAGGTGCCCTAGGTAGAGGGGGCAGAATCTCACGCATGGTTCCCCTTCTTTCCCGTAATCTGCGGTCCATACGAACTGCCTCCGTCATCGCATCATCCAAGGTGCTGGGGGAGGGTGCAGAGCCAAAGCGTCTTTCAGGGAGTCCGAAAGACCTCTCCGGAATTGGCACCTGAGTGCAGAATCATTCCATCGTACCTCAGTGGACCACTGCCGAAACTCTGAACAATATAGCTCAGCAGTGTGGTTTCCCTGAGTGAGACACATGATCCTGTCCTCAGCCACCCGTACATGGTCTGGTTCGTCATATATCACCCCGAGGGAGTCAAAGAAGAGGTCAACCGAATGCCTTTCCGGGGCCGAAGGGGGTAGGAAAAACGCCCAGGTCTGGGGACCCCCTCTAAGTAACGACATGATGATCCCCACCCGCTGGGTCTCATTCCCTGAGGACCGAGGCCGGAGAGTGAAGAGAAGCCTGCAACTCTCCCTAAATTTCCGAAATAGGTTTTTCTCCCCCGAGAATTTATCGGGGAGCATCACCGTGGGTTCGGGGGAGGTCAGTTGGACATCAGTGGGACTATGCTGTCCTACGGTTTGTGAGGTAGCTGCCACTGAGGTGGCCCTCGCAGAAGCGGAGACCTCACTCTGCAGAATATTGTGTGAAGCTACCAGGGTGCGATGCTCTGCAGCCAAATCCTGCACCAGCTGCGTAAGGTTGGCTACTTGCTCGCACGAGGTACTGAGTGGATCCATTACAGTTTTTTATGCTGTAAAGTTGGATCCCACTACCAAGAAATAAATGTCTTTTTTTTTTCCCTATGGGAGATAAAGCCTATAGAGGCCGGCTATACTGTAATGCTGCCACCAGGGGGAGCCAGAGCTCTGTAGCATAATACACTACACAGAGCAATGAGAACCAGGAAGTGAATTCACAGCGTTCTCATGCATTACCTCAAAGCACAGCTGAGAAGCAGAGCTGCAGAGCATGCAAGGAATAGTCACACAGGCTGGGTCAAACACCGTACGGGCAGAAGCAGGACCGGAGGAACGAGCAAAAGCGGAGTCAAAGTCAGGCCAAGGTCAGTACCGAGGAAGCAACCGAGTGGGGAAATAGGAGAGGGGACAGAGGACAGGAGGGACGACCAGGGTACAGAACACAGACAAGGGCACGGGGGCACAGGAACAGACAGATCAGGATATCACTCACAGGACCAGCAATCACAGGCAAAGCAGTGCTAAGCTTATAGCCGGCACTGGTTCACTGGAAATCCCAGCTTTTAAGGCATCCAGGGTCTGGAAGTGAGGCTCGAGAGAAGGCTCCGCCCCCTAGCCATGTGGACAGGGAAGCGAACCATGACAACAAGAAAGCTGAAAACAACAAGAACATCAGTAAAGCTTTATTTATCAGTCAGAATACTATGGAAAAAGTGATATAAAAATATAAAAAAAATAGAACTGGAATCATCTCAGAGATGCCAAGACAGACCACGGAAGTTATCACCTAAACTGGAGACTTTTCTGATGAGATGGGTCAAAGAAAATCGATATGCAAGTTTACGTCAGTTAGCTAAGGTATAAAGCCAAATCGGGGTGAGTGTTGTTTCCTGTGACACAATGCAGCAAACAGTGCAGAGGAATGGCATGTATGGGTGTCATCCACAAAGGAAGCCTGTCCTAAAGCCAGTATACAAAAAGCCGCCTACAATTAACCAGGGCCCATGCTGAAAAATATGAAGACTACTGGGACTTCATACTCTGGAGTGATAAGATCAGGGTAATTGTTTTTGGAACTGATGGTCTCAAAACTATATGGCAACGCAAAGGTGAAGAGTACAAGGAAAAATGCCTGGTGCATACAGTGATACATGGTGGTGGCAATGTCCTTATGTGGGGCTGCATGAGCGTTGTTGGTGTCGGGGAGCTATTTTTCATTGATGGTATCATGAATTCACAGATGTAATGAGACATTGAAAGAGAAGATGCTTCATCAGTCCGTGTCTTTGGTAGATGTGCACTTTACCAACATGAAAATGATCCAAAACACAGATCTACTGCACTTCAGACAAAGAACAGAGTGAAACTGATTCAGGAGCCGAGAGTCTCCTGATCTGAACCCAACAGATGACCTATGGGGAATTCTGAGGAGACAAGTTGTCATCACCATCCATCCAGCATCCAGACTCTAAAAGAGGTCATTCTTGAAGAATGTAAAAAGGATAGATGTAATTTGTCAACAACTTGTTCAATCCATGTTAGAAGGCTTGGTACTATCCTTAAAAAACATGGACGTCAAACAAAATAATAGATGTAGACATTTTTAATGGGTGTACTAATTTATGCAACACCTAACTTGACTTAAATTGAAGATTTTGTAATGAAAGGTATATTATTAACATACTTTCTTGCCATCTGGAACAACCTTCTCTTGTTTGTTATGTTTCGGCTACTTAGTATTCACTTTAGGTGTCTTTGTTTTTCTTCCTCTATGTGAACCTTTATGACACAATGTTCTTGAATTTGCACACTGCACCTCCAGACATTCTCTGACTGACACTTGTTAGGCAATACTTCTTGTATGTTCCATTCAGTATACATGTCATTGTTTTCACAGCTATTGTGGTTGCATTTTTAGTATCATGAATTATGAAACAGACCATAAAACAATAAAACTTCAAGAAGACAATTTGGATTCAATACAAGAAATACAAAAATAAAAAATTGATGCAATCAGATCTAGAATGATCCAGCAAAGAACCCTCAGTATATTAATACTTCTAATATTACCAAACCACATAATATTATTTAGTTTACATGCAATGCTTTACTTGTGTACTATCTGGCAGTTGTGCAGGGTTATATTCTGTACAGTATCAGATTCATAGCCCAGTACCACAATCACAATTTGTTTTCAGTTTTACTGATCTTACAAGTTATATACAGTGGAACCTTGGTTTACGAGCATAATCCGTTCTGGGAGTGTGCTTGTAAACCAAGTTACTTGTCTCGCAAAGCAAGATTTCCCATCAGGAAATAATGCAAGCTCAGACAATTCGTTCCACAACTTGTGCAATGTCCCATCCTGGTCCCCTATTGTGTCATTCCACACACGTACAAACACACACAAACACACACAAACACACACACAGACACACACAGACACACATATTATGCTCATCTTACCCTCTGTTCCATCGTTGGCCTCCCGGTTCTTGTAGTTCGCCGGTACAGAATGTGTATCGAGTAACCATCACGACGATAGAGGAACTTCTGCTGCCAGAGCGCTGACGTCAAAGGCAGGAGCCGCTTGCCTCTGATTGGCCAATGCGCTGCCTTTGAGAAGCGGCTGACAGCGGAAGTTCCTCCATCATCACGATGGTTACCCGATTCACATCCTGTAGCGGCTAACTACAAGAACCGGGAGGCCGGCGATGGACCGGAAGGTAAGGTGAGCAAAATATGTGTGTGTGCGTGCTTGTTTGTGTGTGTTTGTGTGTCTTTTTGCGGACTGCAAGAGCAGGTCAGAGTGTGGTGGAAGTACGGAACCGGAAGTGTGTGCGGTGAGTATTATGCTCGTACAGCAAAGCATTGCTCGTAAACTAAGTTACAAATTTACTGCAAGCTTTGCTCATAGAACAAAATGCTCGCAAAGCAGGTTACTCGTAAACCGAGGTTCCACTGTACTGGACTCCTGCATAAACTTGCATGTTTGGATTGATTAAAGAGAACCAACCATCAGGATTTTGTTACATACAGTAAATGCAGTGACATACTGGCATTAGGATGGTGAATCCAAGTACATCTTTTGTTGAAAGATTGGATGCTTTATTGCTGAAATATCTTTAATCAAAATTCCAGAAATATACTGCACCTTTGATTGAGTGTGCAGCAATGCGGGCCTTTGTAGGTCAGGTCCTCGCTGTAAATTCATCCTCCTGCGTCCTCTTGGCTTGCCCCCTTTTCTTTATTTAAATATTGTGCTGGGCCACCATTGCTGCTGTTGGTGGTGCGTGCGCATTGCCACAGTAATGACATCTTCATTAAAATGGTGCCGGAGTCTGCGCATGCGCATACCCGCGATCCCAGGTGCCATTTTATTGAAGACATTGTGAAGACTAAATGGACCGAAATATAATAAATTGGGTACAGCGGTTCAATGCTATATGTGATGAATATTTTTTCATAAGAATTTGGGAAAGTTCTGAAATGTCCTATAAATGTCTGTTCTATTCCTGATCAAAGAATCTAGGCGTTTAGTTGAGATGAATCTGTGCTGCACTTCAGCTACATGATATAAGTAAAGAAGCTCCTCCTCTACAGATAAGGATAAAAACAAAGACAAAAATAATGCCTGCAATTATCTCAGAACTGCTGAGAGTCTCTAGAGAAAACAGAAAAGTAGGATTAAAGTAAATACAGTACTTCAAAAGCAGGTCTAAACTTTCAAGAAACAGCAAAATGATCCTGTCACGGGGTATGAAATGACAGAACAGGGACTCCTAGGTTGGCCCTCAGACTTGAGACCCTGTACTGTCCCTTATCTCAAAGGTACGCTTGATGGTAGCCAGGTCTGGGCCACCAGCATGATCCTGACTCCTGTCCGAGCCCTGATCTTACTACCCCTCCCCCCACCCTTGAGGCGGGCGTAGAAACACAGTAACAAAACCAAACAGAAATGACACGGAAAAAGGAGAACGAAAACTCGTACAGACAAAGGAGAGACAATATGTGTATAGGGGAATAAAGAAGAAGGAAGTAACGCACGACAGGAAAACTACCACACCACTTAAAAAGGCAACTACAGATCACCATGAAGTGGATCACCACAAAGATTTGAATCGCTGGAGCTATGCTGAAGCTATATTTGACTTTGAGTATATATAGGAAGGAGATGGCTAAGGCTAGTTTCACACTTGCGTTGAACGGCATCTGTTGCATTGCGTTGTGTGACGGATGCAACGGATGACATTGTGGTTAAAAAGCGGACATGTTTCCGTGTGTTTCACATAGACAGACATGTGGTTGAAACGGAGACATGGTGAAAACATGGAGGTGTGAAAAACAACACAGATTTTAATGTGTATGCGTGAACCTGGCTCCAGTGTGAAGGGGGAGACTGGGATTGGTTTTAACTAGTTACAGTTAGGTCCAGAAATATTTGGACAGTGACACAATTTTCGCGAGTTGGGCTCTGCATGCCACCACATTGGATTTGAAATGAAACCTCTACAACAGAATTCAAGTGCAGATTGTAACGTTTAATTTGAAGGTTTGAACAAAAATATCTGATAGAAATTGTAGGAATTGTACACATTTCTTTACAAACACTCCACATTTTAGGAGGTCAAAAGTAATTGGACAAATAAACCAAACCCAAAAAAAAAATTTTTATTTTCAATATTTTGTTGCGAATCCTTTGGAGGCAATCACTGCCTTAAGTCTGGAACCCATGGACATCACCAAACGCTGGGTTTCCTCCTTCTTAATGCTTTGCCAGGCCTTTACAGCCGCAGCCTTCAGGTCTTGCTTGTTTGTGGGTCTTTCCGTCTTAAGTCTGGATTTGAGCAAGTGAAATGCATGCTCAATTGGGTTAAGATCTGGTGATTGACTTGGCCATTGCAGAATGTTCCACTTTTTTGCACTCATGAACTCCTGGGTAGCTTTGGCTGTATGCTTGGGGTCATTGTCCATCTGTACTATGAAGCGCCGTCCGATCAACTGTGCGGCATTTGGCTGAATCTGGGCTGAAAGTATATCCCGGTACACTTCAGAATTCATCCGGCTACTCTTGTCTGCTGTTATGTCATCAATAAACACAAGTGACCCAGTGCCATTGAAAGCCATGCATGCCCATGCCATCACGTTGCCTCCACCATGTTTTATAGAGGATGTGGTGTGCCTTGGATCATGTGCTGTTCCCTTTCTTCTCCAAACTTTTTTCTTCCCATCATTCTGGTACAGGTTGATCTTTGTCTCATCTGTCCATAGAATACTTTTCCAGAACTGAGCTGGCTTCATGAGGTGTTTTTCAGCAAATTTAACTCTGGCCTGTCTATTTTTGGAATTGATGAATGGTTTGCATCTAGATGTGAACCCTTTGTATTTACTTTCATGGAGTCTTCTCTTTACTGTTGACTTAGAGACAGATACACCTACTTCACTGAGAGTGTTCTGGACTTCAGTTGATGTTGTGAACGGGTTCTTCTTCACCAAAGAAAGTATGCGGCAATCATCCACCACTGTTGTCATCCGTGGACGCCCAGTTCTTTTTGAGTTCCCAAGCTCACCAGTCAATTTCTTTTTTCTCAGAATGTACCCGACTGTTGATTTTGCTACTCCAAGCATGTCTGCTATCTCTCTGATGGATTTTTTCTTTTTTTTCAGCCTCAGGATGTTCTGCTTCACCTCAATTGAGAGTTCCTTAGACCGCATGTTGTCTGGTCACAGCAACAGCTTCCAAATGCAAAACCACACACCTGTAATCAACATCAGACCATTTAACTACTTCATTGATTACAGGTTAACGAGGGAGACGCCTTCAGAGTTAATTGCAGCCCTTAGAGTCCCTTGTCCAATTACTTTTGGTCCCTTGAAAAAGAGGAGGCTATGCATTACAGAGCTATGATTCCTAAACCCTTTCTCCGATTTGGATGTGAAAACTCTCATATTGCAGCTGGGAGTGTGCACTTTCAGCCCATATTATATATATAATTGTATTTCTGAACATGTTTTTGTAAACAGCTAAAATAACAAAACTTGTGTCACTGTCCAAATATTTCTGGACCTAACTGTATTTTGTTTGAAGTATTTCAGCAGAATCCATGTTTTATAGTCTTTATGTCCTTTAGATCACATACTAAGCCTCCCCCATTCTTCTGTGGGTGGAATAAATTCTTGTGGCTTGGCATGTGAGGGTCAGACAAGCCTGGTCACTGACAGACACTGGCTGTGAGATCTTGTCTCCGATGCATCGCTATGAATTGGACCAACACTGGCAGATCTGGAGATCCCTTGTATCTCACCACAAATTTGCTCTCCCAGGAAATGGGTTTTCACGTCACAGTATACACCGAGCTGAGCTCTTACTGTACCCATAATGTGCACCGAGCTGTCACACACCCAATATAGCTTCCCATCCGGTTTGACCACTCCATCGGGGGCTGTGTCCACACCACTGAGAAACAGAATTCAGGTTTGTAACAAACCCATAAACTTCAGTGTTCAAAATGTAGAACTTTTGAGCCTTCACCTTCAACAGCTTCCATTATCCAAATTCTCAAATCTGTATTGAGTAAAGACTTTCCCATTACTGAGATAGGAGATGGCAGCTGGTGCTGATGAGAGTCTATGTAGAGTGAGGAGGGGGCAGAGCTGTGCCTCTCTTCCCTCAGCCTCTAGCTCCCCCCTTTGCCTCTAGCTGCCTACTCTGCTTTTAGTTCCCCCTCCGGGTTTGCCCTTTGATTCTAGCTCGCCCCTCCACTTCTAGCATCCCCTTCAGCCTCTTGCTTCCCCTCTAGCTCTACCCTCTGCTTCTAGTTTCCCCCTCTTGCTCCCCCATTTGCCTTTAGATCTCTTCCCCTCTGCCTCTAGCTCCCCCCTCTGCCTCTTGCTCCCCCCTCCGTCTCTTGCTCCGCACTACGCCTTTTGCTCCCTCCTCCGCCTCTTGCACCCCCTCTGCCTCTTGTCCCCCCCTCCGCCTTTTGCTCCCTCCGCTGCCTTTTGCTCCCCCCTCCGCCTCTTGCTCCCCCCTCCGTCTCTTGCTCCGCACTCCGCCTTTTGCTCCCCCTCTTGCTCTTCCCTCCGCCTCTTGCTCCCCCCACCGCCTCTTGCTCCGCACTCCGCCTTTTGCACCCCCTCTGCCTCTTGCTCCCCTCTCCGCCTTTTCCTCCCCCCTCCGCCTTTTGCTCCCCACTCCGCCTCTTGCTCCCCCCACCACCTCTTGCTCCCCCTTCCGCCTTTTGCTCCCCCCTCCGCCTCTTGCTCCCCCCACGCCTCTTGCTCCCCCCTCCTCCTCTTGCTCCCCCCACCGCCTCTTGCTCCCCCTCCTCCTCTTGCTCCCCCCTCCGACTTTTGCTCCCCCCTCCATCTCTAGCTCTCCCCTCCGCCTCTTGCTCCCCCCTCCACCTTATGCTCCCCCCCGCCTCTTGCTTCCCCTCCACCTCATGCTCCCCCCTCCGCCTCTTGCTCCCCACTCCGCCTTTTGCTCCCCCCTCCACCTCTTGCTCCCCCCTCCGCCTCTTGCTCCCCACTCCGCCTTTTGCTCTCCCCTCCATCTCTAGCTCTCCCCTCCACCTCTTGCTTCCCCCTCCGCCTCTTGCTCCCCCCTCCACCTCTTGCTCCCCCCTCCACCTCTTGCTCCCCCCTCCACCTCTTGCTCCCCCCTCCACCT
Organism: Anomaloglossus baeobatrachus; assembly: GCF_048569485.1. NCBI lineage: Eukaryota > Metazoa > Chordata > Amphibia > Anura > Aromobatidae > Anomaloglossus > Anomaloglossus baeobatrachus. Next base: position 65,028,706 of record NC_134357.1, on the reverse strand, counting down.
CTTGCTCCCTCCTCCGCCTCTTGCTCCCCCTCCGCCTTTTGCTCCCCCCTCCATCTCTAGCTCTCCCCTCTGCCTCTTGCTTCCCCCTCCGCTTCTTGCCCTGCCCTCTGCCTCTTGCTCCCCCCTCCGCCTCTTGTTCCCCCCTCCGCCTCTAGCTCTCCCCTCCATCTCTTGCTCTCCCCTCTGCCTCCAGCTGCCCCTACACCTCTCCCTTCCGCCTTTTGCTTCCCTCCCCCCCATCCTCTAGCTCTCCCCTCCGCCTCTAGCTCTTCCCTCTGCCTCTTGCTCTTCCCTCCGCCTCTTGCTCCCCCCTCCGTCTCTAGCTCCCCTCTCCGCCTCTAGCTTTCCCCTCTGCCTCTAGCTTTCCCCTCCGCCTCTTGCTCCCCTCTCCGCCTCTAGCTCCCCTCTCCGCCTCTAGCTTTCCCCTCCGCCTCTTGCTACCACCCTCCGCCTCTTGCTACCACCCTCCATCTCTAGCTCCCCTCTCCGCCTCTAGCTTTCCCCTCCGCCTCTTGCTTCCCCCTCCGCCTTTTGCTACCACCCTCCGCCTCTTGCTCCCCCCTCCATCTCTAACTCCCCTCTCCGCCTCTAGCTTTTCCCTCCACCTCTTGCTCCCCCCTCCGCCTCTTGCTACCACCCTCCGCCTCTTGCTTCCACCCTCTGTCTCTAGCTCCCCTCTCCGCCTCTAGCTTTCCCCTCCGCCTCTTGCTCCCCCCTCCGCCCCTTGCTCCCCCCTCCGCCCCTTGCTACCACCCTCCGCCTCTTGCTCCCCCCTCCGCCCCTTGCTACCACCCTCCGTCTCTAGCTCCCCTCTCCGCCTCTAGCTTCCCTCTCCGCCTCTAGCTTTCCCCTCCGCCTCTTGCTACCACCCTCCGCCTCTTGCTACCACCCTCCATCTCTAGCTCCCCTCTCCGCCTCTAGCTTTCCCCTCCGCCTCTTTCTTCCCCCTCCGCCTTTTGCTACCACCCTCCGCCTCTTGCTCCCCCCTCCATCTCTAGCTCCCCTCTCTGCCTCTAGCTTTTCCCTCCACCTCTTGCTCCCTCCTCCGCCTCTTGCTCCCCCTCCGCCTTTTGCTCCCCCCTCCATCTCTAGCTGTCCCCTCCGCCTCTTGCTTCCCCCTCTTGTTCCCCCCTCCGCCTCTAGCTCTCCCTTCCACCTCTAGCTCTCCCCTCCATCTCTTGCTCTCCCCTCTGCCTCTACTGCCCCAACGCCTCTCCCCTCTGCCTTTTGCTCCCCTCCGCCTCTTGCTCCCCCCTCCGCCTCTTGCTCCCCCCTCCGCCTCTAGCTTTCCCCTCCGCCTCTTGCTCTCCCCTCCGCCTCTAGCTTTCCCCTCCGCCTCTAGCTTTCCCCTCCGCCTCTAGCTTTCCCCTCCGCCTCTAGCTTTCCCCTCCGCCTCTTGCTCTCCCCTCCGCCTCTAGCTCTCCCCTCCGCCTCTGGCTCTTCCCTCTACCTCTTGCTCTTCCCTCCGCCTCTAGCTTTCCCCTCCGCCTTACTCCCCCCTCCGCCTTTTGCTCCTCCCATCATCATAGAATCTCATCAGCACCAGCTGCCATCTCCTATCTCACTAATGGGAAATTCTTCACTGAATACAGATTTACCTCAGAATTGAGACTTGTGATAATGATCAGTCCTGGGAGATAGATTTCCCTGATATTATAGTTACTTACATTTGCACTATTGATGTAATATAAGTAATGATTACACTTTAGGAAACAATGGCGCAGTTTTCCGCTTCAGAGCGCAGGCTGATGTACACATTGAGCTGTGATAAGCGGACCGGGGCAGTGGGCGCCATGTTGTGGGTGATATATAGCCCATACGGCCGGGTGATGGTGTGAATGTCTCTACAGTGTGTGACACTGGTCACGGGGCGCTACAGGTGCCAGTGATGGCGCCGCCTTCTCCCCGGCCTGGCTGGCAGCAGTGATGGCGCCGCCTTCTCCCCGGCCTGGCTGGCAGCAGTGATGGCGCCGCTGACAGGTGAGGGCCGGTGACTAATCACCAGGACGAGGCCTCCTGTCGCCTCCTCCGCCCATAAGACACTCGGGCAGCGCGCCCTCCTCCCGCCCGTCCCTGCCGGCTCCGGGTAAGTGCCGTACATCAGGCCGTGCAGGCCTCAGTCCCCGGAGTCTCCTAGCGCGGTCCCTGGTGAGGGCAGAGCGGGGACACGACGCTCGGTGGGCGGCAGGCGGGGGCCCTGGCGGGGGGCGGCTCTGTGCGGTGGAGGCGGGGTGGTGCTGGCGCATAGGTCCGCGCTGGTGACGGAGGAGGCCGCGTCTCTGCACAGGCCGCCCCCCTCTGCTGGCGGTGCCGGGACATGCTGCAGGGCTCCTGCCGCCTCCTCCTCGTCAGCTGCCTCCGGGGGTCCCGACCGCTGACTGCCGGGTAAGAGGGTGAGAAAGCAGCCTCCAGCACCGGCCTCCCGGTACGTGCCGCCGCCCCAGACACCGGGGTGAACCAGCACCGGCCCCGTGTGTGCACGTCCAGTGTAACCGGCCCAGATAATCAGTACAGGGCCTGACCATAGCATATTCCGGAGCCCAGATAATCAGTACAGGGCCTGACCATAGCACAGCCCGAAGCCCAGATAATCAGTACAGGGCCTGACCATAGCATATTCCGGAGCCCAGATAATCAGTACAGGGCCTGACCATAGCACAGCCCGGAGCCCAGATAATCAGTACAGGGCCTGACCATAGCATAGTCCGGAGCCCAGATAATCAGTACAGGGCCTGACCATAGCATAGTCCGGAGCCCAGATAATCAGTACAGGGCCTGATCATAGCATAGTCCGGAGCCCAGATAATCAGTACAGGGCCTGACCATAGAACAGTGCGGAGCCCAGATAATCAGTACAGGGCCTGACCATAGCATAGTCCGGAGCCCAGATAATCAGTACAGGGCCTGATCATAGCATAGCCCGAAGCCCAGATAATCAGTACAGGGCCTGATCATAGCATAGCCCGGAGCCCAGATAATCAGTACAGGGCCTGATCATAGAACAGTGCGGAGCCCAGATAATCAGTACAGGGCCTGACCATAGAACAGCCCGGAGCCCAGATAATCAGTACAGGGCCTGACCATAGAACAGCCCGGAGCCCAGATAATCAGTACAGAGCCTGACCATAGCACAGCCCGGAGCCCAGATAATCAGTACAGGGCCTGACCATAGCATAGTCCGGAGCCCAGATAATCAGTACAGGGCCTGACCATAGAACAGTCCGGAGCCCAGATAATCAGTACAGGGCCTGATCATAGCATAGTCCGGAGCCCAGATAATCAGTACAGGGCCTGACCATAGAACAGTCCGGAGCCCAGATAATCAGTACAGGGCCTGATCATAGCATAGTCCGGAGCCCAGATAATCAGTACAGAGCCTGACCATAGCACAGCCCGGAGCCCAGATAATCAGTACAGGGCCTGACCATAGAACAGCCCGGAGCCCAGATAATCAGTACAGGGCCTGACCATAGAACAGCCCGGAGCCCAGATAATCAGTACAGGGCCTGACCATAGAACAGCGCGGAGCCCAGATAATCAGTACAGGGCCTGATCATAGCATAGTCCGGAGCCCAGATAATCAGTACAGGGCCTGACCATAGAACAGCGCAGAGCCCAGATAATCAGTACAGGGCCTGACCATAGAACAGTCCGGAGCCCAGATAATCAGTACAGGGCCTGATCATAGAACAGTGCGGAGCCCAGATAATCAGTACAGGGCCTGACCATAGCATAGTCCGGAGCCCAGATAATCAGTACAGGGCCTGACCATAGCATAGTCCGGAGCCCAGATAATCAGTACAGGGCCTGACCATAGCATAGTCCGGAGCCCAGATAATCAGTACAGGGCCTGACCATAGCATAGTCCGGAGCCCAGATAATCAGTACAGGGCCTGATCATAGAACAGCCCGGAGCCCAGATAATCAGTACAGGGCCTGATCATAGAACAGTCTGGAGCCCAGATAATCAGTACAGGGCCCGATCATAGCATAGTCCGGAGCCCAGATAATCAGTACAGGGCCTGATCATAGCATAGTCCGGAGCCCAGATAATCAGTACAGGGCCTGATCATAGCATAGTCCGGAGCCCAGATAATCAGTACAGGGCCTGATCATAGCATAGTCCGGAGCCCAGATAATCAGTACAGGGCCTGATCATAGCATAGTCCGGAGCCCAGATAATCAGTACAGGGCCTGATCATAGAACAGCCCGGAGCCCAGATAATCAGTACAGGGCCTGATCATAGAACAGCCCGGAGCCCAGATAATCAGTACAGGGTCCGATCATAGAACAGTCTGGAGCCCAGATAATCAGTACAGGGCCCGATCATAGAACAGTCTGGAGCCCAGATAATCAGTACAGGGCCCGATCATAGCATAGTCCGGAGCCCATATAATCAGTACAGGGCCTGATCATAGAACAGTCCGGAGCCCAGATAATCAGTACAGGGCCTGACCATAGCATAGTCCGGAGCCCAGATAATCAGTACAGGGCCTGATCATAGCATAGTCCGGAGCCCAGATAATCAGTACAGGGCCTGATCATAGCATAGTCCGGAGCCCAGATAATCAGTACAGGGCCTGATCATAGCATAGTCCGGAGCCCAGATAATCAGTACAGGGCCTGATCATAGAACAGTCTGGAGCCCAGATAATCAGTACAGGGCCCGATCATAGAACAGTCCGGAGCCCAGATAATCAGTACAGGGCCTGACCATAGCATAGTCCGGAGCCCAGATAATCAGTACAGGGCCTGACCATAGCATAGTCCGGAGCCCAGATAATCAGTACAGGGCCTGATCATAGCATAGTCCGGAGCCCAGATAATCAGTACAGGGCCTGATCATAGCATAGTCCGGAGCCCAGATAATCAGTACAGGGCCTGATCATAGCATAGTCCGGAGCCCAGATAATCAGTACAGGGCCTGATCATAGAACAGTCTGGAGCCCAGATAATCAGTACAGGGCCCGATCATAGAACAGTCTGGAGCCCAGATAATCAGTACAGGGCCTGATCATAAAACAGTCCGGAGCCCAGATAATCAGTACAGGGCCTGACCATAGAACAGCCCGGAGCCCAGATAATCAGTACAGGGCCCGATCATAGAACAGTCTGGAGCCCAGATAATCAGTACAGGGCCCGATCATAGAACAGTCTGGAGCCCAGATAATCAGTACAGGGCCCGATCATAGCATAGTCCGGAGCCCAGATAATCTGTACAGGGCCTGACCATAGCATAGTCCGGAGCCCAGATAATCTGTACAGGGCCTGATCATAGCATAGTCCGGAGCCCAGATAATCTGTACAGGGCCTGATCATAGCATATTCCGGAGCCCAGATAATCAGTACAGGGCCTGATCATAGAACAGTCTGGAGCCCAGATAATCAGTACAGGGCCCGATCATAGAACAGTCCGGAGCCCAGATAATCAGTACAGGGCCTGACCATAGCATAGTCCGGAGCCCAGATAATCAGTACAGGGCCTGACCATAGCATAGTCCGGAGCCCAGATAATCAGTACAGGGCCTGATCATAGCATAGTCCGGAGCCCAGATAATCAGTACAGGGCCTGATCATAGCATAGTCCGGAGCCCAGATAATCAGTACAGGGCCTGATCATAGCATAGTCCGGAGCCCAGATAATCAGTACAGGGCCCGATCATAGAACAGTCTGGAGCCCAGATAATCAGTACAGGGCCTGATCATAAAACAGTCCGGAGCCCAGATAATCAGTACAGGGCCTGACCATAGAACAGGCCGGAGCCCAGATAATCAGTACAGGGCCCGATCATAGAACAGTCTGGAGCCCAGATAATCAGTACAGGGCCCGATCATAGAACAGTCTGGAGCCCAGATAATCAGTACAGGGCCCGATCATAGCATAGTCCGGAGCCCAGATAATCTGTACAGGGCCTGACCATAGCATAGTCCGGAGCCCAGATAATCTGTACAGGGCCTGATCATAGCATAGTCCGGAGCCCAGATAATCAGTACAGGGCCTGACCATAGAACAGGCCGGAGCCCAGATAATCAGTACAGGGCCCGATCATAGAACAGTCTGGAGCCCAGATAATCAGTACAGGGCCCGATCATAGAACAGTCTGGAGCCCAGATAATCAGTACAGGGCCCGATCATAGCATAGTCCGGAGCCCAGATAATCTGTACAGGGCCTGACCATAGCATAGTCCGGAGCCCAGATAATCTGTACAGGGCCTGATCATAGCATAGTCCGGAGCCCAGATAATCTGTACAGGGCCTGATCATAGCATATTCCGGAGCCCAGATAATCAGTACAGGGCCTGATCATAGAACAGTCTGGAGCCCAGATAATCAGTACAGGGCCCGATCATAGAACAGTCCGGAGCCCAGATAATCAGTACAGGGCCTGACCATAGCATAGTCCGGAGCCCAGATAATCAGTACAGGGCCTGACCATAGCATAGTCCGGAGCCCAGATAATCAGTACAGGGCCTGATCATAGCATAGTCCGGAGCCCAGATAATCAGTACAGGGCCTGATCATAGCATAGTCCGGAGCCCAGATAATCAGTACAGGGCCTGATCATAGCATAGTCCGGAGCCCAGATAATCAGTACAGGGCCCGATCATAGAACAGTCTGGAGCCCAGATAATCAGTACAGGGCCTGATCATAAAACAGTCCGGAGCCCAGATAATCAGTACAGGGCCTGACCATAGAACAGGCCGGAGCCCAGATAATCAGTACAGGGCCCGATCATAGAACAGTCTGGAGCCCAGATAATCAGTACAGGGCCCGATCATAGAACAGTCTGGAGCCCAGATAATCAGTACAGGGCCCGATCATAGCATAGTCCGGAGCCCAGATAATCTGTACAGGGCCTGACCATAGCATAGTCCGGAGCCCAGATAATCTGTACAGGGCCTGATCATAGCATAGTCCGGAGCCCAGATAATCTGTACAGGGCCTGATCATAGCATATTCCGGAGCCCAGATAATCAGTACAGGGCCTGACCATAGAACAGCGCGGAGCCCAGATAATCAGTACAGGGCCTGATATAGTGCAGACATGTATAATGGTCCAGATACATACTCAGCCTGATATAATAGTCGTCCTGTGTATAATAGTTCAGCCCCGGTATTCTATATAGAATAGTCCATACAGCTCAGTACATGGCTTTTCCTCTGTGTAAGGTGCGCGGTGCCTCTGACCTCATGTGACCGGTATCTGCCCTCAGGGGCAGGGTGCTGCGCCTCCTCACTGCCCTCCCGGTGACCTGAATTACTCAGCGTTGGGTTTTGTAGGCCCCGAAAATGTGCATGACGCTCATGAGTAGGAGAAAACACATTGGCTGTGTTGTTTTGTTTGTTTTTTGTTTTTGTTTTTTTTTTTTTTTTTGTCATTATTTGTTTGGGGAAAACAAAAACAAAACAAACACATGCCTAATCAGTGTTTTGGGTGATGACATTCATTGCTTGAAATATCAGGATTTTCATTTAGGTGCCGTGACCCCCGTATTGTTACCAGATGATGTGTATGTAGGTGTGAAGGATGTGAGCAACCATAATAATGGGGCTGTGATCACACTGATGGCAGCAGATCTGATGGAAAAATGGTGCAGATTTATTTATTCCACCTCTCAAAATGGTGGAAACCATAACTACCCCTGATTTTATAAGTAATGTGGTCTGTGGGGCACCAGTAGTGTCCGTCCTACGCTGGATTTGGCAGCTCACTGTATACAGCCTCATCCTCCATATATCAGTGTGTACAGATCCACCACAGGACTCCTCAACTGGACCGTTTCCTATGAGGCTGTCACGGTCTGGTCAGGAGTCATTTTGGTAACTAAATGTGTGGGTGGGTGAATGGGTGTTGGATTTGTGTGCAGTCCTAACACCGGCTTTTCCCCAATCTGTTTATCTGATATCGGCATGTAACCATCTGGAGTACAGGAGATGGCAGTGATGGGTCAGCACCTGTCTCCTCCTCCTCTGAGTGTTGATCAGACAGAACAGAACAGAAGTGAGAAGGCCATGTTCACATTTGTTTTTACCTACATTCAGTGGACCCATTGGGGCATCCGTCCGAACCCCCTCCAAAATTCCAATACCCCCCACCGCTTGCAAAACATGTTTTGGCCGCATATGCCGACGGGGCCATTGACTGTAATGGAGCAGACGGAGTCACCGTGTGCTCTGTCTTGCACCATTTTCGGGCGTATACGCTTTCTGCAGGCGGACACCCGAATGTAGTCTACTACATCTGGGTGTCGTCCTCCAGTAGGCGTATACGCCCGAAAATGGTGCATGACCGAGCACACGGTGACTCCGTCTGCTCCATTACAGTCAATGGCCCCGTCTGTGCATGCATCTGAGACACGTTTTGCGGGGGGTGCGGATGGAAGCTCCGACGAAACCACTGAACGGAGCTAAAAATACAATGTGCAGGTGGCCTAAGTGTTTCATCAGTTTTTTTTTCTCAGATAAAAGAAAAAAAATAACATATGGAGGCTTCTCATAATAAACGGTCCATGAAGGGCTGACGGCATACAGACAGCAGGCCTTGCATTGGCAAACTGATCCGAGACTCGTATTAAAATGGACATGTCTCCATGATCTTGTGTGGATCACTTATAGGCAAGAAGACATGACTTGTAAAGTTTCATAATGTGCCATGCGGGTCACAAAAAAAGTTTAAAAAAATAAATGTTATATATCCAATAATTGCCCACAAATGTGTGTGTGTGTGTGTGTGTGTGTGTGTGTGTGTGTGTGTGTGTGTGTGTGTACAAGAAGGTGGCCCGATTCTAGCGTATCGGGTAGTCTAGAATGTGTATGTAGGTTAGCAGATTGAATAATAAGGTAATGAATGGACTGGATGGGTTCGGTTTAATTTAGTTTCTTATATTTGTTTATTGGTTTTAAAGTGACAAACAACAGAAGGAACAGTTTTAATAGATGAGTCTAATGTTTAATGATGTCCATGGCTTGTAATGAAAGAAGGCCATGAACAGTGTAAAGTTAAATTAAAAATAGGCTGATGCCGTTATGTGGCCCAGTGCTGGTATGTGCCTCCATCGTGGTGCAGCCACCATCCTGACATGTGCCCCCATCCTGCAGGGTAATGTGTGCGGGGGAGGGGGGGGGGGTAGCGCCTAGCGGGGCCATGGCGGGGCCTGCATGGCTGGGGATGTGTGTGTGTGTGTGTGTGTGGTCAGTGTATACATGCGGGGGGGGGGGGGGGCTGAAGCCGAGTGGGGTAATGTGTGCGGGGGGTGGCGGCGAGCGGTGGGTATGTGTCGGTGTTGGCTCCTGGGGGTGCAGCACTCACCGGGGAGTTGGGGTGAGGGGAAAAGTGTCGTGCGTCGTCCTGTCGGCCCGTAGTTCGGGCTGTTCAGTTAGCTGAGCCGTTGGTCGCAGGCTCTTTAGCATGCACGGTGTGACGACGGTTGTCACTGTAATGATGTCATTTTGGAGAAAGACAGAATAAGATGTGAGATATATCTCTATCTCTATCTCTATCTCTATATCTCCGTTCAACCTGTTTAATAAGTCACTTAATTTTTAGAGCGTGTTGATACTTAGTTGCTGCTGTTCAGGGGTTGTGGTTGGAGGTGGTCCAGATTCGGGGCTTCTGTTCCTTACTTACTGCTGGGATCCTGATGTTGATACTAGCTTTGATTAATTACTGAAGTATGGATTGGGATAAGCAGGCTTTTCGCCTTTAGCTATACATCATGGTTTTAAAGGGGTTGTCCACTACTTCTACATTGACAGCCTATCCCTAGGATAGGTTATCAATGTCTGATCAGCTAAGGTCTGACACTTCTCGGCAGCTGGAAATGTTCAGTTTCGGCGCTGCTCCGTCTTCTGATAGTGGGTGCGGCTGGGTACTGCACATGCACCTCCTATTGATTAGAATGGGAGGCAGGTGCGCAGTACCCGGCCGCGGCCACTATCGGAAGACGGAGCAGCGCCGGAACTGAACATTTCCTGCTGCCGCCGCTGGGACTTAGAACAGCTGATCAGTGGAGGTGTGGGGTATAGGACCACGGCCAATCAGACATTGATGGCCTATCCTTAGGATAGGTAATCAATGTAAAAGTAGTGGATGGATTAATACTAAAAACAAAACTGGAATTGCTGTTTTGTTTTTTTTTTGTTCTTGTTGTAAGTGTTTAAAAGATCATATACAGTGCCTTGCGAAAGTATTTGGCTCCCTTGAATTTTTCAACCTTTTCCCACATTTCAAGCTTCAAACCTAAAAATAAAAAATTTAATGTCATGGTTAAGAATCAACAAGTGGGACACATTGTGAAGTTGAGCAAAATTTTTTGCTTATTTTAAACTTTTTAAAAAAATAACTCAAAATTGGGGCGTGCAATATTATTCATTCCCTTTACTTTCAGTGCAGCAAACTCACTCTGGAAGTTCATTGAGGATCTCTGAATGATCCAATGTTGTCCTAAATGACTGATGATGATAAATATAATCCCCTGTGTGTAATCAAGTCTCCGTATAAATGCACCTGCTCTGTGATAGTCTCAGTGTTCTGTTTAAAGCACAGATAGCATCATGAAGACCAAGGAACACAACAGGCAGGTCAGTGATACTGTTGTGGAAAAGTTTAAAGCCTGATTTGGTTACAAAAAGATTTCCAAAACTTTAAACATCCCAAGGAGCACTGTGCAAGCGATCATATTGAAGTGTAAGGAGTATCATACCACGGCAAATCTACCAAGACCCGGCCGTACATCCAAACTCTCATCTCAAACAAGGAGAAGACTGATCAGAGATGCAGCCAAGAGGCCCATGATCACTCTGGATGAACTGCAGAGATCTACAGCTGAGGTGGGAGAGTCTGTCCATAAGACAATAATCAGTTGTACACTGCACAAATCTGGCGTTTATGGAAGAGTGGCAAGAAGACAGCCATTTCTCAAAGATATCCATAAAGAGTGTTGTTTAAAGTTTGCCACAAGCCACCTGAGACACCAAACATGTGGAAGAAGGTGCTCTGGTCAGATGAAACCAAAATCTAACTAGTTGGGCACAATGATAAACAATATGTTTGGAGTAAAAGCAACACAGCTCATCACCCTGAACACACCATCCCCACTGTCAAACATGGTGGTGGCAGCATCATGGTTTGGGCCTGCTTTTCTTCAGCAGGGACAGGGAAGATGTTTAAAATTGAGGGGAAGATGGATGGAGCCAAGTACAGGACCATTATTGAAGAAAACCTGTTGGAGTCTGTAAAAAAAAAAAAAACAAAAACCTGAGACTGGGATGGAGATCTGTCTTCCAACAAGACAATGATCCCAAACATAAAGCAAAATCTACAATGGAATGGTTCACAAACGCATCCAGGTGTTAGAATGGCCAAGTCACAGTCCAGACCTGAACCCAATCGAGAATCTGTGGAAAGAGCTGAAAACAGCTGTTCACAAACGCCTCCATCCAACCTCACTCAGCTCCAGCTATTTGCAAAGGAAGAATGGGCAAGAATTTCAGTCTCTTGATGTGCAAAACTGATAGACACATACCCCAAGCGACTACAGCTGTAATCGCAGCAAAAGGTGGCGCTACAAAGTATTAACTTAAAGGGGATGAATAATATTGCACGCCCCAATTTTCAGTTATTTATTTTTTAAAAAAGTTTAAAATAAGTAATAAATTTCGTTCAACTTCACAATTGTGTCCCACTTGTTGTTGATTCTTCACCAGAAAAATGTTATCTTTTATGTTTGAAGCCTAAAATGTGGGAAAAGGTTGAAAAATTCAAGGGGCCGAATATTTTCGCAAGGCACTGTATATTTGAAAATATTGACATTAACACTACAGTTTATGCCAAAAAAACCCTGTTACTGTAGCTATAGATTTTAATATATCCTTATAAGAATGATAAATTTTGATTAAAGGAATTTTCTTATGCTAAAGTAGTAAAACTTAAAGGGGCCAATACATTGGTGTTTGCGCTGGACAACGTAGAAGTGTAACGCACTTTGAATAGTTGTAAAACTTTTGCACAACTTGGAGTCTTGCAAAAAATTGGGGTGATGTGTCAAAATGTGAGGGTGTGAGTAAGCCAACCTGTCAAATTAATGAAAATGATGTTGACTCTTGCGCCAGAAATGTTACTACCAGACGGGAGAAACCTTACTAGCTACGTGCAAGGCACTGATGAGATGTGCTTTGTGCAATAAGTGACATGCACATTTTATTCTTCCATGCCCCCCCCCCCATTAAAGGGGTACTCTGGGGACTGGGAGACTAAAAAAATTCTTCTACTGGCTCTGCCCTCATAAATGCTAAAAATGAGCTCCATAGCGCTGCTCCGCGCCCTCACAGTCATGTAATTGTGTGATGCTGGAGCTCCTCCTTGACCACATTCCCCTGTTCTCAGACTGGAGGGAAGCAGATATTTACATGGGGCTGGCAACTACTAGACTCCAGGAGCCGGACCCCTGATGAGTGATATATTGTCCCAGAACGGAGGGGGAGCAGCTCCAGCGTTACACTGAATTACAGGTACTGTGAGGGTGGGGAACAGCACTATGGATGTTATCTTTATACTTTGAAGACACAGTCAATGTTTATCTCCATGGAGTATCCCTTTAAGGGTAGGATTCCACTTGCGAGAGACTCGAGCGTATCTCGCATCACCCGGGACGGCCTGCCTAGTTCCCGACGGGAGCGTTTCAGTTGCATTGAAATAGATGCAGCCGACCCGCTCCTGTCGGGAGAGAGGCAGGCCGTTCCGGGAGATACGAGATACGCACGAGTCTCTCGCAAGTGGAATCCTACTCTAAGACTGGCATACAAAATGCTAGTGTTAAAGGGAATCTGTCACCAAATTTTTGCTCCCCATCTTGGAGCAGTATAATATAGAGAATAGAGACCCTGATTCCAGCGATGTGTCACTTGCTGAGCTGTTTGCTGTCATTTTAATAAAATCAGTGTTTTCTCTGCTGCAGATCTAGCGGTTATACAGAGATTATTATTATTATTATTATTATTTATTATAGCGCCATTTATTCCATGGCGCTTTACAAGTGAAAGAGGGTATACGTACAACAATCATTAAAGGAGTTGTCCGACATAAACTCAAAAATTTTTGTTAAGCTAATCTGTGCTGTATTGTCATATAAATCACACCTACATTGTTGTTTTTTGTTTTCTAACTTTTGTTCCTCTTGAATTATCCCTTTATTCTCTGCAGCTCTTGTTTACATTCAGCTCCAGCAAACATGTCCACTTCCTGTGCCAAGCCTCAGTCAGAGCTGGCACCGCCCGGCCTCAGTGTCCAGCCCCACCCCCTGCCCGCCCCCTGCACACACATTCCCTGTCAGTATTCATCCCCAGCACCTGACCTGGTATCACTACAGCATTGCAAATAACAGCCCCACATCGGGCTCTGTACCGCACACGCATGGCTCTGTACCGCACACGCATGGCTCTGTACCGCACACGCATGGCTCTGTACCGCACACGCACACATATGGCTCTGTACACGCACACATATGGCTCTGCACCCCCCCCCCCCCCATAGGGAACACATGTAGGGAGTACATACTCACCTGTCCTCGGTCCCCGCTGCTCCTGCACGTTCGCGCGCTGTCTGTGCTCTGGACATATCAGCACAGTAGTGACGTCACCGCTGTGCTGAAGAGAGCACAGACAGCGGGAGGGACAGTGATGAGAAGCAGCGCTGCTTCTCATCAGCACTTTCAAATGTACCGGCATCTGTGATCTGTGATGCCGGTACATTTGAATGTGTGATCCTGAGCAGGGGGCCCGGTGCTGGCGCTGACACCGCCGCAGCCGCCGCCAGGCCCCGCCCCCAGGTCACAGACCCCACAGCAGTGCAGGGGGAGGTTACTGGAGAGTAAAAGATGTGCGGGAAAATGTGTGGGAGGGTGCAGGGAAGGGGGCGGGGCTCATCGCACTGTACCCGCCCAGCAGGGAGGCGACATGCTGTTCCACATTTGCATGTCAACATGGCCCTGCCCATGTTGACATGAAATGACCGGAAGCAGCAAAATCGCGGCAGGAGCGGTCACATGACCACTCTGAGCCGGGGGAGAGGGGCTGACAGCAGGGCAGGTAAGTGGTCTCTATCTTACTTACCTGCCCCAATGTAGCCCAATAGGGAAATAAAAAAAAAAAAGTCAAAGAAGCCGGATAACCCCTTTAATAGTAAAGTAAAAAAAAAAAAAAAAAAAAAGAAGAAAGCGCTTCATACTGACCGAGGCTCCGTTGCAGCTGTACACTGTTGCAGCTGTACACTGTTGCAGCTGTACACTGTTGCAGCTGTACACTGTTGCAGCTGTACACTGCTCCCGTGGCTTCTCCTTCACTTGCTGGGCCGCTAATTACTGCTCATTCATATGCACTGCTTTCCCCGTCCTCCGGCTGTCCTGTCTCCTGTGATTGGTTGCAGTCAGACGCATCCTTAGCGTATGTGACAGCATCTGCCTACAACCAATCACGGGCGCCAAGACGGTTGATGAGCGGGAAAGCAATTCAACTCAGCGGATCATTATTGTGGTATAAAACGCATAAAATTTTTCACTGTTTTTCTCCCATATTATGACACCAAGAACAGAAAAAGCATATGGCTACAGTATGCAGCCCCCAGCCGTGCGCTTATCTTGGCTGTTTATCCAAATAAGAGGAACTGCATGCGGCTTTTTTTCTTGATTTACAAAAATAATTTAAAAATAAACGAAATTCAGTCCCCCCGAATTTTGGTACCCAGGCATGATAAACCACAAAAGCTGGGGGCTGGTATTGTCAGGCTGGGGAGACCCCTATTTATTGAGCCGCCCCGTGCCTAAAAATAGCAGCCTGCAGCCACTCAGGATTGTCACACCCATTAGATGTGACAATCCCAGCACTTTACCTGGCTCTTCCTGGTTGCTCTGGGGCGGTGGCAATCAGGCGAATATGAAGCTAATCACAGGCCACAGCTGTCTCTAAGCCAGATATTAATCGTCAGGGTCTATGAGACCCCCCCCCCCCCCCTAGTAATCTGTAAGTGACAGTAAATAAACACATACACCAAGAAAAAAAGTTTTGTAATTAAATACATCACCCTCATAAGCCTCTTGATTAGGCTACATTCACAGGACTGCCCCGTTTTTGCGGTCCGCAAAAAAATTTTCATGTTTTTTTCACGGATGCAACTGTGTGGCATCCGTTCCGTTCTGTATATGGTCCGTGTGTCATCTGCGTACCTTCCTTTTTTTTCAAACTGCAAAAAAACGGAAGCAGCTAGATAGAGGGATAGATAGAGACAGATAGCTAGAGGGATGAATGAATCAAGGGATATATAAAGGGATAGATAATAGATGAGAGAGACCAATATAATGTCCTACCCCCCCCCCCCCCCCCCCGCATATTCTAAGCTGGCACTCTTTAGTGCCTTTCATGTGGCACTAAAGGGTGCTTAGCCTTGTATTTAGCCAATAAATAAATAAAGAATTAAAAAAAAAAACGACGTGAGGTCCCCCCCTATTTTTTGTAGCCAGCTAGGGTAAAGCAGACGGCTGCAGCCTGCAGACCACAGCTGGCAGCTTCACCTTGGCTAGTAATCCAAAACAGAGGGCACCCCACGCTGTTATTTAAAATTAAATAAATAATTTAAAACAAAAAACGTCGGGTCCCCCCCAAATTGGATCACCAGCCAAGGTAAAGCGGACAGCTGTGGTCTGGTATTCTCAGACTAGGGAGGTCCACCGTTATTGGACACTCCCCAGCCTAAAAATAGCAGGCTACAGCTGCCCCAGAAGTGGCGCATCCATTGGATGTGCCAATCCTGGCGCTTTGCCCCAACTCATCCCGTTGCCCTGGTGCGTTGGCAAACGGGGTAATATATGGGGTTGATGCCAGATGTGTAATGTCACCTGGCATCAAGCCCTGGGGTTGGTGAGGTCAGGCGTCTATCAGATACCCGACATCACCAACCCATTCAGTAAGAAATAAAAAATAGACAACAAAAAAAGTTTTATTTGAAAAAACACTCCCCACATTCCCTCTTTCATCAATTTATTGACAAGAACAATCAAATCCGGGTCCGGCGTAATCCAATAAGGGGGTCGCACGGCGATCCATGCCATAGTCAATGAGACTCCCAGTCAATGAAGAACAAAATGTTCCCCATTGGCTGGGAGAGCCGTGTAGTGACCTGAGCTAACATCAATAGGTCAGCCCAGGTCACTGCAGGGAATGCCGAGTGCTGCCGTCAGGAGGTTAGATGAGATCATTACCTACAGTAACGATCTCCTGCTCTGCTGACGTCAGCGCTGTCACTGACTTCTATGCCCGCCGCGTTCTACGCAGTATCGCGAGAGCCCGTGACGTCACTGCTAGTGACAATCTCGGGCCGCCCGCGAGACGGGCAGAGAAGGCAGTGACCGCGGTGACGTCAGGAGGCAGGAGATCGTCACAGCAGGTAATTATCTCATCTAATCTAACCTGCAGCTACATGTGCAGAGAGCAGGGAGCCATGCACACTGAGCGCTGGCTTCCTGCTCTCCTAGCTACAGTACACACCGGGTTAATTACACGATGTGTACTGCAGCTACATATGCAGACAGCAGGAGTCGGCGCTTGCAGCGTGAGAGCAGCGGAGGCTGGTAACGAAGGTAAATATCGAGTAACCACCTTGGTTACCCGATGTTTACCTTGGTTACAGCTTACCGCAGCTGCCAGATGCCGGCTCCTGCTCCCTGCTCGCTTCATTTCGTCGCTCTCTCGCTGTCACACACAGCGATCTGTGCGTCACAGCGGGAGAGCGACGACCAAAAAATGAAGCTGGACATTCAGCAACGAGCGGCGACCTCACAGCAGGGGCCAGGTCATTGCTGGATGTCACACACAGCGACGGGACAGAAAATGGTGACGTAGCAGGGATGTCGTTGTCGCTCTGTGTGACACCACCTTTAGCAGTCAGTGTCCCGCTCCCTGCCAGCCCCACGGCGTGAGAAGCTGCTGATACTGGGGGCAGACACTGACATTGCAGTGCGGGCAGCTGCGGGGCTGGCAGGGAGCGGGACACAGACTGCACAGGCAGTGATGACAAGCAGCGCTCGTCATCCCCGCGGCTGCACGCACTGCAGGGTAAGCTTATACTGCAGAGGGGGGCAAACACGGACACGCTGCAGTGCGGGCATCCGCGGGGCTGGCGCGGGACACAGACTGATGCACATACACAGATGACCCATGATGACACAGACAGCGCGCATGGGGGAGGGGGGAAGGGGGGGGGGGACAGTTCCCAGGGCGTCAGGCAGTAAACATGATCAAGCGCTGGGGACACAGCGCTGACAGTGTATCTGACAGCAAGTGGGCAACTTTCTTGTTCCTTGCCTTATTGAACTGGACACTGAATCGGCTGGAATTCAGGGCGCATGTAGCTGGGCACAGGAGGCGGGGGAGGGAGACTACGGAGTGTGTGGGAGGTTGTGGCCAGAGTACGGGGTGCAGGGGGATGTGTGGGAGGGTGCAGGGAACGGGGGCGGTTACTCCACGCACTGTACAGCCCAGCAGGGAAGGCGACATGCTGTTCCAGATTTGCATGTCAACATGGCCCTGCCCATGTAGACATGAAATGACCGGAAGCAGCAAAATCGCGGCAGGAGCGGTCACATGACCACTCTGAGCCGGGGGAGAGGGGCTGACAGCAGGGCAGGTAAGTGGTCTCAATCTACTTACCTGCCCCAATGTAGCCCAATAGTGTAAGAATGAGAAAGTCAAAAGAAGCCGGATAACCCCTTTAACAATACAAAACAGACTGGTATAGGAGGAGAGAGGACCCTGCCCGCGAGGGCTCAGTCTACAGGGAATGGGTGATGGTACAATAGGTGAGGGAGATCAGAGATCATGATTATGTATTGATGCATGATCAGAGATCATGAATATGCTGGACTACCTGCAGCACGCCAAGTAGTCCTCTAATGATGTAGTGCTGATTAAACAGTGATTTTATTAAAACTACACTAAGCAGCTCAGTAAGTGACACATCACTGGAATCAGGATCTCTGCCCCAACGTTATTCGCAGATGAGGTGGAAAAAACCTGGTGACAGATTCCCTTTTAACAATTGGAGACTAAAGGCCCCGTCACACTAAGCAACATCGCTAGCAACATCGCTGCTAACGAACAACTTTTGTGACGTTGCTAGTGATGTTGCTGTGTGTGACATCCAGCAACAACCTGGCCCCTGCTGTGAGGTCGCTGGTTGTTGCTGAATGTCCTGGGCCATTTTTTAGTTGTTGCTGTCCCGCTGTGAAGCACAGATCGCTGTGTGTGACAGCGAGACAGCAACAACTAAATGTGCAGGCAGCAGGAGCCGGCTTCTGCGGAGGCTGGTAACCACAGTAAACATTGGGTAATCAAGAAGCCCTGTCCTTTGTTTACCTTTGTTACCAGCCTCCACCCGCTCTCACTGTCAGTGCCGGCTCCTGCTCTAATTAACCCGATGTGTGCTGTAGCTAGGAGAGCAAGGAGCCAGCGCTAAGAATTGTGCGCTGCTCCCTGCTCTGTGCACATTTAGCTGCAGCACACATCGGGTAATTAACCCGATGTGTGCTGTAACTAGGAGAGCAGGGAGCCAGAGCTCAGTGTGCGCTGCTCCCTGCTCTCTGCACGTGTAGCTGCGTGAGCTGGTAACCAAGGTAAATATCGGGTTGGTAACCCGATATTTACCTTAGTTACCAAGCGCAGCATCTTCCACGCGGCGCTGGGGGCTGGTCACTGGTTGCTGGTGAGCTCACCAGCAACTCGTGTAGCCACGCTCCAGCGATCCCTGCCAGGTCAGGTTGCTGGTGGGATCGCTGGAGCGTTGCAGTGTGACATCTCACCAGCAACCTCCTAGCAACTTACCAGCGATCCCCATCGTTGTTGGGATCGCTGGTAAGTTGCTTAGTGTGACTGGACCTAAAGACTTAAGAGGTTTTTCCCTACTGAGACAGCCTCAGTTCAGTTTGAGTGTTTGCCTGCCATTAACATAAGTGATCCTCTCTACCAGCGCAGTTCCAGTTGTGTTGGCACACTCTCTCTCCCGGGGCTCACGTGATGATGTTGCGTCATACGAGCCACACACCCAATTAGCTCCACCCACCTCCCCTACTCAATTAAACTAGTGTTTTTATTTGGGGTTTTTTTGTGCTGGAGTGGTGCTTTAAAGGGAAGCCCCCAGTCATATACTCTCGTTCTGGCAGCTTCACCTTTTTCGGCTTCCCGCTGTGTCATTTTGTGATAGTAATTTCTGACTGGCCGGAGGTCAGAATTTGCGTCACAAGCTCTCAATGCATCTCTGAACCCAGAATGAGGCTCCCATAGAGTTGTACCGAGTTTTGACCTCCAGCTCTATGAAACGCTAGAACTGCCAGCAGTTAATAAACCGCTGGAGACCGACCAGAGCAGAGGTGATAGAAGTGGAAGCTGTCAGAATGGGAATATAAGAGAGGGGACTTACATTTAACCCCTTCACGACCAATGACATACTAGTCTTTTTACGTGGGCTCCTGCGGCGACTGAGCCCACGGTAATTCCCGCACATGCATGATGATCTGCTCAGTAGACATGTGCAGGTGGTTCTCCGATCTATCCGCACCTGTTAACCCCTTAGATCACAATGTCAAACTCTGACAGCGAGATTTAAAGCACCACTGTAGGGATTACGCGATGCCGTGATGCGATCATGGGGCGCCAATGTGTTACTAATACAGCGCGGGGCCCGATTTTATAACCCCTGACGCTGTCAAGAGTAACTTCCCGTGTGAGCCGTCAGAGTGCCGGCACTCACAGGAAAGCGGCATTTCTCCTGATCAGGAAAGCCGTTCAAAGTGCCCAGTCATAAAGTCCTCTGGGGGACTAGGAGTGATTAAAAATAAATACATTTTAAAAAATATATTAAATCTAAATGGTCAGATCACCCCTCTTTTTCCCCATTGAAAATAAAACCATTAAAAAATACTTATTGGTGTGTTCAAAAGTGTCCGATCTATCAAATTATAAAATCAATTAATCTGATCTGTACATGGAAGACCAAGGGGGAAAAAAAATCCAATTCCAAAATTTACGCTTTTTGGCCGCTGCAATATTGCATTAAAATGTAATAACAGGGGATAAAAAAAAATCGCATCTTTGCAAAAAATGTTATAATTAAAAACGTCAGTTAAAGAAATAAAAGAACAAGCCATCACAGAAAATGAGACGCTACGGGTCTCCGAATATGGCAACAAAGGCGCAATTCTTCCTTTGGACAAACGTCCTGTGTGTGTGTGTGTTTTTGTTTTGTTTTAGGCTGCTTCACACATCCGGTTTTAGCAGTGCGGCGCAATCCGGCTCAATATCCTATGCAATGGATGCGGCGAAAACGGATCCGTTGCTTAAGTTTTTCCCATGCGGCCCGTCTGTTTTTTGCCGGATGCGGCTTGATACTGAGCATGCGCAGTTAAAAAAAACTGCATCCGGCGTCCATAGGCTTGCATTGTAAATCGAGCCGGATCCGGCGTGATGTGGTTTTATTCGCTGCACAAAAAAAGTGCCAGGCAACGTTCCATCCGGCCATGCGGCACAATATGGCGCTAATGCAAGTCTATGCGGGAAAAAACGCAACCGGCGGCAAAAAAAACAAACGGTTGCGTTTTTTCTGCAGAGCACCGTATTGTACCGCACGGCAAAACCGGATGTGTGAAAGCAGCCTTACTTTTCTCGATTGTGGTGCGAAAAACAAAGTATACATGTCTGGTATCTACAAACTCGTACTGATGTGAGGTATTAGGCTATGTGCGCACGTGTGCGCTCTGCACCGCACCTAAAAGGTGCGCTTCAGAGCGCAGCTGAAAAGCTCCGTTCTGAAGCGCATGGTGCCGGCAGAGAACGTGTGCTCTGTCTGCAGCTCCTGCCATAGACAGAGCAGGAGCTGCCGGCAAAGCGCACGGAAGAAGTGACATGTCACTTCTTAGAACGCGCGCTTCTGGCAGCAGCCGAATCGCTGCGCTCTAAGACGCCACGTGCGCACGGCCCCTGCACAATCTCCATAGATTATGCAGGGGACGCAGGACGCATGCAGTTACGCTGCGCTACAAAGTGCAGCGTAACTGCATGAATTACGCACACGTGCACACACAGCCTAATACTGACACATCCGTTTTACAATGTAGTGAACATGGTGAACAAAAAAACCCCAAACAAAAACCATTGTGGAATTTCACTTTTTTCACAATCTCTCCACATTTGAATTTTTTTTTTTTTTTTCCGTTGTCCAGTACGCTATATGGGAAAATAAATGGTTTCATTCAAAAGTACAACTCATCCTGCAAATTTAGCCCTTATACAGTATAGTAATATTGACGGAAAGATATATAAAAAAAAAAAGTTATGGCGCTCAGAAGATGGGGAGGAAAAAGGGGAAAATCTCCCGGGGTTGAAGGGGTTAAAGCGCCACTCTAGTGGTGCAAGAAAAAAGAAATGCTGAAGTGGTGCATTTTAAAAAAAAAAAAATAAAAAAATTTATTTTTAATCATTCCACCCTTGAAAAAGCAGAGTGTAAGTGAGCCAAGAATATGAAGAAAAATAAAACAACAACTTGGTATCGCTGTAATTGTGCTGGGCCGAAGAATAAAGGGAACACTATTTCTGCAACATGTAAATAGTGTAAAATTATAATAAAACAGTAACTTAGTTAATAAAAGCTGTGTAAGAAGTTCTGCATATGGCTCCTGCAGACAGTGATCGGAGAGGCGTGTTTTGTCTGAAGGGGTTAAGCAGGCCCCTCGGTGGAGGACTCCTTTTTCGGCTGTGTATATTAGGCAGTGAGGATATTGGGAAGACCCATAATCTGTTATGATCACATGAGGATCCGGTATTACACACCCGGAGCTTCTCCGCTGACCTTTGAGGGATTAGGTGACACGTTCCAGCAGGCCGCGGCCACATTTACCCTTCTCCATATGACGCTCACACTTGGCAATATAATCTTTTATCCGTTTAGATACAACTGCAGATCTTCTTACCCCAGCGGGAATTCAGGCGTGTTCTCTTGATCCCATGCATACAGCAGACACGGGAACATCTGCAGCAGGAATACTACTTTTTTAAAGCACAGAAGTAGTGATGGGCGGACACTGACTGTTAGGGGCACTTTGCACACTACGATATCGCAGCTGCGATGTCGGTGGGGTCAAATCGAAAGTGACGCACGTCCGGCGTCGCTGTCTATATCGTAGTGTGTAAATCCTTAATGATACGATTAACGAGCGCAAAAGCGTCGGAATCGTATCATTGGTGTAGTGTCCGACATTTCTATAATTTCGCTGTAGCGACAGTACGATGTTGTTCCTCGTTCCTACGGCAGCACACATCTCTGTGTGTGAAGCCGCAGGAGCGAGGAACATCTCCCTGCATCACCGCGGCTCACGCCGGCTATGCGGAAGGGAGGAGGTGGGCGGGATGTTTCAATGAGGTCAGGTTACCTGCGATCACAGGTGGGGGACCTATGGACCCATAGACTTGTAATGTCACTTCTCATCTGTGATACCAGGAAAAAAGATATTTTTTTTTTTCTATTACTGGTCCATCCATCTCTGGTACTGTAGTTGCTGCCACTTAGTGTCTTTGATATTGTCCTTCTGCCCGTTCAGTGCAGGATGTTGCACTCCTGTTTCGAGAGCTGCTGCACTAAAGTTAGTGACACTGAATATATGGTGCCCAGCTGTGTCTACTAGTGATGTGTCGGTCGCGAACGATCCGACACAAAGATCCGGCTCCCTGCTGTGAACGACAGGAGCCGGATCACCAGCGTGAGCCACTAAAATATCTAAACGGCTCTTTTCGCCGTCAAAACCCCGCCCACACCGCGGCTAAACTCCGCCTACTCATAAATCTAATTGGCTGCTTGAAAGTGGGTGGGGTTTAGCCGCGGGTGGGCGGGACTTTAGCGGCGTTACTATAATCTTAAATATGTATGTATATTTAATAAGGAGCCGAGAACGAGCTGAAAGAGTCGGCTCTTTTTGGTGAACGGAGCCATGGGAACTGGATCACCAAAAAGAGCCGGACTGCCCATCACTAGTGTCTACAGCCCCTGATGTTCAAATCCGTCCAGGAGAATGTGTAACCCGCCCAGTGTCTTATTGTAGGGGGCACAAGTTTACTCACTCCCATTATTAAATTATTGGTGCCTGGAAGTACAGCTACTGCTCCCCACAGCACTCTCTTTATGCAGAGCACAGCAGTTGCGTAGTTTGATCTCAGTTGCGGTCTATGCAAAGCGCAGCAGATAATGACAAAGCTCTGCATCAGCAGCAAGTGAGGTCATAGAAGTGTGGTGACCTCACGTGGGGCATGCTATGGCAGCTTTGGGTCGACTGCGGCGCTTCCCATAAGTGACAATCAAGATGACAGAAGGTGAGAAGCTCAGCTTGGAACAATGGCAGCGAGGATGGGTAACTGCTGTGATTACTTCATACGCTGCAGAGTTACTGGTTTTATTAATAGAAATACCTAATGAGCAAGTAGGAGGCTAAATTAATTTGTTTGGATTGCAATGGTTTTCTTAATGTTCTCAGGACTCCCGATTTTTCAGGACCCCTGCTGGGCCATATAGCGAGTCTACCAGGGTGCATGCAAAACCATTTAGATGTACGGTCACAGAGTTACTAATTCTCCGATCGTCGCAGATTACCCCATGTACACAGGGCTGTATTCATACGTAGGGTTGTTAAAGCAATTATGTCCCTGTGTAAATGGTCCTTAGGGTACTTTCACACTTGTGTTCAGCGGAGTCCGTCACTATGGAGAATAGCACAGTCCGTTAACGCACTGCGCTATTCTCCATAGACTTGTAGGGACAACGCACTGTAACGCAAGTGTCAGCGTTGCATCCGCTGGACGACGCAGCGTCGTTATTTTGACGCTGCGCCGGGCGGGAGGAACGCAGCATGTAGCGTTTTATTGAGCAGCGCAATCTGTTGGATTTCACTGCGCATGCCCTCTCTGGCTCCTGCACCCGTAACCAAGGTAAATATCGAGTAACCAAGCAAAGTGCTTTGCCAATATTTAACCTCGCTACGTGTGCAGGGAGCACGACACTTCCCTGCTTGGCTCCGCCCCCTCCCGCACTCCACATGTATGTACATACATACATACATACATACATACATACATACATACATACATACATACATACATACATACATACATACATACACACATACACACACACATACACACCTGTCCTCAGCGCCATGGCCCCGCTTGGCTCCACCTACTCCTCACTCCGCCCTCTGCACACATTCTCGGCAGCTGAGCGATCAGCTGATCACCCGGCGGCCAGCTACAGGGAGTGATCAGCTGATCGTTCACAATAGTCTGCTGCCGGTAAACTGTTAAAACAGATTCTGTTTTGCAGCATCCGTTGTGCCACTATATGCAACACATCGGTTGCATCCGTCACACAACGCAATGCAACGGATACCGTTCATCACAAGTGTTAAACTAGCCAGTTGTCCATCCTTATGAAATATGGCTGGTGCATCCTGACTCTGTTCTTTACCCACCTTCCCCGGGTCTAGCACAGTCTCTTTTGCTGTTCCAGTTGTGTTTGTTATCAGCTGCACCAATCACTGAAGGCACGGTACAAGCAGCCCTGAGCCGCTGAGCTCAGTGATTGGCTGCAGCACCATCAATGTGACGTTTGCTATGCTGACAGTAGGGGAACAGCGTTGGAGGCTTGGCGCCAGAACTGGGGACAGCACGTAAAGTACAGTTCTGTTTTTTTTTTGTTTTGTTTTTTTTTCTTTTGGAGTAGATTCCATCAGGATCCACTTCAAAGGAGTGAAATGCACTTTCTGTATCATCAGGTGTTTTTAAAGGTAACCTGTCAGGCGCGCTATGCACCCAGAACCACGAGCAGTTCTGGGTGTATATTGCTAATCTCTGCCTAACTGTCCCTGTATCTAGTATCCTACATAAAGGGATATTTAGATAAAGTATTTCTAAAGATCCTTTATAATGTGCTAATGAGTGCAGGGACTAGTCACAAGGGCGTTACTTCCCCCTGACTAATCCGCCATCTTAGCATGATAGCACACGCGCTATTTATTGCCCAGCTTCATCGGCAATGACTGGCGTACTTGTGTGCGTTGTCACCGCTTCAAAGTGCTGGCTTTCAGCTCAGTGCGCATGCTCAGAAGTCCCGGCACTTCATGTCATGCGCACTAGACCTTCCGGTCATGCGCATGACTGGAAGTGCAGTGACTTCTGATCATGCGCACTGAGGCTAAACTCTGCGTCTAAGGCAGTGACAACGGACACAGGTATGTTAATGGCATGTTAGCACATCCCTGTGAGCATGCTAAGAGGGCGGCTAGTCGGGGGGATATAACGCCCTTGTGACTAGTCCCCTCACTCATTAGCATATCATAAAGGATCTTTAGAAATACTTTTTCTATAGCTCTCTTTAGCTATGCTACTACATACAGGGATTAGCAATATGCACCCAGCACTGCTCGTGGTTCTGGATTCATATTGGACCTGACAGGTTCCCTTTTTACTTTTTAAGAAAACAAAACAAAAACTCAATGTCCGTATCTGGTCAGCTGAATTGACTAACATCCGGCTAAAAGAATAGCCAGGATTGATGTGAACATGTATCCCCATGGATGTCTATGGTTACTTTAGTTGGTGTTGCCTATTTGCAGGAAGTCTGGGTGATGTGGCCCCCATGTGACCATAGACTACAACTCCTCCTATTATTACTGAAATTCGGACACTATTTTAGTTAACCCCGTGTTCCACTCGTCCGCAGCAGACGTCCAGTTATGATGCTACATAGAGCAGGCATCGGCCATACTTTCCACAGCTCCCACTCATGCCTTTCCAGTGGTTATTTTGGAAAAGGGCCAAAGAGAATGAGGTGTGCATCACCAAAAACGAGGGCACCAGGTGTGATGTCAATATGAATAGTGGAGGTGTTGGGTCCCTTCAGTTGGAAATGTCCCTGACATGCTATACAGAGGCCTCAGCGTTTAGTGCTGGCTTATTAAAGCTGAGCCTAGGGCAATCTTCTGTGTAATGTCAGGCCTGAGGTGGAGTAACCCTATCATCTCTTCCTCCGCCCGCCGTCGGTGGGGCCTCAGCGTGTTACTCGTGGTTATATCATGTGACGCTTTGCTGCACCCTGGGTTGAACGGTTTCTGGCTCGTGTTCAACATTTGAGAAGGATTTCCCTCGCCTCAGAGATGACAGAGAAATGTCCTTAAAAGACTTTCTGTTTTTTTGCTGTTTACTTCCTGTAAATGTTACATCAGACGGGCACCGAGGCTGTTACATAAAGCAGACAATACTATTCAGTGATTAGTCTGTACTGGCATTACATGGCTGGCTTTTCTTCTATAAAATATTGAGGCGACCGCTAATGATCAAAAATACTCACCAAATCGTTGATCGTTGACACGTCGTTCAAATCCCAAATATCGTTGCTGTTGCAGGACGCAGGTTGTTCATCGTTCCTGAGGCACCACACATCGCTATGTGTGACACCCCGGGAACGACGAACAACATCGTACTTGCGTCCTCCGGCAACGAGGTTGGTGTGTCTTTTCTTCGGCTGCTCTCCTCTTCTATCAGCCGTGTGACGCCGCACGGACCGCCCCCTTAGAAAAGAGGCAGTTCAACGGCCACAGCGACATCGCTAGGCAGGTAAGTATAGTGTGACTGGGATTAACGATATTGTGCGCCACGGGCAGCGATTTTTGCCCGTGACACACAAACGACCGGGGCAGGTGCGAACGTTAGCGATGTCGCAGCGTGTAAAGCGCCCTTAACTCTAGTCCCCAGTGGTTTTTCCTGAAGTGTCACCGTCACATTTTCATGGCTCTTGTTCAAGGCTGAACACTTGAAAGATATTTGTTCCCGATTCAACCAGACTGCCGGCGATCTTCACACCAATCTTGATGATGGTGGGGTGGAGTGCAAGGCCCCTTATTTGTTAAGAGGCTTTTGAGTGCGTGACGAGTGGGTCACGCCTCACCACAGATGTTATCATGAAGTTGATGAGCCGAGGTTGCCACTTCCCAGCTCCACTCACTTTGTCGGACCCTGGCGAAGATGGTATGGTAATGCCAAAAATTGCAGTTTTTTTTTTTTTTTTTTTGCGCAGCCTCGAGATTTGCCAAAACTTAGCAACGTTTCATAGTTTTATACCCGAGTTCTGGCGTAAAAGTTTTAATCAATTAGGGCCCACTGTGTGCACCTGCCCTTGGTTGGTTATATGGGCACTTTATGGTACCAGTAAAATTTGGCATCTCATGCACACAAATGCTTATTTTTATTTCTCCTTTGTGGGTTTGAGTCATCAAAGCTCACTAAACACACCCCCCCCCCCCCTCCCCATTCTTGCTTAGTTTGTGCACCTTCTTTCTTGCCAACACTTGACTTATTGGCATGGCTGTGATTGAGCAGCAAAAGCACTGTAAAGAAAAAATTGAGCTAAAAATGAAAGTTAAGTGGTAGTAAGAGCGGGATAGCTAAACACAGAGTAGTGTGAACACCTCCAGGACACAGTCAGACTCTTCTGGGCCCGCTAATTAAGGTTCATCAATATTCACTGCTTCCCCCAACCACCCTCTGTGTGTGCCCCAGAGTCTGTGATTGGTTGCAGTCAGTTTGCTGTATGGTAGTGTAAAAACAAAAAGTGTAATAAACGGACGTAGGCTTCCACCATATTTTAATAGCCAGCTCCAGTAAAACAGCTACAGGCTGCTGGCCCCACCTGTGAGCTGTACCATGGTTGGATATCAAAATAGAGCCTAAAAGTACCAGCCCACAGATGCCTGGAATTGACACATTGGATGTGCCCATCCTGGTGCTTTACCTGGCTCATCTCGTTTGCCACCACACTAGGGGAATTAGGGTAATGTGAGGAGTTAGTGATTTGTCAAAAAAAAAGGAGAGCTGCCATAAAGCCCTAGATTAGCAATATAAGGCGTAAGCCTTTTTATTTTGGTATCTAGGTACGTTAAAGCTCACAGATGGGGGGGGGGGGGCTGCTTGTTGCTGTTGTTGTGTTTTAACCCGCGCTGCCCATCAAAATGGGATGGTAGCCTATGTTGTGTGTTTTTTTTTTTTGTTTTTTTTTTTTAATTTATTTATTTTTACACTACTATACAGCAAACTGACTGTAGCCAATCAGACGTGGACAAAGGGTGGGGGTGAGTGTATAGAAGTCTGCAACCAGACACTGGCACAGAGCGTGGGTGGGGAAAGCGGTGAATATTGATGATGCTTAATAAGCGGGCCCAGAAGAGAGTCTGACTGCAGCGTGTGCCTCCGGGAAACTGTGTGTGTGTATATAAGGCTAGGGCCCCACTTTGCGTTCTCCTACATGCAGTTGTAAACGCACGTTTTGGGCTTAATTGATTTGACCAAAGTTGCCTTTTTCACAAATTTAGCGCTGAAAACGCATGCATTTTTTACCGCGTTTTAGATTAGTTTTCAGCGCTTTTTACATGCTTTTCCACCTGCGTTTTGATAGATGCGTTTTTTTTTAAATATTTTTATTAGGGATTATATAACATATATGGGAAAGGTCATGTAAAAACATCATATTAATTTGTAATAAGTCAAATGATTTCTTACAAGTAATAAACAATTGTTAATGGATAGGGAAGGAGGAAGAGAAGGGGAAGTTAGGATGTGAAGGATTGCAAAAGTTTAAGGCTATGTGCCCACGGGGACAGTGTCCTGCGGTTATATCCGTAAGACATTCCGCAGGTGCTCCCAGAAATCCGCAACAGAACTTTTCTCTGTTTCAATGCTGTGGATATACAGCGGAATGTCGTGCGGATATAGTGCGGACATTCTGCATTGAGGATACAGTACCATGGCTTCGGCACTGCATCCTCAATGCAGAACAAGTGCTGCGGTGATCGGGGTGTTCATACTTACCTCCATCATGCAGCACCTCGCTTTCCGGCGGCTGGGTCACTGTCAGCGTCTGGTCTGGTGCACTGTGCTGGAGG
Source organism: Anomaloglossus baeobatrachus (assembly GCF_048569485.1). Classification (NCBI taxonomy): domain Eukaryota; kingdom Metazoa; phylum Chordata; class Amphibia; order Anura; family Aromobatidae; genus Anomaloglossus; species Anomaloglossus baeobatrachus. The sequence goes on along the minus strand of NC_134357.1, from coordinate 64,999,688 downwards.
TGGGCGTCCCTGAACTAGCTCCGGCTGTCACATGACCGGAGCTCATGCAGGCCCCGCCCACCTCTTCCTTCCTGTACCTGGCTGGATCCACCGCGCTGCTGTACACCGGACGGAGAAAGTGACTCGGGTCTCTATCAAGGCAGGTAAGTATATGGGACCCTGCGGAGAAATCCGCAACAATAATTGACATGCTGCAGATTTTTTCCGCACGAAAATCCGCACGATTTCCGCTGCGGAAAAATCCGCAGCGTGGGCACAGCATTTCCCAATGCCATAGAAATGGCTGGGGAGTAGCTGTGCTGCAGATTTCTGGAAAATCCGCGGCTTTTCTGCGAGAAATCCGCAGCAAAATCCGCAGCGTGGGCACATAGCCTAATAAGGAAACGGGCAGAAAAAAAAGGGGGTGAAGGGGAATGGGGAGGAATAAGGGAGTAGGAGAACCATATATCCTTAAGAATAGAAAATATCATAGCTATTTTATAAAGAATTTTATAAAGAATACAATTACACACTAAAAAAAAACAAACAAAAAAAACAACAAACAACTATGTACAAAATTTCTGAAACCGCTTTGGCAAATAAAGACCAAAAGTTTGAAGCAATCGAATGAAGGAGGAGATTTCTTTGTTTTTTGCCACAAAATATGCGAATTAAACGCAGCGTTTTAAAATGAAAAAGTGGGGTCTAGAAATCCCCATTTTCCATAGACTTTGCTGGGAAATCAAAATGCAGGCCTTTTGGCATGAAAAAGGTGCTTCTCAAAACTGACCAAAAAAGCACCAAATACGCAGGTGGAAACGCAAAGTGTGGTCTTAGCCTAACTATTCTACTCCCATTTACCTTCCATTTTACAGCCCCCAAACTTCTCGCCCACCCCCCCCCATTGACTTATATGGGGGTTCGTTGTTCCGAGTCAGGGTCAGACGTCAAACTCCAATTTTAGTTTAGTTTGTGCTGATTCGGCAAACCGGAGTATCCCAGGGTCCGCTCATCAGTAATGACAACTCATTCACTCGAACTAGACACTGTAATATCGGGCACAACTCGTGGACTAACGTGTTCCGGTATTGGAGGAAAGCATCCGTGGTGTTAAAATTCACACAAAAAACCTTTTAAAGATCTTGTTCCGTGAAGAATACAATCAATGACGATTTCCTTATGCAGACCGCCTCTGTATGTTGACGGCATCTTTAGTAGCGCTGCAGGTGGGCTTTATTTTTTAGAGAGAGCAGCTAAGAAATGTAATCTAATAGTTATTTATTGTTGTGTTGTGACATTTTCAAGTTGGATTTGTATTTCGCTAGAACATTTTATTTTATTTTTTTCAGATTTCAGTCCAAACCCTACATCAAAATGAACTCCCTTACAGTCAAACGAGTTGTTGATAATATCGTCAACTCCCCAGAAGACAAGAGGGTGTATCGGGGCGTAGAGCTGGTCAATGGGATAAAAGCACTTCTCATAAGCGACCCCACAACCGACAAATCCTCCGCCGCTTTGGACGTTTACATAGGTACGGGGTTTCTGAAATTTTAATTATTTTGCATTGCAAATGTCACGTCCCACATTATTCATCCATGCTTTCCATAATTCCCTGTTAATGTATTTACATTCCTGGTGCACAGGCCATAAAAGATGGATCTATTCCAGGCCCAGAGGCTGGGACTCTGTAAGGCATCTAAATATGCTGAGTGACCTGTCATAATAAAATCAGATTGCAATTGTACCAATGTTCTTCAATAAGGCAGTGTTCATCTGCTTTGAAAAAAATCACAGCATGTAGTGTATGGATGCAATATTGGGTGAAACTTGTCAATGGGAGCAAGGAACAAATGGGCCATACATTTACCGTCCGAATTTTACACACATACAAAAAAAAATAATTTAAAGAGATATTAGAGGATAGATTTGATCTCCCAGATATATTTCAATCCCCATACATACATACACTTGCACCCCATAGTGCCTTTCATGTACAGTTTATTCTACTGCTGTTTAGGCTTGTTTTACTTTAGAACTTT